>NC_081559.1:134456553-134786393 GCF_022355385.1 Mustela nigripes
CCCTCCCCCCGGGGTCTATCTTCCCGTCTCTTTGGATTCACTTCTCCACCGGTCCTACCTTTCAGAAAGTGGTTGATTTTCTGTTTCCAGAATTGCTGTTCTTCTTCTCTTCGATCTGCCGATGGATTTTCAGGTGTTTGCAATCTTTAGATAAGCTATCTAGCTGATCTCCGGCTAGCTGAAGCAGTCTCAGCTTGCTACTTCTCCGCCATCTTGACTCCTCCCCACGAAACCTGTATCTTTATAATCAATAAATTTTATTTTGAAAAAAATAATCTAGAACTTGAATAGAGAATGCTCCTACTAGAAATAAATAAAAATATGGGGGGATTGTTTTTTTTTTTTTAAGTAAACTTCAGGCACAGCATGAAGCTTAGTGGGGGGTTTGAACTCATGACCCTGAGATCAAGAACTGAGCTAAGATCCAGTCCCACACTTACCCGACTGAGCCACGCAGGCACCCCATAATATGAGGGGTTATTTTTCCTCTTTGTTTGTATTATTCTATTTTCCAGTATTTTTGGTGCAATAAACTCCATTAAGAACATTTTTTTTAAAGGTTCAAACTTTCTGGAAATACCAAATAAAATTCATGGCACTACACACTGCTGGTGGAAAGCCTGAGCACAGGTGCTGTGGAAATCACCGCCATTCACATCACAACCTTTAAGTAGGAAGACCACCTCAGGATTCATCGATACAGACATAATGATTTAGAAGCCTGGTCGAATTATTTATCATTAGGTTTTGCACCAGTTGATCAATGAGCAGCAGGAAGTCTTTAATAGAAAGTATCAGCAAGGAATCACTATCACTGACATCCATCTCGTGACCACCTCATGTCCCTCCCTCGTTAAGTCCCCTAAGAGCCCTTCCTTCCGTGAGAAAGATTACATTATGGGAATGATGCTGCTGCCAGCGCTCACTGATCACTCAGGCAGCACCATTTTGCAATCTGTAGCCTTCTTTTTTTTTTTTTTTTTTTTTTTTTTTTTTAAAGATTTTTTTTTTTTTTTTGACAGAGAGAAATCACAAGTAGATGGAGAGGCAGGCAGAGAGAGAGAGAGAGAAGCAGGCTCTCCGCTGAGCAGAGAGCCCGATGCGGGACTCGATCCCAGGACTCTGAGATCATGACCTGAGCCGAAGGCAGCGGCTTAACCCACTGAGCCACCCAGGCGCCCAATCTGTAGCCTTCTTGAAAGGAAGCTGTGGGACCAGAGTTCCAAGTATGAGGCCCTCAACGAAACCACCGGGGTCTCCGATGGTTCCCCATTCAAGTCTGTGGCCTTTCAGTTTCTTATTGCTTGTCCCTTTTTAGCATTTTCACCTAAAAGAAACAAAAGCATGGTTTTCCTTAAATAAATGTAAGGCTATATCCCTGGTTTAGAATGCTATAAGACTATGAATCATGAGCTAATATTCTTCAGACAAGATGTTTCTATACTAGTTTCTATGTCCCTAGCTATTTCCAACAGAGTATTAGTCATTGGTCCCGGGATTTTCCCCAGTATTTTCCATGAACTTCCATATGTTCTTCCAGTTACTTAGCTTCTTGTTTTTTCCCCTAGTATTCTGTGTAAGGAAAACTTCTCACAATAGATGATATGCACTCTAGTTTGGCAAGATATCCATTGTGAGTACATGGGTAACTGAAACCCTAAATGCATATTTGCAAGTCCTTGTTTTGGTTTTTGTTTTTGTTCTAATGAAGAGATAAAATGATAAGGATTTATATTTGGAAAGTGTATCTGGAAATTTACAATAAACCAGTAACTAGAGAAATTTCACGTCATGGAAAACTCGTCTTTGTTGTTTTTGGTTTTTACTGTATTTCACTACTTGTCTATCTAAAGAGAACAGACAAAAAAAAAAAAAAAGAATTGCCACATTATTATTTGCTTTTCTTAGAGCCTTATTAAGAAGCAAAATGTTTACCCATACTGACTACTGTTCTTTTTATGCTGACAAAAATATAAACTAGATACAGAAAACAAATTTAGATTGGGTGACACATAGAGCCATAAAAGGCCTTAATGATTTTATCATTCAGTATCAGTGTTGCAAGTGATTAAAAACAGAGAGAGACTGGTTCATGGTCTTCTTTTTTTTTTTTTTTTTTTAAACTGAGAAGTCTACAAAACCTCATCCTGTCAACTAAATATTTGGTTGGAACTTTTGAAACTGATTTGAAATTTAAAGTTTCTGTCCTGTGCTTAATGCTTTTCTTCTTTGCGGTACCTGGAAGGCTTCATAGGTCATGGTTTCTTATTTCCTTTAAGGGAGGAAACTTCTTTCTTTACGTATTGCTTGTGCCTTTCATTTCCATCTGCTAAAAAGAACTCTCCAGGAGAGTAACAGCAAAAAATAAGCACCACCAAAAAAACAGCCCTCGGGTAATAAAATGCATCTAATTTCATATTTATCCAAGCCCAGAGAGCACATTTGAGTTTGCTGGATCTCCAGTTAAATGATTGGAAACCTGAATTCATCAGAGGTGCAGATATATTATCTGTTTTCAGCATTTCTGCCCTGGAAGTATGACTTCAAAAATTACTGGCAATGATGCTTCATTCACTACGACAGCAGGAGAGCTTTGCTCTGAATAGGGAAACTTTATAACAATTAGTGCTGTGAAATAATGAGATGGACTGCCTCCATGATTCATAAATTCTACATCTCCAGGGACGTTCAAGAACCTCTTATTGGGAAAATTCTAGAGTAAAACAAGATAATCATTGTCTTCTAACTGATTTCTATTATACACTCACCATGCCTACAGTGGAAGATAGAGAAGATAGATAAGAAATAGAGACTGAGTCATCTCACTTTATGAACCCAAGGAATTTGCTCCCCCACCTGGTAGACAAGACAAATAGAACAAGAGGTTCTGGGGCGCCTGGGTGGCTCAGTGGGTTGAAGCCTCTGCCTTCGGCTCAGGTCATGATCCCAGGATCCTGGGATCGAGCCCCGCATCGGGCTCCCTGCTCAGCAGGGAGCTTGCTTCCTCCTCTCTCTCTGCCTGCCTCTCTGCCTACTTGTGATCTCTGTCTCTCTGTCAAATAAATAAATAAAAGCTTAAAAAAAAAAAAAAACGAACAAGAGGTTCTGATATCACCGGTAGTGACCAGTGTTCTAGGATTTCAGAGGAGACCGGAATGAATAAGAAGTGAAGTAATCTGGTAAGTATTTAAGTAGAAGCTAGAACAATGCCTGGTGCAATCAAAATGGTAGAGATTTGGTGGACAGAATTAAAGAAACCATCTTCCAGGTACAATAAAACAAAAAATAAAGAGGAGGGAACAAGCACTGTGCTCAAGAAAACCTTTTGGAGTAAATTGGGAACAGATCCCATAAATTATTTTGCTCTTCCTCTCATTCTCATGTCAGAGCCAATGGAATTGACTGAAACAATTTCTGGAACATTCAGATTTGGGGACTTTCCTAAAATATTGCAGTAGGGCTGACCACCCTTTATATTCTACCCTTCAGCCTCTCCACACCACCCTCCACCCCACATCCTCAGGCTCATGTCGTAAAGATAGAACTACCACCATTCATACGAGTTCATTGATCTCTACGTAGAATTTGTTAAGAAGATTCCAACACCAAACCGCATTGTGCTTTTTATTGTGTATGAAATTGTTGTCAGCATGATTGAACACAAACCAGAAGAAAACAATAAATAATTGAGAAATAGGTGGATACAAGGTCTGATTTTACCCTGTTTAGAAAAAGAAGTCTTTGTCCCCAAAGCTACAAATTGCCCTAACTCAATATGATCAAAACACAATAGCAATCATTCCCTATGATTCTTTGTTATTTGAAGAATTAATTGGCTATAAAATGGTACACCGATATTTTAAATACAGGGAAAACACTGCACATCCGATTATGGTTTGTGGTGCTCTTTTCAACTTAAAAAAATAGCTTGTTTTTCTTAAAGTAACTGGCCTTTGAAATCATATTTTGCTGGCCACAAATTGGTGTTAGTTTACGTATAAGCCAGACTTCCAATGCTGACTTCAGAGGTTAACTATTGAAGGGTGAGTCAACAGAAGCCTGCGTATAAGAACATTATAATAAAAAGCAAGTCACAGAGATCAGATTCTCATTAGGAAAACCTCCGTCTCTTTATAATTTCTGTGAAACATTGTTTTGAGTAACCTTTGAAATCCTGATGGGGAAAAAACAAACCAGGCTTTGGCTGACATTTACAGCAAAATAGGATCCTTCATCACAACCGGAGGGTGTAGAATGAGTGGGCGTTTGAGCGTAGACAATGGAGGGAGTTCTTCAAGTCTGTTTTACATCAGCTAATGTTGGCAGGTAATGCCCTTATTGCTGCCACTGTTTTGTTAAGCAGGAAGAATGTGGTGTAAATCCCCTTAAAATTAAAAATAAGGCACCAGCTCTCCCACCCCACAACATGAGTTCATTCCACTAAAATGACTTCTTTTAGAATGGTTAAGGAAAGGTTCAGACCCACACCTTGCTCCACCCAGTTACTGGAAGTCTTTTATTTTTTTTCTCCCCCCTCTGTGGGCTTCATGGTGACAACCTCAGAGTGGAATGTGAATGCCTTTTCTATAACCTAAGTAATGAATCATACCAGATTTGTGAATAATGCTGAGGCTCAATTTGAGACAGAGGCAAACAAGCCAGAAAAACCAGTGTCAAGAGAACTTGAACTGAATCAGACAAGGCTATTTACTGTCAACATTTGAATCAAAGGCAACCAAAAATCCAAGGTGAAAGCATGCCATCCCTAAAGATTACAGTTAGACACTGAATCAAAACCAATTCCTTGTACTTCTAAATCAATGTAGTTGTTATGCTATCTATTTGACTTTTACAAATGTTTGGCCGGCTTCTATCAGGAGAGCATAAGTTTGCACTGAAAATAGAAGAGATAATAATCAATAGCTTTTGGACTGAGGAATGAAATCCTCTATACAGCAAGCTGCTGCCATTCTAAAACCACCTCCAAAGAATTCCAAGGACACAACAAGAAAAGCAATTGCCTTTCAAAACAAATGCAATAGATGCCACCCCACCAATTTTAAAGAACTAAGAAAGTTTAATAATGGAGAAGGAGGAGGAAGAAGAAGAAACGGAGGAAGAAGAAGAAGATCTCTAAGTAATTCAAATTTTACAAACTTTATGCAAGAATATTTTGGTGCTAAAGCAAATGGTTACTTGTTTTGAGAAATTTATGCAACAATTGTCTTCATTTGCAAAATAGCCTTCAAAAGGCAATTCCATTTAGACATTGAGCACATAAAATTTTTTATAATGATCATAAGTGAAAAAGCAAATGTATGGAGGTAATCACTTATTGACTTCTGGTTTCTAGTTTTTTTCTTCAGATTTTGATGAATTGATAAATTATTGATTTCTCATCATTGCAGGTACCATAAAGAACATACAAAGTGGTCAAGAAGCCAAAGGAAGGAACATTAACCATGCCTTCTGCTTTGCTCTCTGTCCTTGCAGTCATTTTTATTATCCTAAATTGGGTATTTGTGAGTTAATTTGTCTCAGAGATCCTTGACTCATGCCACTGAAAAGGATGGAAAAGTCCTCTAGAACAACCGTCTCTAACCTAATAATGACTACCGTTTACTGGGTCCTTCATATCCTTAAAACAAAATTTGCATACATGGTTGCATATACCTCACAAGTGTCCTACAAGGTGGATCATCTTATTATTATCTGCAGGTGATGAGGAGGAAACAAAATTAAGTAAATTACCCAGAAACAGAAAACAACGTGATGAAATAAGAGACAAAGTTAGGATCCAAACTCAGGCCCGTATACTTGAGGGCCCACAGTTTTAACAATTACACTATTGGCTGTATATTGCTGTAGTATTTTTTTGCTTGGGGTGACCACAAAAATGGTGTATATGAAATGTGTATACTCTAGACACAAGGTATATTTGAGACAGTGAGCATAATCTAATTTGATGAGATTGGAAATAATAGAATATATAGAAGAAAGAGGAAAAAAAGAAAGGGTTTTGATATCTAAGGTAAGAATGATTAAAGTAATGCGTAAGACTATAAAGACCTGACCATGAATCAGCTATCCAATTTTTTCCAACCACAAATAACTGAGTATTTATTAACTACTGTGTGTTGTATGTCACCATGGAAGATATAAGGACAGTTCTAACAAGGTCACTGCCTAACCTTCAAGCACCAGGATGTAGGAGATAATTCGCTAATGCTTCAGAGAGGAGTAGTAAGCGCAATGATAGCAAGAAACCACTTCTGAATGTGAAATGTGATGTGTGTGGCCTCCACTAAACAGACGTTAGGTAAGAAAGAAGAGACTACAAGGAAAGAGAATCAATACAAATAAGACTGATGAATCCAAGCATGAATGGAATGGAGGACCCAGAAACAGTTGCTGGAAAGAGAGTCACATAACATGGAAGCATGTGTCCAGTACTCAAGTAGTGGGTCTTAGGCATGCCAGAAAAAGATAAAGAAGCAATTGTCATTTAGTCATTCCTATACAGGCTTTCTAAAGAACAGCAATCAGAACAGCATAATTTCTGCGCTGTTTTGTCTAATTTCCTATTTATGCGAACCAAAGTAAGTAAGGCAATGGATTGGAATTAATTGTTTCAACAAATTCTATTTATTTATTTATTTGTTTGTTTGTTTGATGTACAGCAATCAAAAGTAGGCAGAGAGGCAGAAGCAGGCTCCCTGCTGAGCACAGAGCCAGATGTGGGGCTCGATCCCAGGACTTGGAACCATGACCTGAGCCAGAGGCAGAGGCTTTAGCCCACTGAGCCACCCAGGCGCCCCCAACAAACACTTCTTGACTGAGCATATTTCAAGGCACTGTGGGCCACGCTAAAATGAATGCATCATACAACCTAGTATCAAGACTTGAATAGACACAGTCTGTATCTTCAGGAGGTTTCATTCCTGTAAGAAAGATATGACCAAATAATACAAATCATTCTTCAGGGCATAATGGAGAAAGTGCCACAGACAGGTAGGAAGTATAGAGGATGCTCAGAATTATTGGCCAAGACAACAGGAAGGTAACATAAAAGGGCTGATATTTGAGCTATGCTTGAAAGTAAGGGCAAGATTAAAGAGCTAGAGGTGATAAGAGAGATTCCAGGTAGAAAAAAATCAGTAAAGTTATAGAAACACCAGAAGGAACAGATATTTTGAGTGAAACACAATTCTGAGAACATAAAATACATGTTGGGAAAAAGCAGTCCAAGTTGGAAGAGAATGGTAGAAATTGGTTTGGAAGTGCCTTAAATACTACCCAACTTCCTTTGGCAAATAATTGCCTAAAGTCCTTCCTTACCTGATGTGGAAGAGAGAAGTTTAGCAGAGAGTAACAAAATCCAATTTATGCTTGCAAAAAATTAACGGAGACATGCTTTTCAACTACAGACGCAATTCTGAATATTTTGATCTGTGGGAATATGGAAATTTTAAGTGGATCCCAGTTGGTGACAAATAGGTAATGCTAGACAGCAACTAGATTAAGCTTTTAGGAAATTAAAGTGTGAAAAATACAGTTCTGAAAACTGAAGCGTGTTAATTAATACGTGCAATGTAGTGTCATGTCATGAGTAGACTCAGAGAATGATGAAAAAATATTTGCTAAGAGATGGCTCTCCCTCCCTGCCCCCTGAAAAAGGTGAAGAAATTTATTTTCAGTCTAGTTCCAGGAAACTAGAATAGCAGGAATCTCAAAGTAAACACAAGTAAAACTGTAGTCCAAATAGGATTTTCAGTATATAGTGAAGAAACAGCAGGCAGCTATGTTTTAGAAGTATATGGGAGTCTATAGAGGTGTTTCTATGTGTATGAATACACCCTCCCACAGCAGTATTTCTCCATATGCTGAAATTGTTTTATTTTGTACTAACCATCTGACTGTGGATGAATAGCATTGAGAAAATGGAAGCCAGATGTTTACATAAAGTCCAGCCAAGGAAAGATGTCCATAACCAATTCTTTTGACTGCTTATATATAAGAAAATATAAATTGTCTTTTGTAAGATAAGGCTTTCGGTTAATTGATTTTTAAAAATTATCTGACCATGTAATCCTAGGAACTAAACAGATAGTTCCCTTTGTGATTGCCTTAACAAAATCATCAGTATTGTAATTTTAAATTTTATGCAAAAGCCATTGTGAGCAAACATTTTAAAGCTATATTCTAGACATAAGATAGTCTTTCAATAACCATTCTGTAAGTTAAGCCTGGGGGTCCTATTATTGAAATTAAACCTGAAATTACCAAACTTCAAATTAGAAGTCTAGATCTTACCAATGCTCAATTGAAAATTAGCTCAATTTTATTTTTCAGGTTTATTTTGAAAGCAAAAGATGACAGTGTGGGTTAATTGACATCAGTAATACTTTTTTCTCTAGAGATATTATACTATCTTCACCATTTTTTTTTTTTTTGGTCTCCTCAAAAGATTTCATATTCAGCCAAAAAGAAAAACTATTGCATTAGCGTGGGCATACCAAAGCAACAAACACAGGGTATTGTATCATTGCTTTCATTGCTCTATGATGCTGAAGCGTGTTAATTAATTGTTGATTCAGAAATTGCAATGAATATGTCTTATGGGCAAAAAAGGAGAAAATTTTAATAGCAATGTGTTGGCCCCTTAGTACAGCATATATCCTGTCAGATCTTATTTTAAAAAATCATGCTTTGTACCATATACCAAGTGATGTGTTGGATCACAGCAATAACAACCAAAATTTTTTTAGTTCTTTGTCTCTCTGAACAGCTGACCTACAATATGGATGAAACCAGAGGGCATTACACTAAGTGAAATAAGACAGTCACAGAGTCAAACACTGAATGATTCTACTTATACAAAGTATCTAACATAGTCAAACTCATAAAAGAAGAGAATAGAATGGTGGTTTCCAGGATCTGGCAGGGAGGGGAAAAAAGGGAATTAAGTCTCAATGGGTATAAAGTTTCAGTTATACAAGATGAATACATTGTAAAGATCTGCTGTACAACAGAGTACTTATAGTTAATAATATGGTATTGTGTACTTTAGAATAATTTAAGAGGATTGATTTCATGTTAAATGTTCTTACCACACGCAAATAAAAGGACACAAGGAAATTTTGGAAGCTGATTGATATGTTTAGTACCTGGATTGTAGTGATGGAATCATGGCTGTTTGCAATATCCAAGCTCATCAAAATATTAAAAATGTGCGATTTTTGTGTATTGATCATACTTCAATAAAACTTCTTAAAAAACAAATTATTTTCTGGATTCTGAGATTTTAGCAAAATTATAGAAAACATAAAATAAAAAATTATTGTTTTCTTGTCAAATACAAACTAAACTTTGCCAATTTATCTGCATATTTGATGGATAGTGTAAATGTAAATTTTGGCCATTTCCATTTAGCCTATAAACTTACTAAAGAGTAAGAAAAAAAGATTTTACTTGCAAATTCCTGCATACCTAGCATGCAACATTGCTGGAAAGAGATGTGAGTTGCTTACTGATGATATTTAAGTTTACATAATGAAAGTTTTGGATCACTTTTCAGTTTCTTCAAAATGTGCAGAAGCAATTTTTTAAAAGATTTTATTTATTTATTTGAGAGAGAGAGAGAGAGCACGAGAAGGGGAGGGACAGAGGGAAAGCAGACTCCCCACAGAGCACAGATCCCAACATGGGGTTTGAGATCTGAGCTCATGACCTGAGGCAAAGGCAGACATGTAACAAACCAAGCCAACCAGGCACCCTTGTACAAAAGCAACTAATAAAATTTTGACTTTACAGAAATGAAAGAAGATACCTTCCTTAGACATATGCCTTCAAGATGGCTCTCACTGCTAGATATAAAAAGGATGTTTAAATGTGGGCCTGCTGTAATATATTTTCAAAATATGGGACAAAAAGTTGTTCTCTAATTTGGAAACATATTGAAAATGAGAATACAGAAAAAGATAATATTAAAACATAATTCAATATGCTGAATCTCCAAAATGTTTGTTGATCTTCGAAGTGGGCATAAGGAGCTTAGAAAAGTATGAACTGATTGCACTTGAGTTGTTCAATATTATCTGGAAGTTGTTAAACTCACACGGCAAAAAAGTTACTTGTTTTGAAGAAAAAAGACTGCTTCAAAATTCAAAAAATAATATAAGCAGTGCAGAGCAGTCAAAATAAACAGGAATTTTTCAACTTCTTTGCTCAAACTCCAACTTCATTTCACAAGTTTAAATTATGTATGTAATATAAATAATAATAAATATTTGCCCTGAGAAAGAAAGTTATAACTTAGGATGACATTCCTGTGCCTCCCAGGATTTAAAAATTATGCACATTTTAGACATTGGGAGCCTACATGATATATTTGCAAACCCAAAGGCCCCAACTGACAAATGACCGGTCTACCAAAATGAGGTATAGATACAAAGTGGATAGGCATTTTTTGAGATCTAAAAACTAATTTTACACAAGTCTCAAATTACTTGCTGTTGCTATGAAATCAAATGCTAAGTATTCCATGCTCAAATGCTTTTTTTCATTGAGAGATGATGCAACTTGACATCATCATATTGGAAGGACACCAGAAATCAGTGTAATCTGGGATTGATTAGAATAGAAGTGCAAGTCAACAAGCATTTTTTTTTTTTACCATGTTCAATTTATCACTACATAAAAGAGAAGAAGAATGTCCTAAAGGTTTCAGGCAATTCAGAGACTATTTTTGGCAGAAGAAATAGAAATAATAGAAATATCCTAATGTATCAGGAATATGAAAAAATATTAAAATATTGTTACAGTTTTCACACACATATCACTTTTAATAAGCCCTAATACTAGTTACTCCTAATTGCCACTGCTTACCAGTCTTACTATAGCTTTGTTTAAACAATAGCATTTATATAAAGGAAGAGCAAATAAGAAATAATGCTTAGTTTCAAGTAAATGCCAATTGTAATCATACATATATGCTCAATTGTTTATTACACATTATATTATTATGTTCTTTCTTGTTTAATATGACTGTGTTCCAGATAGGCTCTCTAACAAGTTAGTTTCCCTAATGCAATTCTAAAGATTTTATTTGTTTTATTTATTTATTTGACAGAGATCACAAGTAGGCAGAGAGGCAGGTAGAGAGAGAGAGAGAAGCAGGCTCCTTGCTGAGCAGAGAGCCTGATGTGGGGCTCGATCACAGGACCCTGAGACCATGACCTGAGCCGAAGGCAGAGGCTTAGCCCACTGAGCCACTCAGGCACTCCCTCCCTAATGCAATTCTGAATTCTGGTTTAGCTGTTTCTGAGCAATGTAACCATGGGAAAATCATATAACTTTCCTCATTCAAACATTCTTCATCTTGCAAAATTAATATAAACAGTAATAGCCTTTTAGATGTTGTCAAGATGGTTAGAGATGGTAGTTTGTCCATAGTAAGTGATAAATAAATATTAGCTCTTTTTTTCAGTATAATTGTCCCATCTGAAACTATAAATCCATGGGGAGGTCTGCAATCGAGGTTTTGTGTTTTTCCATTATAAAGTTCATCTTTCTTGACTCTGTGGCCTCATGGTCCTCAGCTGGCTTGTCATTCAAGTCCTTCTCCTCTGAGGTCCTGTAATGCTTTCTGTCCAGATTTAAATTTGGACATTTCTTCCTCTGATTCACTTTTTCATCCACTGGCACAGTTTAATTGTCCAAATTGATGTACTTCCTTTTATATTTCTGAGTACCTTCCATTCACATCAGTTCCTTTCAGTAACAAACAAACAAACAAAAAAAAACTATCATCTACTTCTGATTCTATGACTTTGGATACTCAGTTTGCTCTATCCTGTCAACCAAAGTTGGATACAAAGGAGATCTGTACATTATAGGCAGGAAAGCACCAACTCTGGGAATTACCAAAAGGCTTCTCTTCAGGAAAAGTAGTGATTTGGAGGAATATTTTTTTGAAGCATGGCTTTTGTTTCTTAAGTGTGCTTGTAAGAAACATTTCTAAGTGGAGAAACAGGAAAACACCAGAGAGAGATTATCAGTTTGTTTCCTAAAGGGATAATTTTCGAAGGGCTTTGTGCCAGCAACTGTTTTTTCCCATAGTCCTTTCCCACCCCTTGAACACAGTCACAGACTGTGTGTAGGGTCAGTGCAAGCTGTGTCATCACTCAGAGAAGCCAAACTGGAGAGAAATGTGAGGTTCAGCTTGTGGTTCATTTGACCATGAGGCCAGCCTGGTTGGTGGAACCAGGGGCTGCAGTGTGGTGTAATCAGAGGAATACAAGCATGTGACCAATGCAACCATTTATGACTCTCAGGCCAACATGGGGCCTTTAGAAGATGAGACAGTCTGAAACCTCTCTTAAGAGAGGATGCAGATAACATTTTTTTAAAAAAGTAAACTTTGGAGAGATCAAGTCGAGTACACTGCACAATAACAGCATCTCATACAAAAAAATAGAAAGAAAGAAAAGAGACCTGAAACAAACAAATATAATTCAAAAAATAGCTAGTAAGAAAAAAAGTACCATATGAATTACTAACCCATGTCCTCTTGCAATTTTAAGTATGTACAATGAATGGAAAAATACCCAGGACACAGGGAGTCACTATTCATTAAGAGAAAGTGGCTCTTCCAGAGGTGTTGCTAGCTTAAGAATTTACAGGGGCTTTGAGGGTGTCCTCCTTTGGGGGTGGGGGTGAGGCAGTGGTTACAATTCTCATTGACCAAAGAATGAGTGTATATTAGATACTATGCTTTTGAAGACTTAAACTCCCAGGCCTTGGAATTTGAATTTGCGGGGGTGGGTACGAAATAAGATAGAGAATCCCAGTCCATGAGAGACTACAGACTTACTGCTCCTCGAGCCAGCTGCTTCCTTGGGTATTTGGCAGGTAGAGGTATAGAAAAGGGTGAATAAAGGGACGTGCATATGTAATTAAAGGGGTTCAACATTGACAGTTGGGATTTAAAGACCCCAAGCATGGGATACCTTCATTAGAAGTTAGTCTGAAAAGAAAGGGATTATACTTGATTTTGAGGAAAGAGAGAGAGAATAAATGAGATCTTGCCTTGGGGATATCAAACCATGGAAGGCCACCATTGTTGCAACATGCAAGGCCAGTTTCTAAAAATGACACCATGTGATGTGACAGCAAGAGGCAGGTGCAATAATAGATTGAGAGACTGTAACACTAACCTGACTTTGATACAGAAACAAATTACTACCTCTTTTTTTGTTTTGAGTTGTGTAATACCCTTTGATTCATAGAAAATCCAAGGGGAGAAGGAACTAGAATTCTTTCTATCAAAGTAAGTATTGAACTCATTGATTACATTGAAAATTAATAGGGATAGGACTATATTCTCATGCCAAGTAGGAGAACATATATTCAGTCTGCAAAAAGTACAAATTGTTTATTTTTAGAGAAATCTACATTTTTTTTAATTTTTTATTTTTTATAAACATATAATATATTTTTATCCCCAGAAGTACAGGTCTGTGAATCACCAGGTTTACACACTTCACAGCACTCACCATAGCACATACCATCCCCAATGTCCATAACCCCACCCCCCTTCTCCCCAAACTGACAGAATGGGAGAAGATATTTGCAAGCGACATATCAGATAAAGGGCTAGTGTCCAAAATCTATAAAGAACTTAGCAAACTTAACACCCAAAGAACAAATAATCCAATCAAGAAATGGGCAGAAGACATGAACAGACATTTCTGCAAAGAAGACATCCAGATGGCCAACAGACATATGAAAAAGTGCTCCATATCACTCAGCATCAGGGAAATACAAATCAAAACCACAATGCGATATCACCTCACACCAATCAAAATGGCTAAAATTAACAAGTCAGGAAATGACATGCTGGCAAGGATGCGGAGAAAGGGGAACCCTCCTGCACTGTTGGTGGGAATGCAATCTGGTGCAGCCACTCTGGAAAACAACCTGGAGGTTCCTCAAGATGTTGAAACTAGAACTACCCTATGACCCAGCAATAGCAATACTGGGTATTTACCCTAAAGATACAAACATAGAAATCTACATTTTTAATGAATTCCCATTACATTTTTAATGAATTTCATGAACATAAGGAATCCAGTGCTATATTTTCAGAACTTGGGAATATAGTAAGCTGTCAATAAATGCTTCTTGTGTAAGTGAATAAAAGTTCTAGTCATTAAAATATCTTGAGCTTCATAAATACTAATTAAATATATAGGTTGCTAAAATGAACAGAGAAAAAATACATACACACTGGTTGATTTTTTTGCATATCAGAGATAATTAAATATTTTAAATTTATTTAGGCTTAAGAAAATAAAATATAACTCAAGTATATACAAACATTTATTGGATATTTATATTCTGCCATATTATTCTAAAATTTAATGGAAAGAGTATGTTCCTATTTTTTAAGCAATTTACTGAAGAAGATGTATAATCCAAGGAGACATTGCAAATCACTATAACAGTGGTAATGGACAGTGATTGAATTAAAGCAAGCTGACATGAAAGGGTTTATGACAGGCTCTGTGGAAGTTGTGACTTAGCTAACTTTTAAACAATAGAATAAAGAATAGTCAGCAAAGTCAACGTTGGTGGCATCACAATTCTGGACTTCAAGCTCTATTACAAAGCTGTCATCATCAAGACAGCATGGTACTGGCACAAAAACAGACACATAGATCAATGGAACAGAATAGAGAGCCCAGAAATAGACCCTCAACTCTATGGTCAACTCATCTTCGACAAAGCAGGAAAGAATGTCCAATGGAAAAAAGACAGCCTCTTCAATAAATGGTGCTGGGAAAATTGGACAGCCACATGCAGAAAAATGAAATTGGACCATTTCCTTACACCACACACAAAAATAGACTCAAAATGGATGAAGGACCTCAATGTGTGAAAGGAATCCATCAAAATCCTTGAGGAGAACACAGGCAGCAACCTCTTCGACCTCAGCCGCAGCAACATCTTCCTAGGAACAACGCCAAAGGCAAGGGAAGCAAGGGCAAAAATGAACTACTGGGATTTCATCAAGATCAAAAGCTTTTGCACAGCAAAGGAAACAGTTAACAAAATCAAAAGACAACTGACAGAATGGGAGAAGATATTTGCAAACGACATATCAGATAAAGGACTAGTGTCCAGAATCTATAAAGAACTTAGCAAACTCAACACCCAAAGAACAAATAATACAATCAAGAAATGGGCAGAGGACATGAACAGACATTTCTGCAAAGAAGACATCCAGATGGCCAACAGACACATGAAAAAGTGCTCCATATCACTCAGCATCAGGGAAATACAAATCAAAACCACAATGCGATATCACCTCACACCAGTCAGAATGGCTAAAATGAACAAGGCAGGAAATGACAGATGCTGGCGAGGATGCGGAGAAAGGGGAACCCTTCTACACTGTTGGTGGGAATGCAAGCTGGTGCAACCTCTCTGGAAAACAGCATGGAGGTTCCTCAAAATGTTGAAAATAGAACTGCCCTATGACCCAGCAATTGCACTATTGGGTATTTACCCTAAAGATACAAATGTAGTGATCCAAAGGGGCACGTGCACCCGAATGTTTATAGCAGCAATGTCCACAATAGCCAAACTATGGAAAGAAGCTAGATGTCCATCAACAGATGAATGGATCAAGAAGATGTGGTATATATACACAATGGAATACTATGCAGCCATCAAAAGAAATGAAATCTTGCCATTTGTGACAACATGGATGGAACTAGAGCGTATCATGCTTAGCGAAATAAGTCAAGCGGAGAAAGACAACTATCATATGATCTCCCTGATATGAGGAAGTGGTGATGCAACATGGGGGCTTAAGTGGGTAGGAGAAGAATCAATGAAACAAGATGGGATTGGGAGGGAGACAAACCATAAGTGACTCTTAATCTTACAAAACAAACTGAGGGTTGCTGGGGGGAGGGGGTTTGGGAGAAGGGGGTGGGATTATGAACATTGGGGAGGGTATGTGCTTTGGTGAGTGCTGTGAAGTGTGTAAACCTGGTGATTCACAGACCTGTACCCCTGGGGATAAAAATATATGTTTATAAAAAATTATAAAAAAAAAAAGAATAGTCAGCAAAGAACAGGAAAAGATCCAGGTACAAAGTATGCTCAAACCATGAATAGACAGAGCACCTAGTGTTTTAGGAGAGCTGAGAGTAGTTTGATATAGCAAGAGAAAAGTATGTAAGTGAGGGTGTATCAGTCAGAAGGAGAACCACTAGGAGGTAGGCAGATGATAGATGATGATAGATGGATTGATGATGGCTCGATGGTAGATTAGATAGATAGATGATAAACATTAGATAGATAATAGATAGACAAATGTAAAATTTAATAGTTACTTGACCTAATTCAAGTGTTGGAACTGATCAAACAGCTTCTGCCATGCTGAGGTCTTTACTGACAAAGGTTTCCTCCTGCTTCTGCCACTGGTGTCCCACCATATTAGTTCATCATATCAGTGGACCTTGGTCAGCAGCTGGGTTTTGCCTCAGCTACAGCCACATGTTCTTTCTCTGCTGCTCCTGTCATTGTCTCAACTCTGTGTCTTCCATCCCTTCCTCTTACTGTTCTACTTTTTCAGACTAATATGTTACTGCTTTGAATCTGCTGCTGTTGCGTGGGTGGGTTCTTATCATTCCCAGCTCTTTATTAAGAGTTACAGTGGTTCCTAAGGAATTTGGAATATATTCTGCATGGAACAAAATTTGAAGGAAAACAGGTGAGTACCTCAAAAGCATTTATTCCCACCAATAATTACTAGTGGATTGATACAGACATATGTGTTTCTGGTTTGTCATACAATGGAGGAAATGCCCTTTTGTATTAGGATACTTGTCTCCCCATCTAACACCCACTGTCCACCCCACTCCTGCCACCTCCCCTGGCATTGGAGTAACTACCTATTTCTTTGTTGAAGATGCTACTCCCAATACCAAAAGTCTATGATTTATTCTCCCAATCCCTTACAACCTTTTGGTAGGTTCTTTTGGAGTTGTTGGTTCCTGAGATAAGTAGGTATGCAGATTAGCCCAAGTCTTACCACTCACCACCTGCTACCACCAGGCATTAAATACACAGATATTTCCATTAGCTCCCTAAATCTTTATTCTTCAAACCAGAGCCACAATATGAAAATAAGAATTACTCTTTTATACATAAAACCTCTAAGTTTTGAAACTTCTGTTTTGTACTTTTAGACCTCTCTTTCCGAATTTCAATAAAATAACTAGATTTATCCCCTTCCACCATCTAGCTTGTTTGTCCTCAAAGGCCAACTATACAAGATTAACTTTAAAAAACAAATTAATTGTCCTACTGCTACTCAGTTTTTTGCTGTGGGCTCTTCTTTTTAATTATACTAGCATACTGTGTCATTGTGATAAACGTTATTTTGCAGTATTTTGTGGCAAGTATAACCTAGCCAGGAAACACAATCTGGTATGAGAAATCTCTGGGCAGTATATTTCAATATCCAGACAACTCTAATAAACTTTTGTTCCAATCTTCTTGTAATGTGACTATTTTCTGCAGTCTTTAGGAGACTATATAAAATAACACCTGAGAAACTCTTAAAATGTTAATACACACTGAGATTTTCCTACTATCAGATAAAAAATTGTGATATTTTAAGAGGGGAGTCAAAATTTGAGTCCTAATTAAAACAAAAATAAAGAGACAGTTTTATAAATAGTAATACTATCAAGGAATTTTGGATTGAAGGAAATTTCCATGTATTTCAACTATTCACTATGTGAAAATTTTCCTCTGCAGCATAGAAGATGCTCAATTAATGTTTTGGATGAAAAGACTGGATTGAAAGAGATGAATAACTGAACTCTACTTCTAAAACTAATGATACATCATTATGTTAATTAATTGAATTTAAATATAATTTTTAAAAGACTATGTTGAAGGTGACCTGAATTAATTGATTGATATTTATTAATCCAAGTTATTTTTACCCATAAACTCTATTATATTTTATTTCCTGAACAATTTTGTTGAGCCTTATGAGATAAATCAATATGACCAAATACACGCACACACATATGCACACACTTCTAGACTTCCGTGTAATAGATAAAATGGGCCTCTTTTTTCCAATAAGTAATCTGTGTAAGGATAAAATTCTTAAATCTCCTAACTAAAGTTAAATAAAATTTAGACTGATTTTTCAGAAAAGTAAACATAACCCTAATGTAAAAATATTTTAGATTATAGGAATAAACAATTTCTATTTTTAAAAAAGAGCTGGAGCCCTTTAATTTCTTTAAACATAGCATTCCAACTATGATCAAATCCAGGTTTTTACCACAAAGAAAAGATATCCAAAGTATAAAACAAATAACTTTTTATATATTCATAGCCATTTTAACAATCTTCCTTTCAACTTTTCAATATATGATTCTTCTGAAATGTACAGTCAGGAACTCCAAGCCATTTTGACATAAATCCAGGAAGTACTGTATATTCTAGATTAAAATGGAGTCGAAAGCCTTTGATACATCATCAAAGCATTTCAGAATCATACACTTCTTCTGTGAACATTTATGTCAAACTTAAAGTAGCACGAAAATAGCTCTTTTTCTCAGTACTACCTCAAAGTCAACTGCTAACAGAACACATATTAAAGAAAATTTGAGAAATAATTTCACTTTTGTATTTGGATGTTGCATCATTCTTAGTTCACTTTTTGAAGTGTAGTCCTTATATTCCTTCCAGACATCAGTTTCAGCAGACGCTCTAGAATTGTGAGACCCTTGAAAAATTAGCTGCAACTACTTCTCATTTTCAGTAATTAATAGTATCTTAGGTATGCCTGACAGTTTCTCAGAAAGATCTGAAATTACAGGCTTAATTTACTTACTTCTCTCTTTTTTTTCCCATAACTTCCTGTTTTTTTGACAGCTGGAGCCAGAAACATGGGATGCTTTTCTTCGGCTGTTTTTCAAATTGTACAAGTGAAAACATAAAAGACAAAGGAGGTTTAGCCCCATAAACAGCCTCCATTTCAACTTATTCCTTTAAATCCATCTAGTAGATATAGGCACACCAACTGGGCCTTCAAGACTGTATAATTTATTTTATGAGTGCAGGCTTGTGTTTTGGATATGTTAACTTTTGCTCCTGGTAGAACATACCATGCCAACTATGTGCAAAAGTAAGTTTGGATCCTAGTACATTACCAGAAAACATTTGGGAAATTTATTTTTTTTTTCCTTTGGGAAACTCTTTGGGACAGTATCATCACAGTGAGAACTTAGGTGAAGTTTGATTTTATATTGGATCATAATATGGTTAAATCTAATCCTTCTTAGTTGTGCTTACCTATATGGAGATGGATAAAAGTAACAAAATGTTCTTTAAAGCATGAATATTTAACACAACTCCAGTTCTAATCATTTATTTTAAGGACAAAAATATGAATAAGAGTTTTTTCAAGTCAGGTTTATCATAACATCATTAATCATAAAGAAAATTCTTAGTAATCCAAATATCCAGCAATGGATCACATAAGTGTACTAATGTTTAAGAAGCATGACTCAGGATTCTTAGGAAATCAGGAGGCCCATCTGCTACTGCAGCATTACTAGTCCCAGCATCTTAGTGTTCCATCAGGGAAGAACAGGAAAATTTTGTTCAATCAAGGAGATAAAATTAACCATTATACCAGCCTTCATTTTTATTTTATCAATTCTCCCTCTAGATTTTTACCTTTCCAAATCATGTATCTATTTATGTCAAACTCAATTCTTCTCTATCTTCTACATCAAGACAAAGGGAAGAAAATTTCGCTTACTGCAGTCTGCATGACCCAAGAGCAGAAAGAATTGTTGATGTTGTTTTTGTTTTACCCAAAAGTCATCAGATGATGCATACAGACATGAATTCTTTTTTGCTGCAACTTTCTGTCCTAGGAACATTCTGCTATCATGAATCTCTTGGTGGGAATGACATTGCTGCACAAAAGGCCATACATGAAGGCTTTGGACACACACAGTTTCAGTCATAGTTTAAGGATTCCTGATGTGGGCGGTTTTACTTGTCCGAGAACACGTGATTTTTACCTAATTTGCTTGCATTCTTCCTTCCCTGTCAATGTCTTCTCAACCCAATGAGAATAATGACTTTGAGTTGTGAAAGGAGAGAAAAAAACCAACTCTGAGTTCAACTTGTAGCAACCCTAACTTCTGGAACTGAAAAAGATTTGCTCAAAATGCAGAGTCAACTGAAAGATGAATTATTTAATAAATTATTGGAGGAGGGGATTATGTATTTTTTGTTTTTGTACTTGCACAAGAGCTATTGTCATTTAAAGACTGTTCATGTCAAAGACGTTAGGAACTGCAAGGAACCAGTACTGGTGGACCGGCTATAAATTGCTAGCATCTATTTTGATTGGTTGGTACTTGAGCCATTGTGAAATGTTTCAAATCTTACTTTTGCATTTAAACCAAATCCAAATCATATTTAGGATACAGTTTAGCTACATCCTTTATGGGACTTCTCTGGAGCAGTGTTGTGCATTTTTTCATCCTGAAATATTGCTACCTAAATTTATTACATGTATATTTTGCTAGCCATGTGACAACTTGATAGTTGTAAATCTATTTTGCTTATACTTCCTCACAATTTAGAAATGGCCCTGCTGAGAAACCCTTATTTTAATTGTGTATTACTTGACAGAGTAGCAAAATAAGAGTTTAAGTACCAATTCAAAGGTTAAATCTCAGTTTGCTTTTCTAAATGGCATTTAAGTTTGTCTCCCCCATTATAAGGTCAACAGCAATCTATTTGACCTTCTTACCTCATAATACTGTGGTTGTTATGAAGACATAAATTTGTTGCCTAATCTAATTTTTAAAGGGCTTTTATAAATTATAGCACAATCTGTGCATGTTGTAAAACCATCATACACACACACACACACACACACACCAGTACTTAATTATATAAATTATAAAGTAAAATCTCCCATTCATTTTTCTGTCCATTATATATTCCCCAGAAGAAGTCACTGCACTAAAGGGAAAATCTGGTAATGCAATGTTTATTAAAAAAAATGCTGCTTTACCTGTATTTTTAGGTGACTTTAAAGGTAACCACACAGGTCATGCAGAAGCTAGTCTTAGCAGGAAGTGTTGTGATTCTCCTGGAACACACGAATATAAGAGGCTTGTGAGGGGCTACCAGGAAGCTGTCTCCCACTCACTCCCTCTCTCCCCTGGGAGGTCGTTAAGAAATTTCTCATTCCATCCCAGGTTTTGAGGGTATAAACTGTTCTTGTCCGCCCGCCCCACCCACTCTGAGCATAGCTGACACTGCTTGGCTCAGTCTAGAATTGGCTCCTCAACCGCAGACTATCTCAACAACTTGTATGGCACTCACCTGGCCCTTTTTGTTTGGGTGTCATCGTTTTGGTTGTCTGGGACAAGGGCCAGGTATGCTGGCACCTTTGGCTACTCTTCCTTTTGCAGTCTATGTTAGTAATAAATGGTCTAAATTTCAAGGTATCTCACTATATCTTTACCAGGTGAATCTATCTGGTCTTGGACTTGACCTTTGTTTTGCCTTTATCTTTTGTGCTTACCATATTAACCCGTTTAATTCTCAAAATAATTTTAGGAAGTGAGTGCTTTTTATGAGGATAAACTGGGGACTATAGACTAAATGTTTCTGTCCTCCCAACCCAAAATTCCCAAAAGGAATTCATATGTAGGAAGTGGGGCCTTTAGTAATTAGGTTTGGATGATATCATAAGGGTGGTACCTCCATGATGGCATTAGTGTCCTTTTAAGTACTGGAAGGAGAATTAAGAGCTCTCCCTCCCTCTCTCTCTCTCTCTCTCTTTCTCTGCAAGCAAAAAGTAAGATGGTGGCTGTCTGTAAGTCAAGAACAAAGCCCCAACTAGAAACCAAATCTGCCAGCACCTTGGTCTTACACTTCCCTCGGGCCTGGGAGAAATAAATGTCTGTTGTTTAAACCACCCAATCTGTGGTATTTTGTTATAGCAGCCTGAGTGATCAAAAACACTGTGATATAGAGGTAGCATAGGTCATCCTGGCAAGTGGTAGGTTCCCATTCTAAACCAAGATGATTTTGTCATGGAGACTGTACTCTTAACCACTGCACTAAGCTGATTTTTGTATCGTCCAAAATTATAGTTCAAAAAAAAAAAAAAAAGGAAGAAAGCCAATCAACCAGGATGGCTATAATCAAGGACAAAATTCATAAATATTGATAGGGATGTGGAGGAATTGGAACCCTCATGCGCTGCTAATAGGAATTTTAAATGGTGCAAGCCACTGGGGCACATGGGTGGCTCAGTCTCTTGAGCATCCAGCTCTTGATTTTGGCTCAGGTCATGATCTCAGGGTCGTGGGATTGAGCCCTGCATCAGGCTCCATGCTCGGGGAGCGAGGTGGGGGGTGTCTGCTTGGAGGATTCTCTCCCTCTTCCTTTGTTTCTCCTCTCTCTCTTAAATAAATAAATAAATCTTTTAAAAATTAAATAATAAAATAAAATAAATTAAATTGAAATTGTGCAGCCCCTTTGTAAAACAGACACTTTATCAAAAGGACTTTGCAATTCTACTCATAGGTGTATACCTAAGAGAAATGAAAATATATGTCTTCACAAAAAACTTATACAGGAACATTCATAGCAATACATTATCTTTATCCATTCATCCATTGACAAGACTCAGGTTGTTTCCATACCATGTTTATTGTGAATAATGTTGCAATGAACATGGGAATGCAGGTATCTCCTCAAGATAATGATTTATTTTAGTTCTTTTTGGACTCCAATATATCTGTTATTATTTATTTTCATGGTCCTCAGATAGTTGCTTTATGTATTCTGCCCTGGTTTTTGCATTGTAATCAGTGGCATAAGTTAAAAAGAATGGACTTACTCCAATTTAGCCAGAACTGGAACTGTTTCTGGCCAATCCCCGCACCCTAAGCAGGGAGGTGAGGTATTCACCTTTATAATATATAAAATAACCTTTAAAATAACTTCTTACATAACTTCTTATCATAAAGGTTACCTTGTAATAAGAATTCTTCAATTTTGTTTTCAGTATACCTGTAGAGTGCCACACATAAAAGGTCACACGGTGACTATAATTTTAATAAGAATCAAGTAATAAGCAGTGAATCCAAGAGAAGAGAGAGGAAATCATTTTTCTTTAGAAGTTAAAAAACACTCAGTAAAATCTGTGGGGAATTAGGGCAAAGCAGCCATGTACAACAGCCAGAGATGGAAAATGAGAAATCAGGCATAGTGACTGTTCTTTTGACATCCAGTAGAAATGAATCAACATTCACTATTGTAACTCGGGCAGAATTGGGGTGGCTTTAGGGATTAGAAGCTTCCTGGAAATCTTTGAAGAGTTGAACCAAGGTTAAGAAAAGAGTAGATTTGGGAAAATAAGCTGGCAATCCAAACCATGTAAATTCTTGTATGCTCCTCTAAACTCTGCCCACCTAGTTACAATAATGTTTTCTGCTTTAAATGTAAGTGACTGAGACGCTGCCTCTATTCCAGACACACCATGGTATGTGTGAGGGGGTCAGACTGGGGGAGGGACAGACTCAGGTTAGGCTACAATACCAGGAAGCAAGTACTCAAAGAGTGGTTGGCTACAGAAGGGACCAAAAAGGCAGGGACCCTGGATTTCTTGTACCTGCACCCCTTCCTTCAAAAGCTTATGAAGAATGAAGCAGTAATGGGAGATTCTATAAACACACTGTACTTTCATCTTGCTTTCAATAGATTGCTTCTTGTTTTAGAATTAAAACTCTTTCATATTAACTGGGAGAGGATGACTGTAAAACTGTGTAATTTTGGTTATGGCTGTGTTCAGACCTCTGTGTTTTTCAAATCGTATATTACAAGAAAATAAATGACTACAAATGGGTTACAGGTAAACTTCTATATATAACACTTTATTGACCCTAAGAAGAATGTTTTCCACTTTGCAATAATGTCAGTCAATATTAAGAATTTGAGGTCTTATTAAAAGATTTTCTAAAAATGAAAGCTCTTAGAAATAAATCTGTAGCCACAAAGTAAAGTAGATCATGTGATATGACAGCCATATAATGGGAAATTCACTATAAATTAGCCACATGAAACAGCACAACTAGGATGATACATTATCTTTTACTATCAAAAATGTGCTTTGTTCGGCATTGCAACATAGAGTATCTTATTGGCAGGAAAATAAAAGGCTGTTGGGTTTGTCCCAGCTGTGTACTTAACAAAGCCCCACAGCTGCTTTTTTAGATCTTTTGTGGTAAACCATTTAAGAAGAAAGGGAGTGTGTTTTATCATAAACATCCTTATCCATGTTCTCCCCAATTCTTTCTCCACCTCAGACTTCTTTCAAAATGCAGATCTTGGCCTATTATCAGAAAGTAAAAAAACCAAAGTTTTGCAACTAGAACTTTAATAATTTTTTTTTTACTTTTAAGTGCATCAGTGAACCAAAGAGTGAACCAGCAGCCAGTGACTGGGAAACAGAGGGAAGTAGTTCTCCTCCGGGACACACACAACATCCCCTAATCAGAAGCTTGGCTGGCAGTGCTGGTAACTGTTGGAGTGGTCACAAGAACCCACCTCCCAGCTCTGGCATTAACTCTAACCATAGTATGGTTACCCAGGTGGATCAAAAGAGCTAAGTCACATGCCATGAGAATTCACCAAATGGCCCCTGTTGCATTCCTACACTCTAGCCTGGCAGAGATACATCAGACTTTCTGGGCTATTCAAGAGTTTTGACCACATAATATCCAAGGAAAAGAGCACAATATACTAAAAGCTTCAAAACTTTGATGGAGAAATCCACAGAACTTTTGGACAATTGCCTTTCACTGAAACTAAGCTGACTCTTTAGGTTTTAGTACAAATCAAAAGCAAGTATTCTCTCAGGGTATTCAAAATGGCACCACCAGTTCTTCTCTATTGACCATACCAGGAAGACTCTTGAAGCAGGCTTCCTGTTGCTGCTCCCCTTTGTTCCTCGATTAAACTGTAAAATACGAGCTCTGTGATTTCTGGTTCATGCTTCTCATTTCATGGTTTTAAATTGAGAGTAAAAATTTCCTGACCCCCTCTTCTTTCATTATTACTCATTTTTCTCAAACCAGGCAGTAGAGTGAGAATGAATAAAATGAATCCTCTGGCAAGCCTGGATCTTAGTTTACCCCCAGAAGACTACACTATCAGCTTTGGGAAGGTGTGCAGGACTTTGGCCTCTGCTTTTTAGGAAAAAAAATTGCTGGTTGTTTCCTGGTTTTCAATCTGTTCTATGGGAAATGTGAGAGAATATATAGCCTTGAATTTAGGATAGGTAGCATATCCTTCCAAGGATTTAGGAACATAAGTAGCGAGATTATGGGATTATAAAGAAATTTAACTGTTTTTCCCTACAGTTTGGTGGTTTCTTCTGGCCTCTGTGGAGTCTTGTGTCACCTCCAGTAGAAGATATCCAAGGTCTTGGAGAGAGGTGCAACAAATCACCCAACCTCCCTTTTTTCACTGTGGCAGGCAGTCCTGTTTGGTCAGTGGTTTGGCAGTGCTGATGGAGCAATGAGAGTGGAGAAAGAGAATAGGAGGTAACGGCTAAAATATATGTTAAGAGTTATTGATGCACTTCTGCCCATCACACCCTTTAACAATCAAGATTTGGTTCTACAATAATTCTCATTAATCCCAACAGCAACTGTAAAATGACTCAAAATAGATTTAAAACATTTGCTTATTTGGAACTAGCTAATTCAGATATCTTACTCTCAGAGACACCCACAGATTAATACCTTTTCAAAAACTCAATATGTGTATATGGGGATTTCTTTTCTTTATTTATATATTTGACAAAGAGACAGCAAGAGAGGGAACACAAGCAAGGGGAGGGGAAGGGGGAGAACCAGGCTTCCCGCTGAACAGAGAGCCTGATGCGGGGCTTGATCCTAGGACCCTGCGATCATGACCTGAGCGGAAGGCAGATTCTTAACAGCTAAGCCCCCCAGGCACTCCATATATGGGGATCTTATCCATGAAATGACACCATAACCAATGACAGGGATAAATGACTTAAAAATAACATTTTAGGGGCGCCTGGGTGGCTCAGTGGGTTAAAGCCTCTGCCTTCAGCTCAGGTCATGGTCTCAGGGTCCTGGAATCAAGCCCCGCATTGGGCTCTCTGCACAGCAGGGAGCCTGCTTCTTCCTCTCTCTCTGCCTGACTCTCTGCCTACTTGTGATCTCTGTCTGTCAAATAAATAAATAAATAAATAAATAAATAAAATCTTAAATAATAATAATAATAATTCTTTGGATGAATTTTCGGAAGACGAAACTTACAAAAATAGAACATCACTTACTTCTTTATTTAGTTTAATTTTTTTTCCTAGTATATGCATTTATAGGGACAGTTGAAGTGTGTTACCTAATTATCCTTAAAATTATTCCTTAATTTTTCCTTAAAATTATGGAAACAAAATAAAGTGTTCTAAAGTATTTAACAATATATTACACATTTTTTTATCTTCCCAAATATTTCTGTCTTACGAATTTTTTACTTCCTTTGGAAAACTATCTAGTCTTTACATAGACTTTAAATTGAAAATCTAGTATCATGAGAGGTGACACCAATGACTTGTACAATTGATTGACTGAATTGCTTTACTCATAGTTTTTATAACATCGAGTATCCAGAGTTTTAGGAAATCATGGATAAATCAGGCACACATCCTTACTGCAAGAAGTTAAGTGACTAGGAAGGGAGAAAACATCTGTATAAATAACTATGGTTTAAGGAATAAATGGTTACATGCAGTGAAAAATGATACATTTACTGTTATATGTATGTAGTGTTTTTTGCTAGTTTTTTACATATGAGTTTTTAGAAAAAAGCTACTTTAATAGAATTATATAGCTAGAAAAGGTGAACTAGTTATGGTCTTCTGTAGGGAGGTAATTTGAAAGACTACACTTTTTAGTCTACATTAAAAAATCTCAATAACATATGTGTCCACCTAAAATTTTTTTAAACTCATATCTATATTTCATAAATCATTCTAAAATTCATAAATAAAACTTTATAAAAAAGATTTCTAATAAAAGATATCTTTTAAATATCTATAAGAGAAATTCTTACTAATTGATAATTAAGTATTATAAGAGGGGAAGATTCTTTGCAAAACTCTGAGTATAAAGAAAGATCTTGGGACACCTGAGTGTCTCAGTTGGTTAAGTGTCTGCCTCCAGCTCAAGTCATGATCCCAGGGTCCTGGGATCAAGTCCCACCTCGGACTTCTTACTCAACAGGGAGCCTGCTTCTCCCTCAGCTTGCCTTTCCCCTTGCTTGTTCTTGCACAGTCTCTCTCCCTTTCTCTCTCTCTCTCTCATTATGACAAATAAATAAATAAAATCTTAAAAAAAAAATCTCATCCAGGAGGTATAATATGAGCAGGTGGTAAGAAAGGGTAGATTCTAAGCATAAAAAGATAGAGAACAGGTAGTCTGGGGGAGACTACAGAGAGACCAAACACATGGAGTGGGGGAAAGTGGGTGTATCTGTGAATGCTGGGTAGGCTTGCTGGTCTCTGAGAGCAGTTCTGATAAATTCAGTAGGGAGATTGGAATCACAATGTAGTAGAAGGATTGCATTTATATGGCGTGGCTATTCCTGGATGACAGTGGGAAGACATCAAAGAGAATGAACACATGATATTCAAATTGTTCTTTAGGAAAACTAATTAACTGCCATGCTGTGAGTGCACTGGAATGAGGAAACTTATTAAAATGTTGCTGTAATAGTTCAGGTGAAGACTAAAGATGAAATACTGAGTGACTGAGGGAATGAGGGAATGAAAGGTGTAACAGAAAGAAGGGGATGGTTGCCGATGACCTCATGACAGAATTAATCATACATTAAATGATGTGAAAAACTCTAACTCTCCACTCTGTTGCCCTTGAAATATAAAAATGACCCTTGCTTAGGAAGACTATTGCATAAACACTGAAAAATTTCAAATAATGGCCCAAGTGAATCTTGAAAACAGCTATGGTTAGCATACTACGTCAGTCTGAATTTCTCCTTGTTCTTGCATAAAAAGTTCAGAGTCATGTACTCAGCGTACTTTTCACAGCACTATGCAAGTGTCAAGTTGACTAAAAGCACGTATTTCCATCTGATGTCAAACATACTGCCAAGCTTTAATTTTGCAATGAAGCTGCAGTATGTCAAATAGGAAATCAGAGAACTCTGATCGCCTGACTTTCATTGTACTAGCAAACCTGTGGATGCATATTGTCCTGGTTTGGGAATTGAAGAGAAGTCTCACCAAGGTCATTTGGCTCACAGGGTAAATAAGCCTGTGTATGTGAGCTGGTATTTTTATGTCAGTGATTTACTTGACTGTCTCTTCAAATTAAGCTTCAACTACCCTACCTTTCTTTATGTCAGTTGTTCTTGCTTAAGTCTAAATAAAGGAAATTTAATCCAGTCAAACTATAGACTGAAAATAAACACTGTAGGGGAAAAGTAAGCAGCCTATGTTATTGGAATTCCAAGAGCTCTTTGAGTTCGGCCAATACTACTCTTACTGCGGACACTCCAGTGGGACCCTTGGTAAGTGCATAAACACAAAGCCAAGTACTATCAAATAATTATCTGGCAATATCAGAAGAAAATTTCCATCTTATTTAAGGAAAAAAAAGCACCCTTCGGTGTCAGGGAGCATAACTTAACAGTGAGGAAATCCACACTGGCATGTGATGGCTTTCCCCCATTAAGCCATAAAGGGCAGGCTGAGTTATGTTCATGCCTTGCCAAACAAGTTTTAGCTGAAGGCAGGAAAGTGGAAAATGCCTGGTCATTTCATTGTGCGATGCAGAACACTAGATATATTAAGAGACAAGCAAGAGGTAGCAATTTATTGACTGACAAACACGCTCAAATGGAAATAGGGAGCCAGAGGACTGGCCATTGAATAGAGTTTCCTGTAATAGTTTGCAACTGAAATTTCCTAAAAAAGACCACCCTCCTAGGAAATGGAGAACTGTTCACATGTGCCTGGTACTGGCCATCTGAATGGTTCACATGTTCTAGCCAGACAATTTAGGAAATTATATGACTAGAATTTTAAAATCTGCATTTCTACTTCATATATCCCAAAACACCACCATATTTCTTATCCTATAATCTTTTAAGCTTGAAATTCCACCAGAGAAAAGTTTAATGAAAACTGTTCTCTTCTCACCTTTGAAATCCTTTCTTATTAATTTGAAGTGACTATGCAAATTGTGATTATTGAACAGTCTAGATCATAGAGTGTTTCTGAAGTGGCTTTTATATTGAAGGAGAGAGGGGAGAGAGAGATGAAGAGGAGAGAAAAAAGAAAGAAGAAAAAGAGAGGGAAGAGAGAGAAACAGAACATGGGCGAGAGAATATCCCTCATTCGAGGAGAGGAAAGAGAACTAATTTACCTGACTTTTGCACATGTAATTAATTTACTTCTCAGAATAGTCCACTGTGGTTATTTTGAACCTCATTCTATAATTGAAAGAGAAAGTAAGAGATGTTAAATAAGTTGTCCAAAGTCAAACAGGTAGGAGAAACTCAATAGGAAGATTTTTCCCTGTAAACCTCTGGCTGATAAATGGTATAGCCCTGGTGCTCCCTAGAGCTTCCCTGAGCATGCCAAGAGTTGATAAAGAAAGCTCTTTGAGAATTACTTTAATCACTAAAATTTATTTCTATTATATCAGTGGTTTTTATTCAAGGGAAGGATTTTTAAAATGTTTTTTTTTTTTAAGTGTTTAGGGGCACCTGGGTGGCTCAGTTGGTTGGGCAGCTGCCTTCAGCTCAGGTCATGATTCCAAGGTCCTGGGAACAAGCCCCGCATCAGGCTCCCTGCTCAGCAGAGAGCCTGCTTCTCTCTTTCCCTCTGCCCACCGCTCTGCTTACCTGTGTTCTCTCTTTATCTCTCTATCAAATAAGTAAAAAAAATCTTTAAAAGAAAAAGAAAGTGTTCCACAATTCACCTTATCATTCTGGGATAAAGACGTCTTCCCCAGTTCTGCCACAGCTTGGCTGTGTGACCTTAGGCAAGTTACTTACACTCCCTGAGGCTCATTTTTTTTTTCATATTTGAGATAGGAACAATAAAATCACCTTCATAGGTTATTATACTATATGAGATAATCCATGTAAACTTTTAGCACAGCATCTGCCATATAGTGATGATCATACAGTGATAACCAGGTAGATTATGCCACTTTAACAAACTACCATCAAAATATCAGTGGTTTTAAAGGATTAAAGCTAACTTTTCATTCACTTAAGTGTCAATCCTGGGACAGCTGAGCTCTAAATTAGGCTCACTCGGGGTCTCAGAATGAGGGGAGTTTCATTTCAGTGTGGCACATGCTTCCTTGGTCACTTAACAAGAGCAGTGATGATAGTGACTTGGGCCACGGGTGCTCAAGACCTATCATTTGTGAGTGAAACACAATACTTCTGCTTGTATTTCATTAGTCAAAGAGAGTTTCATGACCCAGCCAAATCCACTGGGTTGGGGTAGGGTTGGGGGTAGGGTAGGATGTGTAACCATATTATGCACCTAGAGCCAATCACAACAACTGTTTAAAATAACTTTTACCATTCATTTACAAAAAGGAATATGAACTGAAATCCTCTTTATCAAAAAGAATTTAATCAAATCATTGCTAATGAAATTTTATTATATTAGCAAATGCAAATTTCCCTCCCTACCCAAATTTATCCATTCCCAAATTTAACTACTGCAAAATTAGAATTAAGGAACATTGGTACCTGGGAACCAAGTGTGACTTCACTAAATGAAGACCTTTTCCTCTTGCATAATTTTCACACAGATATCCCAGCATCCTAACTGTATTTTTCAACATTTGCCTTTTAATTCTCTCTCCTTTCCTCTCTCATTCTATCTCTCAATTTCCTTCCCTTTCCCTCTCTCCCCCCATCTCTCTACTCTCTCTCTCTGTGTGTGTGTGTGTGTGTGTGTGTGTGTAACCATTTGAGAGAAAGTCACAGACATGATATTCTATTACCTTCAAGTATCTTAATACAGATTTACAACAAAAGGCATGCTCCTATATAATTATAGTACAATCATAAAAATGAGGAAATTAACATTGATTTAATACTACCCTGCAATCCACATAACCCATTCAGATTTTGTCAATTGCCCCAATGATATCATCTATGAACTCTTTCCCTTGTGGTTCGGAATCCATTCATTTAGTTATCATGTCTCTGGAGACTCCTAAATTAGAGTAGTTCCCCAGAGTTTTATTTTTCCCTCGTATTTCATGATCTTGACTTTTTCTTTTTCTTTCTTTCTTTTTTTTTTTTTTTTTTTTTTGAGGCATGCAGACCAGTTACTTTGTAAAACAGTCCTTATTGTCTGTTTGCCTGATATTTCCTGGATTTAGAGTATGCATTCTTTTGGTAGAAGTTCCAAAGGAGAAGCTATATTCTTCTCAATGTATCATATCAATTAGTACATAATGTTGACTTACCACTTGTTTAACCAAATATCTGTCAGATTTCTCTACTATAAGAATACTTAAGTGAGTGGTGTGAATTGTATAAGACTGATGAATTACAGACCTGTACCACTGAAACAAATGATACATTATATGTTAATAAAGAAAAGAATACTTGATAAAGTTTTTGTATTTGAAATTTTTTAATAAATCATTTAATGGAAAAAATATTTTGTAACAATTTAATTATCATGCTTGTTACCAAATATTCACTCCCCAGTTTCAAAATCTATTGATCATTTTTGTTCGAATTAGTTATTACCAAGAGGTTTTTAAATGTCCACTTTTAAAGTCCATTATTTCTTAGTAGCTGACATGTTGCTCTAAGATAGAGATTTCACTTTTCTCTTATTTATTCATTCATCCCTTAGATTGGCATGCACTGTTAAGTTCCTGTTTTATCCAACATGTCATCACACATTACTATCATCCTTCTTTCAATGCTCCAATTTTCCTAGATTTGAAGATTAGAAGTACTGTAAAGCTGGCTTCTGTTCTCTTGACATTTCCCTCACCATTCTTTGAGCAATTCCTATTTTCTTAGGCAAAGAAAGATATCCACGGCTCATCGGTATTTTTTCTGCCCTAGTTTTGAAATCAGTCATTTCTGTAAATACCTCTGGTTCTTCTTAGTAGGAACTGATATTTAGAAAGCAAGATCTTGTCACCCATTGTTTCTGCAATGTCATTGCTTTATGGGCCCTCTCAGAAAGAGGAAATTATGAGTTCATATCAATACCTTCAATTCCAATTCAACTTCATAGGGTTTATTGTGTATCCTTCACCCCAGTCCTTCTGATTTGTTAGAGTCATTGCTCTTGCCCCAGGTTCTTGAGGTGTCTGAGGACCCTATGTTTTTTATCATAAAACTATTTAGAAATTACAGTAAGAATTGAAAAGAAAATACTTTTGTATGTGTGTGGTCTCATTTTATTCCCAGCCAAAGTATTTCTGAAATTCCCACAATAAAGGCTGGAGAAGGCAGACTACTTTCAGGTTTGAACAATGTTTTTATGCCCACAAATTTACAAAGTAGGACAATAAATGTTTTGTTTTGTTTGTTTGTTTGTTTGTTTGTTTGTTTTTGTTTGTTTGTTTGTTTTAGTATATGTACCTGTGCATATAAGAGACAGAGAACAATCTACAGTGGCACTTCTGATTCTAGCCAAAATGGAGTACCCTTGTTCCTCCCAGTTTCTCTCTAAAAAGTTATTAAAAACAAAAACAAAACAACAACAATAAAAACCAAACACAACAAAACCCCGTACATAATACACAGAAAAAAGAAGCTTAGGAAGACTATAAAAAGTGGAAGTAAGACAGACTGTCTTGGAACCTCAGAACTTAAGGAACAACATAGCGGTGAACCCTCTGGGTTTCCCCAATTGCATTTTATATATCCCAGAGAAAGTACTTCTTTGTGTCCTATATATCCCAGAGAAAGTCCTTCAACCCTCAACTGCCCACAAGTGCAGGAAAAAACAAACAAATGAAAAAAATATCAAGAACATCCTATTCCCCCTAGCCAAATGATGGAGAAAGGGAATTCGATCAACAGAAAGCATTTTTCCTACTACAGCTAAATATTAAGAATGAGAGCAAGAAAAAGAAAACCCCATACTCCACTATGGTTTTAGTGAGGCCAAGCAGCAAAGTGTTCTTTCACCCTCCACCCTCCACCCTGTGCATGGGAGCATGGTGTTCTATTTTCTCATTCGGTGGTGTCAATATTTCCAAGCAGCGAACTGAGCCTCCACCCCAACCCAGCATCAACAAGACTAGAAAAGGTGATGAAACGCAGGGCTAGTCAACACTGCTAATGTCAGCTGACCCAGAGAGGAGCTGAATGCCTATACCCACTCAGCAGCAATGAGACTGACTAAAGACGGGCAGCACTGGCCTAAGCTAGTCAGTACTTCATTTTCCCTACGCTGGTGTCAGCAGGGCTCAGTATGGAGCTGAGCTTCCATCCCAGTCTGGCATCAATAAAACAGGAAAAGATGGTAGAGGGCCAGGCTTGTTGGCACTCCACATAACTTCTCTACAACCCCAATGTCACCAGGGCTCGGTGGGGAACTGAACTTCTAACCCAGCTCTGCCGCAGCAAAGCAGTGACACTGAACATAAACACTCTACCTGACTCTCATACCACACATCAACAGGTAACTGCCTCAAAAACAAAACAAAACTAAGGAGATATCAGAGTCTCATAATATAATACCCAGCAGACAATTGTGAATCAGAGGAAATTCTCAACCTGAATGAGAAAAGACAATCAACAGAAATCAACATCCAGAATCATCAGATTGGAATTAAGTGACAAGGATTTTAAAGCAGTCATCAAAATATTTGATTAAGCAATTATGAACATTCTTGACACAACTAAGAAAGAAAATCTTAGCAGAAATTAAGTTATACTAAAAGACCCAAATGGATGATACTAGTTGATAACACTGCATTGTATGATTAAAATGTTTGAAGAGAACAGAACTTCAATGTTCTCATTAAAAAAAAAAAAAAACTAAAAATATAAGTATGTGAAATGATGGGTGTCTTCATTAACTCAGTGGGGAAATCCTTTCACAATGTATACATATGTCAAATCATCATGTTGTACACTTTAAATGTCTCATAATTTTATTTGTATTTAAACCTCAATAAAGTTGGGGGAAAAGAACCAAATGGAAATTTTAGAACTGAGAAATACAATAATTGATGATAAAAACTTGCTGGATGGACTTAGTCATAGAATGGGGATAACAGAGACTAGAATCAGTGAGCTGATATGTAGACTCTCACAGTGAGTGAGATTTGTAGAATTTACCCAGTATGAAAAACAGAGAGACAGTAAACCAATAAAAAGAAAATAGTGTCAAGAATCTGTGAAACAGTAATGAGCGCTCTAATATTTATACCAATGGAGTCACATTAGAAAAGGAAAGAAAGAATGGGATTGGAAACTCTCCAAATTCGGTGGAAAACATAAACATCACATTCAAAAAGCTGAGGAGACCTCAAAGAGAATAAATCCAAAGAATACTAAGCCGAGACTTACCATAATTAAATTTGTGAAAACAAAAGGCAAAGAGAAAATTTTGAAAGCAACCAGAGAGAAAAAAACCCATTACCTATAGAGAATAACAATTTGAACCTAGCCAGTTTTTCAACTGAAACCACTGGGATTAAAGGGATACAAGAATTCTGTATCAAGAGAAAAATATCCTTCAAGAATGAGAGAAAGTCAAGATATTCTCAGGAGGAAAACTAAAACAATTTCTTGCTAGCATACTTAACCCTAAAAAAAGAAAAAAAATGGTGAATGGAAGTTCTTTAAACAGACAGGTAATCATAACTGTTGCGGACCACTTCTTCTTTGTTACCCCTGCAAACAGTTTCACTGGAGGAGTGAAATATAGATATTTGGTATTGAACAATGGTGTTATCTGGAAACCCTGCCTAAGATCCCAGGACATTGAGCAATGCCATCTGATACAAACTGGGAAGTGTGAGGTGTGACCCTGGTTTTCTGTTGTTGGTTTGTGACAGAAATGTGAGTCTCCTTTGGAGCCTTAGCACATCTTTTTGAAGATGGAGAGCCAAAGACAAACGACAGAGCCTTTCAGTATTTGAGTCGAGCCCTGAGCTAACATGGCACCAAGAATGCAACTTTCCCAAACTCCCCCAATGACAGAAGGGACATTGCTTAGAAATACACCTGGGAGTGCTCTTGTAGGAAAAACACCAGTGATAGAGACCTGAAACTCAGCCCAGGACTATTTTTCTGGCAAGAAAAGAAGAGTTGGATTCTTCAATTTTGTTCAAAAAAAGTTAGGGGTGAGGGTTGAGGAATAGTATGAAGGTGTGTTTTTAAGGTAAAAAATAATAGTAATAATAACTTTTCCATTATTCCTCTGCCTGATATCCATGGTCTGGAGCATATCAAAAGCAGTTAAAAATAAAGTGGATTGTTTTGCTAATCTGTCATCCCAGTGTGGTTTCCATATTATTTAAAATAGCAAGCTATCTTTGGGTGACATTTGCTTCGGTGATGTGAATTGTAATTTTCTTTATGATGTCAGAACTAAGTTATTTAGTAAGTGGGAGGAAAGCTATCTAACAGAATGTACCTTAATAGGAAGAAACTCAGTTGAACTGAATAAACTAGAGTTTACATTCCCTCAGTCTCTATTTTTCAACTAATATTACCCCATGCTACTGGAGTCTCAGCCAAAAATTGAGTTTTATTCTTTCTGGTCCCGTGATTTCCTTTCAGTAAGAAATGTTCAGGCTTAGACACATTAATAAATGCAAATAAATTTAGCTAAAATTTGTTTGGCTGATTCCCAAAGAAGATCAAGAAAGGAAATAGAGAATGCAAATTATAAACCTATTTCAAGGAGCACTTTGAAATTGGCAAGGTGGAAGGAATAGTGTTTTATGGTGGTTCAGATATGTGATATGTTTTATAGAGTGTTCAGAAAAAAAGAAAATGATCAAACCATAGTCTCTTAGACATAGATGGCATGGCAAGGGTTTTATTTGATACCTAGTCAATATTTGAAAATGACTTCAATTCGTTTCAAGCATAGCACTGGATAAGATTTTTTGAAGAAAACATCCTTATAAGGCCCATGGAGGTATTTGGAGTAGATTAGATTTCATTTGTGCTGTAAGGGGAAAATACTCAATATTCCTTTTATATGTGAAGGAGTTATTCAATTACCAGCAGGTAGACTGCCGCTCTCGTCTCTCACAACTGCCAGGCTTGCATTAGGCAGAGTAATTACATGTGCTTTATTAAATGACTTGTTAATATTGGTCTTCCCCCAAAAAGGATTTGTGGTGAGAAATGAGTAGACTGGAGGACACCAGTCCTGAAACTCTGTGGCTGTTCTTGAGGACTGCATGGGATTGCTTTACAACAAGCACATTGAGAAAAAAAAGGAACACATTCAAACTCAATATTTATTAGTGTGCCAAAAATAAAATACAAGCCTCTATCTAAAATGCATGTACTAGAGGGAAGTTTCAGAATGACCAGCATTTTTATTATTTTGTTTATTAATTTGATATGACCTTTTCATTTTATTTTGCTTGGTTTTAATTCCTTATGTCTTCTGCCAGTCACAATACTGAAGTCCTAAAGAAGCTAACTGGCATGATTTCCAGGTTGCCCAAGTAGGAAAATGTGGGATGCTTACTGAATTCGATTAGGGTAGTTTGTTTTCCATATCAAGTAACTTCAGTCAAGGAAACTTCACAAACGTGAACTACCAGAATCTTAGAGGAAGTGCGTGCAGCAAACCACTAAATCTCCAGGGTTTGCTTTAACCTCAGAGGTAATTCTATCTTCATAGTTAATCAGTGACATAGCTAAGAATTCAAGAGAAAACATCCTATTTTGCCAGAATTGTCTGTAGATGTTTAAATTCAAATAAGCAAGAAAAGCAAATGACCCAAAGAGAGTAGTCTTCAAGATTCGTTGGAATTCATAAAAATCTGGTGATTCACAGACCTGTACCCCTGGGGATAAAAATATATGTTTATAAAAAATAAAAAATTATAAAAAAAAATCTTGTCTTTAAATAATGCTGTTTTGGACTAGCTGTATTGCCTTAGACATTGAGTTGATGGGGCAATGGTTATTTTAAGGGTTCTCCTGTTTTACTGGAGTAAAACAGTTATGAACTAGAGGGAACTAGAGGGAAACAGTAGGAGATGATACTGGACCAGAAAGTTTCCTCTTTTCTCTGATTGATGTGATACAACAGGTTTTCAGGGAGAGTGACCTTGAATTTAGATGGCCTAACATCAGGTCAGGTGTTCTCATCTATTCACATCATGACCCTGCATGTTCTTACACCTCTCTGAGCTCATCAACAAAAAGAGGCCTACAGCTTTTCCCCTGTTTACTTCCTGTTTGCAATGAGACCACGATGAATGAACAGATAGGGAACTGCAGTATATAAACCATTATACAAGAAAAATATGTTTTGTTTTCATAACATCAAACTCACTAAATTAAAACCATCCTACTTATCCAAATTGGTTAAATGTGGCCAACACTGATATCTGGTCATGTTTCACACTTACAAATGAGAAACTCATCATTAATATATCAATATCATGACTGAATCAATGGCTCTGAGGTCTTAGAAGCAAATTAGAGATGACAAATTGGCTTGCCCTTGAGATTTAAATAATGTACTCTGTGGAATTAATAATTGTGTGAGAAATATTTGCTGAATGAAACAATGAATGAAGAAGACGTTCCACAGAAATATATCCAACACCATGGATGGATGCCACAGATGCAGGAAAGTTCACTGCCCTTTTTACAGAAAGTGCCATCTAAAAGAGCCTTGAGGGGCACCTGGGTGGCTCAGTCAGTTGAGCGTCTGCCTTCAGCTCAGGTCATGATTGAGTTCCTGTTTCTCCTTCTGCCTGCCATTCCCCTGCTTGTGTTGTCTCCCTCTCAAATAAATACATAAAATCTTAAAAAAAAAAAAAAAAGTCTTGAATTTCCATTATTAGACAACTTTATGTTAAGGCATTACCTCCTTAAAAGCCTATAAAAATATGTATTTGATATAAGGTCTTAGTTTATTCCTGATGTTTACTTACTATTTTAATGTCACAAACAGGAAACACTGAATGAAATCTTGAAAGAGATCAATCATTCCAATGCCTGGATTTTAGTAACTTAGATTGTATGTCCAAGTGTATTTCTGATTGTCATGCAGGAAGAACTACCTGAAACTACCAATTTTTTCTTTTTAAAACCACCATTTTTTCATAAAAATGAATACTTTAAAATACTTAATCATACACCAGTCAAGACTTGTGTACAAAGAATTCAAAATGAATGTAACTATGCTCTGATCTTATCACTCTTACTAATGGTATAATAAGGAAATCTGTTAAGTAGGAAGATTTAGAAAGAGATTTCACAGTACAATAGTTATAGTAAAGTTGGCTTTTTAAATGTGAGTGAACTATTCCCGTAGATGGCTGAAAATAAGAGAAAAGTCTGAGCTGGCGCTCTGTACTGCCAGCTCTGCAGAACAGCACACCATTCTGGCTTGAAATCTTTAAGAAAGAAAGACAAAAGAAAGAAAGAAAAAAAGAACAAAGAAGGAAGAAAGGAAGGAAGAAAGGAGAAAAAGCTGGGTAATTTGTAAAGAATATAAACTTGGGTAAAGTTTTTAAAAGTAAAAATTTAGTAAAATTTAGTTCAAAGTACTTATTTGCTTACTATATCTATCCATATCTAGGCTCAAAGCTCAGTCTTCAACTTCATTGTCAATGTGACAGTAATGAGTTCAGAAAAGTCTTGAGAAAATGTCTGCTGCTGACTTACTATTTCCTCAGTGTATGTCACAAAATCAATTTTTTGATGCCCTTTAATCAGCAATATAATTAAACTGGGCAGTCCATATTTCTCATAATACAGCCTCAGTATCTAAGGAAAGCAACATTCTGGTGATGGTCACTATGCTCCACAAACAAGAACTCTTGGCTGAAAAGAATTCCTTTTTCCTCTCTCTTTGTGACTCAAGATTTTACTTTTCTCCTGGTCCCTGTGCTATGGGGTTTCTCTTCAACATCTCCATTTGGAGCCCTCTCGGCCTCCATGAACAGCCTCTGCTGGTATTTGATATGACTCACAATACTGGTTGACTTGAACACCTCTCTCAGCATGGTTGGAATTATTAAGGGGTTCTTTTCAAACAAATAAAGCAAAATGTGACATCTCTCCTTGTATTAGCCATTGTCTTTGTCTGTCCCCAATGTACCCCTTCTTTTTCTATGATTAGATCTTGGCCTAATTTTAAAGGCAGTCATGTAACTGAGGGTGGAAAAAAACCATCTCTGTCAGCGGTTAGTTCAGATAGAAGCACAGCTAGACTACATAAATGCTTCCTGGAATTTTATATCTGAAGCTTGTGAGAACACTTTTCATCTCTGGGGGTGGAAATCTTGGAGTGTGAAGCCCATACTGCAATATGGTTATGATCTCCATTCACAGTGAAGAAGGGAAGAAAATCCATCTGTAGAAGGAGAGTATGAAGCCAAATAGAAAATGCATAAAGAGAAAGAGAATTCTAATTTTGTTTGGGGCCCCAGGCCAGCACTTCCACACACTTTTGTGAGCCAATAAATTCCTTCTTTTAACTTAAGTTTGTTAGAGATGATTTCTGTCACCTGTAACCAACAGTATTGACCATTAACCACACACTCCCTAAAGATTCAGAAAAACAGTGAAATACACAAGACAGTTTTTTAATATGACAATAATGAAAGTTTGCCTATATATTAAATTGAAAACTATATTCACCAGGTTTACAAGTTTTGTTTTGTTTTGTTTTGTTTTTGTTTTCTTTTTGCTTTTTAACTTTTCGAAATCACTCAGACTTGGGTGTTTAATTAGACCGCTCAACATTTGGTCCAAAACTAATTTACTTTGCCACTTTGAGTAGGTGAACAGGGAGATTCCAAGTACTTTGCAGATCTTTCCATTCATTCATACCTTCACTCATTTATCAAGACCAAAGTCCTAGGCACTATGGTTGCAAATAAGAAGCAGAAGAATAGCTCACTGTAGGAGCTCATAGTGTAGTGAGGGCCTAACATCCATGGATGATTATGGGAACTCAGAGGAAGATCAGCTAGTACTCTGGATGTGTGGGGAGGTCCATAAAAGCTTGATATAGGAAGTGACATCTGAGCAATGTCCCAAAGAATGCGTTGATGTTCCCCTGCTGTGCCTTACCCTTACTTGTCAATTTCTCACCTTTTTCATTTCTGCATTTAAAAATGGAGAAACTAGAGCATTAAAAATGGCCTCAGTGCCAATAATTGGGAGTTAGGAAAATTTGGGCTTCACGCATGCACAAGCAGGTGAGAAAGACTGCAAGGCTCAAAAACAGATTTTATGCTATAAAAATTGGAATCAGATGAAACAACATGGAAAGTAAGATGAATAGAAGAAAGATCTGTTTTGTATTTCTGGGTCGAATTTGAATTTTTTGTTCCAGGTCCACTTTTTAAACATTATTAATAATTCTGAAGGCCCTGCATAGCTCCAGGAACAATGCCAGCATTTCAGAGCATGAAGCTATGAATCTCTTCACCATGGTTTTTTAATCATTTCAGTTCTGAAATTAACTTTCCATAGGTTGTTCATATTAGTCACTAGTAATTCATACTAGTTGATCAGAAAAGGCAAATTTTTGATGATGGTATTGTTTTGAATTTTTAGCTCTTCCCAAGGAAATAATTGCTCACATGCTATCAAAACTGAACCAGCTATCAAAATAATACTCTTAACTGTCAGGAGCTTCTGAGCTTGTATTTTCTTATTTCTTCTAAACACAGAAAAATATATCTACATTTTTAAATGAATGGTCTTGCCCTCAATTTTGTTATTGGATTCCACTTTCTTTAGAGCTGAATTTAAATAATTCTTTTGAGTTCATGTACTATCTCTTAGGACTGCATCTTTATAAAATGAAGTCGAGTTTCAAAAGTGACTTGGGTGTCTGTGAATTATTAAGAGTGTTCATATGCTTCAAGATTTTCTTCATTGTCAAAATAGGACAATTACTGTGGCTTGTTGCATGAGCTCCAAGAGAAACTCTTCATGCACACATCATTTTTATGACATCATCCACATTAAGAATGGGAAGGCAGTGATTCAAATGGAACTGAATACTATTCAGACACCGAAGAGGGGGAGGGGACATTGCAAAAGGCTGACCAAAATGAAATAACAGTAGACAAAATAGATAACAGAAAGAAAGAAACATACATTTGCATTTATATTCAAAAACCTAGGAGCAGGTTTTTTTGTGGGTTTTTTTTTTTTTTTGGAGGAAGGCAAAAGAGATCCAGAGATCATAATTGACTACTTCTAAAATTGAAACACTTTCCAATACCACCAGCAATTTATCAACTTATTTTGTGACACAAGAATGTATTTTAGAAAAGCATTCCAACGTAGTACTGATTTTGTCTGAATTCATTAGAGTCATCTTTTCCTAGGCTGTAAATCACTTAGATATCCCAAAGGAACTGGTGCTAGTGGAATAGATTCCTTTCACAGTCATTTCCCACCCAGTCTCATATTATCTGTCTTCTCTATACTAACTGCTTATTTTCTAGAACATTCAGATCATTGCACAAGGTCAAGGGCTCTGCCAGTGAGTGTTAAGGCCAGAATGACCTTGCCCTTTTTCTTCTATCATAGGATTATATGACATGTTTGCAGATTGGTAAACTAAATAATGTGACCTATGCATATTTTTCAAACTCTCTACTGTCTGTAGACAAATTACTAAAAATTTAATTTATTGAGTAACTTTCCATCAGGATTAAGCTGAAACAATCTTTAAAAAGTATTATACCCAACTGTAGTTCTGGTAAATCTACCAGTGTTTGTCTCTGCTTGATGATTAGTAGGACCATGATTTTTTTTCTTAGATTAACTATTACTATTTTTTTTTAAATTTAACAGACTCCGGGCCTAATCTCTTCATATTTTTTAGGGTAAGAGCAGCTTTAAATATTTCAACATAGACTATACTTAGTTATAGTTTCTAATATGAATAAAAATAATGATTTGGTATATATTTGTTTATTGTCTAGGTTTAAGTATTCAAGTGTAGCCACATGAAATTCAAGCTTAATTAAAGCTTCTCAAAGTGTTAGTAAATAAGTGTTTGATAGCTTACTCTCAACTTTCAATATATTCTTGTGTGAATTAAAAAAATCACTATCCCTCAAGCATACTCATTTTTCCAAAGAACATGAAAATAAATTGGCCAGGAGAGAGGAGAAGAGCAAATGAATTTTTTAAAGTTCTATTTACTTTCGAGATTCTGAAGATAGCTGAGAAATTTATTTGGGATTTTTTTTCAGTTTCAACAGGATGTCTTAAGTTATCATAAGATTATCACTTCCACATGTATGGCTAGTTAATTCTGAACTAATATTTTAGGAAGCCTGAAAGAGATTCATTTCAGAAAACAATAGGGATTCTGGGTTAATGAAAGGCTTCAAGTGTCAGAAGTTAGGAAATTATTACTCTTCTCTCCAGCTCTACTAGTGACTTGATATGCGACCTCCAGGAATTTTTTTTATCCTTTTCTCTCTTTACTGGTAAAACCAATTGCTTTAAAGATACTGTAAGACCAAATATTGATTTGATGCTACCCAATAAAACAAAATCAGATTGGCAATGCAAAACATCATGTTCTTATATGCAGTTCCCCATTTATTCCATGAGAACAGTTTACATATTGTTACTGGCAATATTTACTGGTAAAGTCATTTTCCCAATTTCTTCAAAACCATATCTGGAAATGTTGGAATATCAGTTCTTCAGAAAGTAGGTAATTCTTGTCATCGTGCCAATCCAAACTAATGTTATGTGAGAGAAGCATGGCGATTTCCATACTTCTTTCTTTAAAGGGCACATTACCTTATTTTGGTACCTGATATGTTCTGCACAATGAAAATGAATGTCTGATATCTGGACTCCCACCTCTCCGCTCTCAAGAGCTGTAATGTCATTGCTCTTGGCTGCCACAAAGTGGCAGTGTGCCCACTAACTTCTCCATTACTGAAGCCAACGTTGGCCTTCAGAATCAACCAGGGTAAGAGAACTACATCTCAAGTTTAGTGTTGCCAGACAAAATACAGGAAACCTAGTTAAATTTAAATTTCAGATAAACAACAACATACTTATACTAAAAAATTATTCAGTGTTTATCTGAAATTCAAATTTAACTGAGTGTCCAGTATCTTGATTTGATAAGTCTGGCAACTCTACTGGATAGATTTGACTCTTGCAATCACATAATCTTTTTAAGTTGAAATATATTTATCTTTAAAGTTTTATGTAGTTTTCTCTCTCTATTGAATTATAGAAACTCTTTAGTTAGGGGTATCTATATTTCACCTCTTCTGCTTGACTTCTTTTATTACCTGGTACTAGACTCATATTTTTACTCTCATAAAAATGAATGTGTTTCGGCAGAAAAAAAAAAAAGAATGTGTTTAAAGGCATATTTGAAGTATATTTTGAATGCTGGCTACATCAGTGATATCACATTAAAAAGCATTTATTTATCAGACAATATATTAAAAATGTGCACAAAAGAAGTTAGAAAAGACTATTTAAAAAGGGGGCAGAAATTGACCTGAATCTTGGGGGTGGGAAGGAGGAAGAGAATTAAATGGGGAGAACAGATACAAGAACTTTTCAGATGGGTGGGCAAGCATTTTTCATAGTAAAATAAATGTTTATGAAAATCTTAAATGTTTGGTCCAAGGAACTAGTTAAAATATTGGACCATTAACATGATTTATTCATTCATTCTGGTGTCCAAACAATCCTTGCATATATCATAGGCACTCAATAATGAATTAATTGAATTATTTCAAAAAATAGGAATGGGCTTGACTGCATTAATTTTTCCATCTTGAATTCACTGGAAATTTTCTCCTCTACTTTTGATCAAATCACTTCAAGCTTTATCAAGTTTCAGCAAAACTCAATCTGGCTTTTATTACATTAGTCCTATGTAAATTCTTATGTATAAAATTATTTATATTACTTGTTTACTGCTGTAAACTGGGTTTAAAATAGAATTTCTCTTTCTTTGTCTATAATGTATTCAAAAGTCTATTTAAATTTAAAACTTTCTAATTTAATACAAAGTGTCTCAGAAAACCCTGCCTTCAAACTCACTCTACCAAAGCGTTTGCCTCAAAGATATGGTTTGTGAGTTTTGCCCACCATTTCTCAAAGAGCTGAAATTTACATCCTAGATCGGAACTCCAGTTAAGACTGTGTTCACCTATGCTTCCAAATCTCATCAAGTATGATCTGTGTAAAAGGGCTCCATGTTTTCCTATAAATTTACAAGATTAATAAATGATTTATTTCTTACTACAATGAGGAGATCATGAATGAAAATCTATAAATGTTAAATTTTGCGTAGTAAATCCATAACTGAATCTACCTCAAGCTGCACATACTATCTAACACAACCATAAACAAATGTTTTCTGTTATCTATGTTACAGCTGGAAAGTATGTACTTTAGCTATTCAATGGCTTTTTGGAAATTTATGCCATATTTCACCATGTCAACAATCCATATTTAGGTAAGATTTCCTACCTTGAGCAAAGTATTATAGAGAGTTTATTATCAAATCAGCATCTCTCTTTTTGACTATATGAGCCAGATACTCTGCTGAGAGTTATAGCCCCCCAAAAAAGGATTTTTTTATAATTCACTTCTTTCTAAAAAATTAAGTGGCTTTTCAAGTCAAAAGAGGTTATAATTGTTAATATAGTTACAGATATAATGAACTGAAGGTCTTCAATAGCTGCTAAAGGGGAGTCACTCTCTAGTGAAGAAAACAAACAGGAAACCTGAATGTTTTTAAGAATGGCGGAGAGGTAGAATTATGTTCTCTAACATGGAACCTAATTTATAAACATTCCAAATTGCCAACTGATGGCAAATTTAAACATTTTGATAATGTAGAAAATAGAATATAAGATTAACATTTTCTTATAGGAATCAAGTATTCTAGGAGTAACAGAGAAATGACAATCCATTTTGGCGTGGAGGAGGATGAGGGCAGAAGACCTAGAACGACGATGTTATATCTCATTCATGAACACTGTAATAGAAAGGCAGGATATTTCAATAGTATAGTAATGGAGAAAGCTTGATAAGAAGCAAATATGTAAATCCAAACAAGAACCGCCAAGTTAAGAAGGGAAAGACTACCGTGTGGTGGGAAAGAGCCTATCTATTAAACTATCTGCCTCGAAGAAAGCACAAATGTCTTTATTTATGTAGAGGAGTATAGTCATGCCGGGAAAGGTGTTGCAAACAAAATACTGAATACTTCAGAATTTTTAAAAAAATTATTCAATGGCAATGGATCAGCGTTTTATACAGGGCCATGAGTAATTGCTGCTCTTTGTTTATTTTTAGATAAAGATCAGCAGCTAGAGAACACTTCTCCATGAGATTTTCACAGAACACACTATCTAAGATTTACACCATTTCATCACTCAAGGTAATTTATTTTTCAAGAATACCATAAAATCTATTTAAGTCATTTCCTGTCTCCCAGTGAAATGAAAGGCATCTCTAAAGGGATTTCAGTGTATCCTTTTGAGTGTGTTTTATATTTCTGCATTTTCCCAGGAAGGAATGGAGACAGTGCCTCAATTAATACCTTATGCTTATTCTCTCATTATTCCATTCTTGGTTTCAGTAATCATTTGAAATAGATGGAGGTTGTTTGTTCAACTCTCTTAGGCTGGTGCTTATTCAGTAAAAGCCCTGGTCTGCCTTGCATTGTTTTTGTAGTCCAGTCATGAATAAATAGAATAGCAGCTCTCATTGCAAGTAACCTTGGGAAATTGCTTCTATTTATAACAGTAAAAAGAAAGAAAAAATCTTTGACAGGGATTAAAAGGTAAAGTTTATGCAGTCTTAATATACTGGTGAAGATCCTTGAGTATTTATTTGTAGTTGAGGGACTGTCAACTCATCAGAGACAATGGATTGGGACTAAGGATTAAGACTCCCTGACTGAATTGTTAAGCATTCTTGACTAAGAATGCAAACAAAATGGGAATTAACACTTCTTGTTTTTGTTGTTGTCCTAGTTGTTGCTAAGGTAATTATGGATCCACATCTAGTTGTAAAAAAATAGTACAAAGCGATCATTTAAGTTCTTTACTCAGTTTCCTCCAATGGTATCATCGTACAGTGCTGCAGCATATCATAACCACTGTACTGATATAATATAATCCATTGACCTTATTCATAGGTCTCCTTTTTTACTGGTACTTGTTTATGTGTGTATGTGTGTACATGTATGTGTATGAGTAGTTTTATACAATTCTATCAAATGTTTAAATTCATATATCTACATCATAGTCAAATTGCCAGAAATTTCTGTCACCAGAAGGATCCTTCACTTGCTCTTTTATAAACACACCCACCTCTCACACCCCCAGTTATTCCTCGATCCCATCCCTAACCCCTAAGAACCACAAATCTGTTCTCCTTTTTTGACAATTTTGTTATCTTAAAATATCATATTAATAGACTCATAGATTATGTAAACTTTAGAGATTAGCTTTTTTTCTCCCTGGAGAGTCAAGCAAGTTGTTGCATATATCAATAGCTTGTTCTTTTTCTTTGCTATGGTTCAGCTGTACCATAGGTTCTATAACCGTTCACCTATTGAAGAACATCTGCACTCTTTTCAGTTTGGGGCAATTATGAATAAAGCTGCTATGAACAATCATGTACCAGTTGTTATGTACACATGTCCTTGTTTCTCAGGATAAATGCCCAGGAGTACAATAATTTAATAAGGGATACTGGCATGTTTAATTTTAGAATTATCTTCTGAGATTTTTTCCATAATAATCTACCATTTCACATTTCCATCAGCAATATATGAGTGATGCAGTATATTCTAATGATTGCCAGCATTTGATGTTATCACTATTTTTTATTTTGGCCATCCTGCTAGGCTGATAGTGATATATCTTTGCAGTTTTAATTTGCATTTACCTGATGGCTAATGAGGCTAACATCTCTTCAAATTCATAAATTTAGATTTGCCATCTGTATATCCTCCTTGATGAAATGACTGTTCATGTCTCCTGACAATTTTCTTAATTGGATTTTTCGCCCTCTTACTGTTGATTTTTTAAATTACAGCATAAATTAACATATAATATTATATTGGTTTTAGATGTACAGTATAGTGATTGAACAGTTCTATACATCAAGTGACTCAGAGTTCATCAAGTGACAGTACTCTTAATCCCCTTCACCTGTTTTATCCATTGTCCCACCCACCTCTCCTCTGGTAACCATCAGTTTATTCTCAATAGTTAAGTCTGGGATTTTTTTATCTCTCTCTCTCTCTCTCTCTCTCTCTCTTTTTTTTTTTTCCATTTTTTGGTTTGTTCTTAAATTCCATAGGAGTAAAATCATATGGTATTTTTCTTTCTCTGAATGACTTATTTCCCTTGCCATTACAGCCCCTACATTCATCCTTGTTGTTGCAAATGGCAAGATTTCATTATTTTTTATGGCTGAATAATATTCCATTGTGCATTTATACCACTTCTTTATTCATTTCTATCAGTGCGCACTCAGGTTACTCCTATATTTAGGGTATTGTAAATAATGCTGCAATAAACATAAGGGTGCATATAACCTTTTGAAAAAAGTGTTTTGTATTCCCTGGGTAAATAACCAGTAGTAGAATTATTGGATCATAAAGTAATTTTATTTTTAACCATTTTTAGTATGTTTTTGCATATGATATGAGAAAGAGTCCACTTTCATACTTTTGTATGCAGTTGTCCAGTTTTCCCAACACAATTTGTTAGAGAAACTATCTTTTCCTTTTTGTGTATTCTTGCCTCCCTTGTTGAAAATTAATTGACCATATAACCATAAGTTTATATCTAGACTCTCGATTCTGTTCCATTGATCCAAGCATCTATTTTGTGCCAGTATCATATTGTTTTGATGACTACAGCTCTGTTGTAGATCTTGAAATCTGGGATATAATACTCCAGGTTTGTTTTTATTTTTCAGGATTGGTTTTACTGTTGGGTCATTTATGGTTCCACACAAATTTTAGGATTCTTAATTCTAGAGATACGAAAAACACTGATGGTATTTTAATGGGGATCGCCTTAAATGTGTAGATTGCTTTGGGTAGTATGGACATTTTAGCAATATTTGTTCTTCCAATCCATGAGCATGAAATATCTTTCCATTTGTTTATGTCATCTCTAATTTCTTTCATCAGTGTTTTATAGTTTTCAGAGTACAGGTCTTTCACCTCCTTGGTTAAGTTTATTCCTAGTATTTTATTATTGTTGATGCAATTGTAAATAAGATTGTTAATTTCTCTTTCTGCTGCTTCATTATTAGTGCATAGAAATGCAACAGATTTCTGTATATTGATTTTGTATTCTGCAAATGCACTGAATTTATCAGTTCTAGTAGGTTTTTGGGGGGGGTTGGTGGAGTCTTCTGGGTTTTCTATATATAGTACCATGTCATCTGCAAATAGTGAAAATTTTACTTCTTTCTTATCAATTTGGATGTCTTTATTTTTTTTTGTTGTTGTCTGATTGTTGTGTCTAGGACTTTGAATAAATACAGTGAGAGAGAACAACCTTAACTTGTTCCTGATTCAATTTCATTGCTGGTAATTGGTCTGTTCAGATTTTCTATTTCTTCCTAATTTAGTTCAAGTAGACTGTATGTTTCTGGAATTTATAGAAAACCATGTTTTATAGGTTGTCCTTTTTTTTTGGAATGTAGGTTTTCATAATATTCTCTTATAATAAATTGTATTTTTGTGAGGTCAGTTGTTATTTCTCCTTTTTCACTTCTGGTTTTGTATATTTGAGTCCTTTCTCAGTTTGTTTTTTTGATGAATCTGGCTAAAGGTTGTTGGTTCTGTTGATCTCTTCAAAGAATCACCTCCTGGTTTCATTGATCAAATTTTTCTTTTTTTAGTTTCTATTTTTGTTGTTGTCATTGTTCTTGCTTTATTATTCCTTCATTCTACTGATTTTGAGTTTTGCTTCTTGTTCTCTTTTTAGCTCCTTTAGGTGTAAAGTTACATTGTTTATTTGAACATTTTCATGCTTCTTTTTTTTAAAGATTTATTTATTTGAAGAGAGAAAGAGAGTAGGAGGAGAAAAGCAGAGGGAGAGAATCTTTCAAGCAGACTACCCACTGAGTACAGAGTCTGACACAAGGCTCAATGTCATGACCCAAGTGATCATGGTCTGAGGTGAAACTGAGAGTCTAAGGCTTAACTGACTGAACTATTTAGATGCCTCAAAGATTTTTCTTGCCTCTGAAGGTAGGCCTGTATTGCTATGAACTTCTTAGAACAGTTTTTGTTGTATTCCAAATATGTTGGCCGATTGGGTTTTCATTTACATTTTGATTACTTGGTTGACCCATTCATTGTTTAGTAGCATATTATTTAATATTAACATATTTGTGGTCTTTCCAGATTTTTTTCTTATGGTTGATTTCTAGTGTTGTGGTCAAAAAAGATGCATAGTAATGCTTCAGTCTTTTTAAAGTTATTGATACTTGCTTTGTTGCCAACCATGTGACTAATTCTGGAGAACGTTCTGTGTGTACTTGGAACAATGTGTTTTACTGTTAACAGTGTGTTTTGCTACTTTAAGATGGAATGTTCTGAATATATCTGTTAGACCTATCTGGTCCGATGTGTCATTAAAAGCCACTATCTCCTTGTTGATTTTCTGTTGGAATGTTCTCTCCATCGATGGAAGAAGGATGTTAAAATCCCCTACTATTATTGTATTACTATCTGTTTCTTCCTTTATGTTTGCTAATAGTTGCTTTATGTGTTCGGGTACTCCCATGTTGAGTGTGTAAATATTTACAATTATTATTTCTTCTTGTTGGATTGATCTCTCTATAGTTATACAATGTCCTTGTCTCTTGCTAGTCTTGTTTTAAACTCTGTTTTGTTCAATATTAAGTATTGTTACCCCAACTTTCTTTTGATATCCGTTTGCATGATAAATGCTTTTCCATCCTTCACTTTCAATCTGCATGTGCCTTAGGTCTGAAATCTGTAGCCAGCATATAGACTGGTCTTGCCTTTTTACCATTCTATCATCCAGTGTCTTGACTGGAGCATATAGTCCATTTACATTCAAAGTAATTATTGATAGGTATGCAGTTATTGCCTCTTTGTTACTTGTTCTATGGCTGCTTTCATAGATTTTCTCTGTTCCTTTTTCTCCTACTCTCTTCCCTCCAGGTTTTTCTGGCTTTCCTTAGTGTTAACCTGGATTCTTGTTCTTTATATTTTTGCATATTGATTACTGGGTTTTGACTTGTTATTGTTATTAGGTTTATATATAACATCTTATTCATATAGCAGTCTATATAAAGCTGATGGTTGCTTAAGTTTGAACCTTTCTAAAAACATTAAGCTTTTACTCTTCCCTCCCATATTTTAGTTATACGGTGTCATATTTTATGTCCTTCTATTTTGTGAATCCCTTGACTGATTTTTATAGGCAAACATAATTTTACTGCTTTTATGTTTCCTACTTTTCTTAGTCTTGTTTATGGTCTTTCCTTTCCACTCACAGAGTTCCCTTTAACTTATCGTGTAAGATTGGTTTAGTGGTGGTGAAGTGGTGAATTCCTTTAACTTTTGCTTGTCTGGGAAATTCAATCTCGGCATCTATTCTGACTGATAGCCTTGTTGGATAGAGTTTTCTTGGCTGTAGATTTTTTTCCTTTTAGCACTGTGAATTTACCTTGGCCCTCCTTTATGGCCTGCAAAGTTCCTGCTGAAAAATCAGTTGATAGTTTCGTAGGGTTTCCCCTATAAGTAACTATTTTCATTTCTCTTGCTGTTTTTAAAAATTCTTTTTTTATACCTACTTTTTGACATTTTAATTATTATGTGTGTTGGTATGGACCTCCTTGAGTTGATTTTGTTGCAGGCTCTCTGTGCCTCCTCAATCTCGATGTCTTTTTCCTTCTCCAGATTCAGGAAGTTTTCAGCTATTATTCCTTCACATAAATTTTCTGCCCCCTTTTCTCTCTTTTCTTCCACGTAAATGTTATTTCACATGACGGTGTCACTGAGTTCCTTTAATCTAGTCTCACTTTTTATTTTTATTTTTTTCTCTCTCCTGTTCAGCTTGATTGCTTTTTATTCATTTGTCCTCCAGGGCACTGTTCCATTCTTTTGTTTCCTCTAGTGTATTTTTCATTTCATTTATTGAGTTTTTTATCTTTAATTGATTCCTTTTTATGTTTTCTATCTCTTTGTTGAGAGTCTCACTGAGGCCTGCCACTCTTTTCTCAAGTCCAGTGAATATCTTTATGATCATTGCTTTAAATTCTCTGTCAAGCATATTGCTTACCTCCTCTTTGTTCAGCAATATTGCTGTGATTTTATCCTATTCTTTCACTTGGAACATATTATTTTGTCTCCTCATTTTCTCTAACTCTCTACATATTTTTCTATATGTTAGAAAAGTCGTCAATATCTCCTGCTCTTGAAAGTAGTGGCCTTATGAAGAAGAGGTTCTGTCATGCCTTGTAGAGCAATGTCCCCTGTTCACCAAAACCTGGCACATTAGGGGTGTCTTCTATGTGTGTTGCATGTACCCTGCTGTTGTGACTAGGGTGTATTTGTCTTCAGTTCAGTTGTCTGCAATGGTTCTTTTTGTCTGTAGCAGGCAGAGTTTGGTCTCTATGTTGTTAATGGGCCAGTTTGGGGCTGCCTTGGGTTTCAGTTGAGATCAGACTAGGCATTTTCCAGAGATGCAGTAGCACCAAACTGTAGGGCACTTTTCCTGCATTGTCTCCTGAGAAGCTTTTGGCAGTGTACAGGGCCTGTAGTCTGACCCTGTGTCTGTCCTCAGCCCACTGCTAGTGATGCAGGTAGACTGATGTGTGGTTATCATCCCATCTCTTTAGGGCAGGAGTCATTTTGGAGTGGTGCTGGCCCCTGTTGAGGTTACTTGTACCCTGCCAGGCTGATGGTACCACTTTGGATGGACTCCTGTCAAAGGCATGTTGGAGGGTGTGCCTGCAAGTGAATACAGTGATACGTCATGGGATGCTAGCAAAGTCCACACTGACCCACTCTCGGAAGGAAACTGCAGCCAGCCTGGATGGGTGGGGCAAGTGTACAGAATAACACAAGGACAGGACACACTTTTGCAAACTAGGTGGAGAGTGTTAGTACTGTGCTCATTCCTGCACATATCAGTTTACTTAGGCTGGAGGTCAAGGGAGAGAAATGCCCACCACCTTTTCAAGAAGTCTCTCACAGATTCCTGTCCCTCCAGCATACACTCTGAGATTATTAAATAAATAAATCTATGGTTTATTATTTATTATTTAATTATTATTAAATAAATCTTCTTTCTGTATATCCCAGACATTTTTCAAATTACTGCTTCTATGCTGTATCTCAGTGAAACTATTGGTTGAGCTTCCTCTTTAAAGACAAGGAATCATTTTCCTATCACCTTTGGTTCCCAGAGCCTAACCTCTGATTTTTTAAAGTTCCAGATGTTAAATCCCACTGATTATAAAAACTTTTGAAACCAGGCCTCTCTGGTTTTCAAAGCCAAATGTTATGGGAATTCATTTTCCCAGTGTGGGCCTCTTGTGCCTAAGGTGCCTAGTTTGGAGTCTACTCCCCTCCCCTCTCTGAGCTCACAGTGTCCCTCCATTGCAGACAGTCCCATAGGTCCATTTGGCTCTGAACCATGTCTCTGCCATTCCTATAGTCTTTCGTGTGGCCTCTTCTCTACAGTTAGGTGTGGAGAGTCATCCTGGTAGTATTTAAGTCATTTTCTGGGTTATTTAGACTAATGTAGGCATTACCTAGTTGTGTCCATGGGATGAGATGAGCCTAGGGTCCTTCTACTCTGCGACCTCCCCCAGAAGCAACTCTTACTATTGAGTTCTGAGAGTTCTTTGTATTCTCTGGATACTAGCTGTTAGTGGAATATGTAAATCAGGTGAACAGACAAACTACAGACTGGAGAAAATATTTGAAAACTACATATCCAACTAAGGATAATATCCATAGACTACAAAGAACTCTCATTGGACTAGGTCCAATTTATGATTTGATCCTGGATCAAGTCTAGGAACTCTGTACCTAGGTCATGGTCCAAAATATTTTTCACTATTTATTTCTGTTAAAGTTTTCTAGTTTTACATTTTACATTTAAGCCCATGGTCCATGTTGAGTTAATTTTTATAAAAATGTGAGCTTATTCAATGAAAAGGCTATCCTACCTCATTGAATGGCTTTTGCACTCTTGTCAAAATCAGCTGAGCATATTTGTGTGGGTCGATTGCTGGTCCTAGATTCTATTTCATGGTTCTAGGTATTTCTCTCATAATACCATGCTGTCTTGATTCCTGCAACTACACAGTAAGCCTTCATATCAGGTAGAGTGATATCTCAAAATTTAGTCTTACTTGTCAAGATTGTTTTTTATCTTTGTTAGGATCTGTTTTCTTTCATATAAATTTTAGAGTAAACATATCTATATCACCACCAACAACAAAAACCCCACAGGGATATTGATAGGAAAGACATTAAAACTATAAATAAATGTAGGCCAAATTGACCTCTTTATATATGTCCATGAACATAGATGTCTCTCTCTTCTTATTTAGAGCCTTTTTATTTATTTCATCAGCATTTAGTAATTTTCAGCACAAAGATCCTATGTATATTTATTAGACTTAAACCCCAGTATTTCCTTTTCTTTGGAGCAATTGTAAGTGATACCATGTTTTTAATTTCAAACTCTACATGTTCATGTAGTATTCAGAAATGCAACTGATTTTGTTATTTTGAGTTTGTACTATCCTTTGACCTTGCTGAACTTACCTTGTAGTTCTAGGAAGGTTTTTTTGGTTGATTCCTGGGGATTATCTATGTAAACAATTAGGTCATATGCAAAGAGAAACAATTTTATTTCCTTTTAACCAATCCGTATCCCTTCTATTTCTTTTCCTGCCTTATTACTAGAACTTTCAAGGCCATGTGGAATGAGTTTTTATTTGTTGCCTAAATCCTCCCATTAGAACAAAAGCATCATGAAACCAGAGACCACCTGTTTTGTTCATTTGCTATACCTAGTGTCTATTGGAGTACCTGGCACATAGAGACATATAGAAAGTATTTGTTAAATAAAAGTATTTGGTAAATGTTGGTGGATGAATAAATGAATAAATGACTACATGCATACATGAATGATGTATCAGAAGAAAAAAAATCAGAATATATGACAGATTCTACTATTCACTCTCACCAAAGAACTAGTGATAAAACTTGACCTTGGTGCTGACAGTTTGGTCTCGCCCACCTACTCTGTCCTTTACTTTGTTCCAATCATTATCATCCTCTCTTTGGGCACTGTTGGAAATCCATATTTCTTTTCAGAACCTTTATTGATAATCACAAAGAGTCTTGACAAATTAATACGCTGAAAGTGATAGATAATTTATTTCCTTCCCCAATTTTATTTCCTTTTCATTTACATGGTTCATTCTGGGCTACCTGCTTGATTTCTTAACAGAAATGCATTTATTCATTTATTATACAAATATTATTGAGAATCTATTATGTGCCAGGCAATGTTTTATGTATTTCTCTCTCTCTTAAGTTGAATGTTCTATACTGTTCTTCCTTGCAACTGTGCTCTCTATATGGCATCAGTATTCACTGAAATATCAATATTCTCTATATGCTATATGTATGGAAAGCCTTTCAAGAGGGGGAAAAAAAATCACTTCCATCCCTGAGTATATAATGAAAATAGATACTTCATTTTCCAGAAACATTAACAGCCTAACACTTCCTGTGTACACTATTTAAAAAGTTTCTGGAAACATCAAGTGATGTACATTATTGTTTCCTCATATTCAAGAAGACAAAAGTTATGGGTATCATTAGGTTTGTATAAGAACAAAAATAAAATTATTAAATAAGCAAAATATTAAGAATGATGGGTTTGGAAATAATGAGAATTAATGAAGAAAACATTGTTTATTGTTAATGTTATTTTTGGAGACAAAAATAAAAACAGGAGCCTTTTCACAATGGTGTCTTGTTCTTCAGTCAGACATCTTAGATCATCTTTTCCTAGTGAGGTAGCCTTCAGGTTACCAAGCTACCATTGGTTTCCTGATGCCATAAAATTTCACTACAAAGTAATTTCTGAAGATAAATAGAAAATTTCCCTTACAGGATAAACAGGGATTGTAAATTGGAACTGGTATTCAACTCTACCAACTTGTTGGTCAATAACTAATACACTATAATTAACTTAACTTTATATGATCAAGATGTATTATGCAATGCTCTTTCCTAGTCTCCTGCAGCAGCAAAAGCTTTTACTTCTTTATCCATATGTTGAGTTCAGGTTTAAGTCTGTGGATGGATGCCTTATAGGATGCTGGAGTGGTTCCTGATATTCTTAGTACATGCAACATTAGTGTTTATTCTGCCTTCCTTGATTCTAGACAAATTTATTTCCCATCTGAAGTATAAACAGATTATATGCTTTATGAATAAACCATAATGATGGAATGTCCTCTACATTTCATGTAAATAGCATAAGGCTTAGAGAAAAAAATGAATTTATTCATTTATTTATTTATTCATTCATCTAAAAGAATAATACTTGATAGACTTCTATATACAATCTAGGGGGTGGAGATGAGATAAAGTCCCCAGCTTCATGCAGCATACATTCCAGAGTTACCAGATCATAAACAAAACAATAAATCAATGAGATACTCATAGACTGTGATGAGTGTCATGAATGAAATAAGAAGGCAAATATATGGAGTGAACAAAGGAGTATATTTTTGCTTGAATGAACAGAGACCTCTCCAGTGGCCTTTACACAGCATCCCAACAAATAGAATTCTCCAGTCAGCAAGAATATGTCCAAACCCTGAGCCATCTATCTGTCACAAAGCAACTCCCCACTTTTAAGCAGTTCTGTCACTTAACTTTAATTTATCAGGCCTTTAATTTAGTGAGAAAAGTGTTATAATTATCAAAAATTATCTGTAAAATGCTAATAGCCAGATTTTCTGTGCCATTTCAAATGATGTATCCTCTCCTTAAAGATTTGTGATCCTTCCTTCATTGTGATATTACATACTCTAGTTTTTTTTTAATGGCAATAATATTTAACTCTTTACTTATATAGAATATTATTTTGATGTAATGTAGTGTGTATAATTATCCGCTTTCTGTTGTGCACCTTTTTCTCATACTGTTTGGTGATGCCACCTTTGTCACATCTCAAACTTATGAATAATCTTCCAAGTTCTACGGCAAAAATTTTAATTTTCATACTTAGTCATTAAGTATCTGCCTTCAGCTCAGGTCATGATCCCAGGGTCCTGGGATCAAGCCCCACATCGGGCTCCCTGCTCAGGAGGAAGCCTGCTTCTCCCTCCCCCACTCCCCCTGCTTGTGCTCCCTCTCTCACTATGTCTCTCTCTGTCAAATGAATAAAATCTTTTTAAAAAAAATGTTTATACTTATAAATAAAGTTGTCTACTTTACTGTTCTGGATTCTCTTTCCACAGTTTTGATATCAAGTTTCCACCAACTTCATAAAATACTCTGAATAGAACAGACTTCTTTGTTTTTTTAAATCTTGGAATAATTTACACAACAGAGAAATCTTTTCCTTGATATTTAAAAAATAAGTTCATCAAAGTCTAACCAGGTAATTCCCTGAATGAAGTTACTTTACACACACTTGTTTTACTTCTTCTATGATTATCCGTCAATTCAGATCTCTAAAGCCAGTTTTGGCTAATTTATATTTCCGGATATAATGTCCTATTTCTTCAAGATTTTCAAATATATTACCATAGAATAATAGTCACCATAGTCAAATTTCATCTCTTGCTAATCTCATTAAAAAGTTACTCATTTTTTAACAAGATGGGATTGGGAGGGAGACAAACCATAAGTGACTCTTAATCTCACAAAACAAACTGAGGGTTGCTGGGGGGAGTGGGGTTGGGAGAAGGGGGGTGGGGTTATGGACATTGGGGAGGGTATGTGCTTTGGTGAGTGCTGTGAAGTGTGTAAACCTGGGGATAAAAATATATGTTTATAAAAAAAAGGAAGCAAAGATAAGCAAATTAAAATAATCATGTTTAAAAAAAAAGTTACTCATTTTTTATTGAATTTTTGTCCTTTTGAAATCAGAAGTTTGTCTTATCTGATTGTTTCTACTACATAAGTTCCTGAATATATTTGTAGTTTCTTTCTGTGCTGCTATAACAAATTGTACAAACGTGGTGTCTGAAAACAACACAAATTTATCATTTCATTGTTGTGTAGGACAAAACTGATGTAGGTCTTCCTGGACTAAAAGTGAGGTGTAGTTATGACTGTTCTCCTATTTGAAGGTGCCGGGGGTTATTCTGTTTCCTTGATTTTGTGGCTTTGAGAGGCCACCTCCATTCCTTGTCTTGCAGCTCCATTTCTCTTCCTGCAATGCTATACACAGGTCTTCCGCATTACATCACTAGACCTTCTGTAGTCACATCTGCCTCTGATGCTGTCTTTTCTTCTGCCTCTCTCTTCAACTGTAAGGACCTTTGTGATTCCATTGAATCCATCCAGATTAGCCTGGATAACCTCCCTATTTTAAAACCAACTAATGAGTCACCTTAATTCTCTCACAACCCAATTTCCCTTTGCTGTGTAACCTAACATATTTATAGGTTTCAGGGATCAGGGTATGGATATCTGGGAGGGATGGGGAAACATGTTATTCTGCTTACCAATATATCAATTACACTATTGATGTTTTACATCATCTTTCTGCTTTCATTTTTATTGTTTCTTCTTGCTTCCTTGATGTAATTTTACTGCTCTTTAAAATGCTTCAGTAGAGTGGTTAGCTTATTTATTTTCATTTACTAACAAAAGGCCTTAAATCAATGAATTTCCCGTTAAGTACAGCTTTGGCTGCATCCCTGAGGTTTTAAAAATTGTATCTAGATAGTTTCTAAGTATTAGAAATGATAGATTTAAATTTACATGTGTTTGTGTTATCTTTAAATAAATTTCATTATTTACTATTATTTTTATAAGAAAATGGTTATGGTTAATTCAGTTTTTCTTTGAAGTTTTCTTTGTAACATAATATGAGAGCTATATTTAGGAACATTCCACCCAAATGAGTAGTTTCTACTCATAGCAGACCAAATTTTTCTTACTAATAACAATAAGAAGCATTTTTAAGAGTTTTAAGAGTTTATCTGGTACTATGCTATGTAACTATAGATACTATCTTATTTAATCTACATAATCATACTGTGACTAGACATTGTTAACATATTCCATTTACAGAGGGAGAAAGGAAGTCACATATCTAGTAAAAAAAAAAAAAACACTTGAATTTCATTATATGTATTAATCAATTTTAAAGAAATATGTTCCTGCAATATTTTTTCTTTTTTTTAAATATGTTTTAATTTTTTAAATCTCAGGGCTGAGTAAGGTAGCAAAAATTCTCATAATTCTGTTTTTATTTATTTCTTTGGACTTACATAATTTTTGTTCTATATAGTTTGATGTTAGTTTGAGCAGCATGTGCTATCTCAGAATTACATTTTTAATTGTAAGGATAAGTTTTTTTTCCTCTAATTACAAATGATCCCCTTCATTTAATACCTTTTCTACTTTGCCTACAGCTAACATTATACCCATACTTCCTTCACATTCTTTCTTTGTTTTTCACTGATAGTTCTGCCCACTTTTTTTTTTTTTTAAGATTTTATTTATTTATTTGACAGAGAGAGAGAGAGAAGTCTCAAGGAGAGGCAGGCGGGGAGGAGGGGGAAGCAGGCTCCCTGCTGAGCAGAGAGCCCGGATGTGGGACTTGATTCCAGGACCCCGAGACCATGACCTGAGCTGAAGGCAAAGGCTTAACCCACTGAGCCACCCAGGTGCCCCTGCCCATTTGTTTTTAATATTTTGCTTCACTTTGTTAGATTTATAATGTATACATGATTTTTAGCTGGATTTTGTTTAGTAGCCCAATCCAAGAGGCTTCATTTTTAGAGTTTTAAAATGATTTTTGGGGATGCCTGGGTGGCTCAGTTGGTTGGACGACTGCCTTCAGCTCAGGTCATGATCCCGGAGTCCCGGGATCAAGTCCCGCATCAGACTCCCAGCTCTATGGGGAGTCTGCTTCTCTCTCTGACCTTCTCCTCGTTCATGCTCTCTCTCACTGTCTCTCTCTCAAGTAAATAAATAAAATCTTTAAAAAAAAATTTAAAAAAAATAGCTTTAAAATGATTTTTGTTTACTTCCATAACTGATTATTTTTGCTTTGCTTTTATTGACTTATTTTATACATCTGTCATATTTGTTTTGTATTTTCTGCTTTGTGAAATACTACAGAATAAGGCTTCTTAGCTTTTGTCTTCTCCAGTGTTTTAAAAAGTACTCAATATATTTTTAACAGTTCTAGTGGTTATCATGATCTTTCAAAGACTTTCTTGAGGCATAATTCTTTAATTATCCAAGTTTTATACAAATATGATATCTTTAGACTGTTATATATGTGAGCTGAGGATTTGATCGGCTTTTACTATTTTCTCTATTCTACTTACCAATCTTATTTTACAAATCTAAGCAGATTTAATCTCAAATTATTATTAATCATTTTATATTCTTGCATTTATATATATTATTCTGGGTTAAATGTGAAAATATGGATAATCTTCATACAAGGCTTTCCTTTTTACCACTTTCCTTTCTTAGCTAAAAAATAAGCATTCTGAGAAAACTGAACAGGAGTTAAGGAAAAAAAAAAAACTAACCATCTGCAGATTTCCTACTTCTTGATTTTTGACTGGATTTCATTCACTAGAGCCTCTTCCCTGGATTTATTCCCAAAGGAACTGTCTGAGGCCTGAGCACCCAGGGCTACACCATTATTTCTCTATGGTTCCACTATCCTGCACCATTTCAGGGTCAGCACATTCTGTATGGAATTCCTTTTCCACCCACCCCATCATTTAGATAACTTTTATTCACTTCATATCTCAGGTTTTAAACAGCTCAAATATAGTGTCCTCAAGGACACTTTCCCCATCTCTTAAATAAGTCAGGTTCAGGTTTGCCTGAGGTTTATAATTATACATTTATTTGTCCATTTGTTCTATATATGTTCCACTAAATTGTAAATTCTGAAGGGGAGCAGAATATACCACCCAAAATATGACTCTTTGGAATAAGATTAATTTGAACTAGTCATTTTAAAAAAGAAGAGGAAGAGGAAAGCAGACAGGAGAAGTCTGGAAACCCAGTAGAAATTTCCCCTTTACATTCATAAGGGAAAACTGTTTGTAAATGTGTCTCCTTCCCCCCAGAAAAAGAGGGAAATAACTAAATCTCCAGAAACTCTTATCAATGGAGAAGGCCAAAACTAATATTTGCATAACAACTACACCCTCCTTTACTGTGCTTTGCCTGAAAACCTCCCATAACTGGCTTCTCACCCCTCTATATACTTGTCTTTAGCTGAAGTTGGTATTCAAGGTGATGGCCTGGGACTTTTGGGGGAGTTACTCAGTTTTTCTGGGTATCTCCCATGTATACAGAAGGTATATATAGTATTCAAGTTCTGCTTTTTTTTTTCCTGTATATCTTTTTATTACAGGGAAGTCTCAACAAAGAACCCAGAAGGGTCAATTGTTTTTTCTCCCCTGCAGTTCCAGACATACATGGAAGATGTGTATGTTTCTGATCACCATATTCTTAATTCCCAATAGTACAGCACAAAGTAGAGACTCAATAAATTTATTCATTTATTCAACACATTATTTTAACATTAACCCCATATCATTCACTATTTTATGTACTCCAGCATTTTAGATGTTGGAGTTCCAGAAATGTTCTCATGGAGCTCATCTTCCAATGAAGAGAGATAGAAAATAAATATAAAAATCAATGCAAGTTAATAAGAGGCCCTATGAAGACAATTAAGATGAGGCAATGCCAACAGCTGGAAACCTGAAAGCTACCAGTGTTGTTCAGGAAAAGTCTAATCGAGGATGTGATATGAAAATGAAACCAAACCAACAATTTTCATGTAGAAAATTGCTACATGAAGATCAGAGGACAACCTGCTCAGGGAGCAGAAAAAGCAAAAGAAAATGTCCTAAGACATAAGTAAACTTTACTTTTCAAAAACCAGGAAGGACAGGGAAGTGACTCTAATCCTGGACAAACTGACCACAGATAAAAGATCAGAGTAGGAAATGAGAATGAGCTTGGGAAGCCAAGGAGAGAAAGAAGGGGACTAGAACTGACCTAAGCACAGTGGCAGAGAGAGTGAATAGTAGGAGATCAGAGTCTCCTCCAAGTCTTAATTATTCTTCTAGTAAGTGATGGGTATTCTGGAAAGCATTTTACCTGCTTTGGCTCATTGAACTCTCAGCTGTGGGGATTCTTGTCCAACTTAATGGATAAGAAACTGGAAATTTCAAGAGCTTAACAATTTGCCAAACATTCAACAAATCACATGTGGCAAAGCTAAAAAGGGATCCCATACCTGCCTTACTCTAAAACCTGTGTCCTTAACCACTATCCCAACTCAAGCAGCCCTTAGGCACAGAGACCAGTTTACAGCAGCTGGAATAAAGCACATGAAAAGGGAAGGGCTGTAAGAGTCAAACTCTGTTTTGCCTCCCTAGAAAAATGTTTCAATATTTCCTTCCTGACTTTGCTCATTGGTTTTTCATCCTAACAGGTGCCTAGTCCTTTCACCTCGCATTCCAGCAAGCAAATGAACTGTATTTAGCCAGTGAGTGAATGCAGGAAGCCATACCTTGTACCTACCACTCCACAGGCCTCAACTCAAGCTCTAGTGACCATCTCTACAGCTGCCTGTAGTCAACCACAGTTTGCCATGTCTGCCCATATCCTTCATTTCCAAAATGCACTACTTATTGGGAATGCCACCTGAAAGTCTTGGTAATCTTCTCAAGTTTTAGCAAGATATATTAGTTTGTTCACAGGTATTAGTAAGATCTTCTAAACCACTCAACATATAAAACCAGAATACATACAAAGAGAATGGCCAGTGATCCAAATTTCCTTTTACTTCTTTCTACTTCTTTTATTTGTTTGTCACTAAAATGCCTCCCATCTTATAGTTTAAACACTATTTTCTCTGTGAGTGGTTTGCCTTGTGGTGACTAAGGTAAATAGATAATTATACTGTGATGAAAGACAATGTGTCTATACTCACTCAGGCTTCAGTTGTAAAATTATGTTATTCATTTATAAAAAAAAAGCTGAACAAAGTTAATCAGACCTTATGGAAATGATAATACTCTTAGATATCAGTTAATTATTTATTATGTCCTCAACACTATCTTTTTTATATTGTCCATTGAGACACTGCATATTTTGAGCATTTTTATTAAAGAAGACAGACCAGGGGTGCCTGGGTGGCTCAGTGGGTTAAAGAGGAAAGATCAGATTTCTCAAGGCCCATTGTTTATTTTAATTTTTTATTTTTTTATAAACATATATTTTTATCCCCAGGGGTACAGGTCTGTGAATCACCAGGTTTACACACTTCACAGCACTCACCAAAGCACATACCCTCCCCAATGTCCATAATCCCACACCCTTGTCCCAAACCCCCTCCCCCCAGCAACCCTCAGTTTGTTTTGTGAGATTAAGAGTCACTTATGGTTTGTCTCCCTCCCAATCCCATCTTGTTTCATTTTAAAATGAAATAAATTACTGAGCATTTTGTTGTAGAATACAAGAAATGTATTTAATTGATTGTGTAAAATTCCATCTCCAAAACAAAGACACAAATCAGTCCAGTTTGTGCTCTGTCAATGAAATATCACACAAACTCATTTTGGTTTTAACATAGTCTCATGTGAATTTCATGTGTGGGGGGGTGTTGTCAATATCGGGGAGTTTTTACATGTGATGTTGCTTCTCCTGAATCCCACTGAACCTGGAACTAGCCCAAAAATGATGGAATATGGAGAAAGAATGGAAAAGGAGAAAAACAGTACTCCTTAGGACTCTAAAGACCCTCGTTTGTAATGTCATTCTTAAAATCCCTCGCCTTAGCATTTATTGTCCACACCCGTATTCCAGCAGACCATGTGTTCCCACTTAAAATGGCATGTTAGCACTTTTATTTCCAGTTGCCTGCTTGATCTTCATTTTTAATAGCTTATATGTTTCACTCAGTACATCATTTCTGGAAGACTTTGAAAGAAACTATAGGCATGTTGTAATCAGTACCATTCGTTTCAGCAGACTGATTAGGTATAGGGTCTCTCTGACTCACATTTTTTATGTGGTCCCTGTTTTTGATGATACTTCATTGAATCATCTCTTTCTGGTCATGATGACAGCATCAAGGGAAACAGCTCTGTTCCTTGCAATATCAAGTTCCTGATCAATTATTCTACTGTGACAAGAATATATAAAAGCAGAATGTGTGTGTGTATTAACATAGCTATTTAAGCCATGTTAACCATTCTACTTAAAGATGAAGTCACTCTGTTTTATCTGTAAAAACCTAAATGAAGGGCACCTGGGTGGCTCAGTTGGTTAAGGGTCTGCCTTCTGCTCAGGTCATAATTCCAGTGTCCTGGGATCGAGTCCCACATCGAGCTCCCTATTTAGCTGGGAGTTTGCTTCTCCTTCTGTCCCTCCCCCCTGCTCATGCTGTCTCTCACTCTCTCTTTCTCTCTTTCAAAAATAAATAATAAAATCTTAAAAAAAAAAAAAAAATCTGAGTGAAGCCAGAGACGTGCTTTTCTCCTCCAAGGAAATCATAAAGATAAGTCCTGATCAAATCAGGATTTTTAGCATTTGAATAGCTCCTTAGCTTCTCTCCCGTCATGTCACCTCATCTTAGAAATCCAGCAAACTAGAGATATACACTGACTTAGCATTATATCTGTGAGCATTTCTGTTTGAGAGTATCAGGTAGAACTGAAAGGAAAATTGATTTGAATCCCCAGCTGCATCACTCTGAGTCTGGCAGGAAGACTCAGAAGTGTCTCTTCTGCTACTCTGAAATAATTATCATGAGTTTGGGTGGATAACCCACAACTTTCTGGCCCATAGCACTACAACACACTCATAAAGATCACATCAAAATGGGAACTTTCATTTCTTTATCTAGTACTTGGAGGAGGTTAGTACTTGGAAGGAGTAGTTTCAAAGCAGAAAACGAGGACAGGGAATAAAACCACTTGTTGCTCTTATGTAAGAAAGTCATGGGGGTCCCTTATTCCCTGGTGTTCTCTCCATCTCTTCACCCATTGTCCTCACAGGTGTTGCTTGGTTGGAGTGGCCAGTAGAATCTAACCAGTCATGCTAATGGACTGGCAAGTGTTAAAAACTATAAGTAATGGAGTCTTTCTTATACAAACACTGAGATTTGAAAGAGGTAGAAATTTTGAAGAGACAGAGAATAAACATCTGAAGCATTTATAACTGTCAGAATTGCTTCACCAGGATCCCTAGAGCCTATCCCATGAATGAAGGTCTATAAAAGTTCTGTGAGTTAGGGAGAAAAGGACTTTGCTTAGGGTTGGTCTTTTGAAACATGCAGATAGTAAGTCATCAAGAATGTCCTCCTCAATTACAAGAGGCAGCAATGCATGTGTAAGCAAGTGAAAACAGACACCAGCCTCACCCTCAAGGGATTTTAGATTTCCCTCAGTACATTTGTAAGATGGATTCAATGTAATTTTCCCATAAAATGAGTATATGGGAAGTGATTTTTCCAAGAACACACAGTGAGACAGTAGACAAGGAGTCTAAGAACCAGACCAGATGTCATAAAACATGAAATCTGTTCTCAACCCTTTCACTAACTCACTGATGTGGCTTAGATTAATTTACTCAGTTTCTAATCCTTTTATAAAAACAATACTTCCTATTTATTTTTAGAATGATCCACTCAAGCATTTTAGCTGTTTTTCTTGTCCATTTTAAGTTATAGTATAAGAAAAGTTAGAACTTTATTTCAGGCTATCATGATAGTCTTAACACAGAGGGAAGAAAAGCAATCAGATTGAAGTTACTATTGTACCAGAACAAATGTTAGCACAGAGCAAGGGTGTTCAACACATACTATCTCACCTGATTTCTAGAGACACAGACGGGGACACAATAACACTGGTCTCCATCCATTAGAAAGCAGCTGTCTATAATAAGTATGATTATTACATGAACCAAGGCAAATTTCAGACTTGTGCCTTTAGATATGTTTGCTAATGGTGCTGAGTCTACAGCAGTTTAAGTCTGGGTGCAGACCCCTAAAAAACACAATTCACTAAGAAGCCAGAACTCTCTGGATATAGACATCTATAGTGAAGGCAGCTTCTGATATATTAAGAAGTCACTGACTTTCAATCGAGTAACAAGGGAAGGTGCTGTCAACTGTAGATCAGTTGATAGCCTGAGTTAACAAAGGGAGGAAATGTAACATCCCTGAGACATCTTCATCCTGATTTCCCTAATCATCGACACTGACATTATAGAGTCTTTTGATAATATTGATACTTGACCTAACTGAATTGTGCCAAGGGTCTGATGGACCTGGACACCTCAGGTTGAAGTCATCAGAACAGTTCTGAAGGCAGAATAATGCCCAAGATTAAGCTAGAGTTAAACTTAAAAGCAGTGAGCTCTAAGACATGGTGGTAAGTAAGACAGGAAAACTAGAAGCCCAGGATACCTAAAAGGTCAAAGCCATATGTTTGTTAAGAAGGAAATAAAGGGGTGCCTGGGTGGCTCAGTGGGTTAAGCCGCTGCCTTCGGCTCAGGTCATGATCTCAGGGTCCTGGGATCGAGTCCAACATCGGGCTCTCTGCTCAGCAGGGAGCCTGCTTCCCACTCTCTCTCTCTCTGCCAGTCTCTCTACCTACCTGTGATCTCTCTCTGTCAAATAAATAAATAAAATCTTTAAAAAAAAAAAAAAAAAAAAAGAAGGAAATAAAGATGAAGAAAGGCAGGCACTACATCCAACTACAAAATCCGTTTCTTGTGACAATATGGCCACCTCATGCAGAGCCCAGAGCAGAGTAATAAAGAATCTCTACTTTTTGCTAACATTATTAGGCACATCATCTACCATAAAACTCTTCCCCTGTTTCTCATGACCAATATGTTTACAAAGGCAAAACAACAACAGCAATATTATGATCCCCACGTGTTTTCACTGCTGGCTTATCAGAGTCAGATTCAAACATTCATTATGGTTCATTGTGATCTTTCTTGGGAATCCTCTAGCTTAGGGAAAGGTAATTTAAGATCCAAAAGGAGTGAAAAGATGAAAATTGCAGTGGCTGAAAGCAATATTCAAAAGTTGCACACAAAGGAGGAAAAAGCCAGCATACATGTGTCTGGGAAGGGAAGGGATTTGTAACCACCAGTCTTTAAAGTAAGAGAAGCATCTATATTATAAAACAAAGAGCAAATCACACAAACCCTCCAAACTTTAGTTAGAACCAAATGCGGTTTTCAAAATAAAAATATTTGAGTACTTGTAACCAGATGTCTATATCTTAGAACCATTCAGACTGATTTTCCTTTTTGTTGTTTTCATTTTGGGAGATGCTCTTCCTATTCCAAAACTAAAAATAAAAACCTACCTGAATTGAGTAAAAGGAATTGTCCAGATGTGTTTTTGGGAGTTAGACTCATCAGTGAGTAGGAATGACTCACAATGTCCTTTGTTTTCACCTCATTTTCAGACTGTTAGAATTTAGCATTAATGACTGGCTACCAAATATTTAGTCATATTTTATATTCATTACTTGGAATATTTTTCTCACTGAATTGGCACATTTTGATAGCTAAATATAATAAACATCTGTTTATTGAGTTGAGAGTAAATAATGACCATCTGATTAACAGATGGATAATTCTTTTAATCACTAGAAGATTGACATTTTCTCCTAGTAGCTATGGGAAAGATAAAGAAGCAATGTGAAATTTAAATTTTATTTATCATAACAGATATAATATGGGGATATTTACCATTATATAATACAGAATATTATTTAGACTAAATTTTCCTTTTTCATGTACATTTGAAAATAAATTCATGTAGATTTCAAACATGAGAACTTTATTTTGAATAAATGTGGTTTCTACAAAATTTTCATTAATTATTCCACTTCCTAGAGATGGTATAAAGAAAAGATTTCAGAAGCCTAGCTGGTTAGTGTAGTCTAGTACTCATTCTGATAAATATATTATGGAATACAAAGCCAAAGAATATTTTCCTAAGTGATTTTTTTACCCTCCTTCTTTTGATCCTTCATTGTCATTTGAATGTTCAGCAGCATTTAGAATATTTTTGAGGTTTTTTTTTTTTTCTTCCTTACTTAATGAAACATAGGTACTTACTCTTTGTTAACTTAAACCTAACACATATCCCATTTGTAATACTTATTTTCATCGATAGGTCCTGAAAAGAAGATCAGGACCAGGCAGCAAATATTTTTGGTTAAAAATCTGCCTTATAGACTGAATCATTCAGGTAGAACTTGGGAAATGCAGTAGCATGACAAGAGTACTATCGCATATTGATCTTTTAAAATCAGGATGATGTCTACCTTTGTTTAGCTACAAAATATCTTTGTTTTCTTCTTTAAGTGTTCATGCATCAGATATAACTTTCAAATAAAAGCAGGGCTCACTAGGAAAAGGGACATGCTCAAATTACCCTAGGATATAGGGTAACTTATCATCCTTTCTCTATCCCATTCTGTTATTTTCTTCCTAGGCACATGGCTGCCCTGCTAAAGACAAAATTTCCCAGCCTCCCTTGTGAATTGGGGTGATCATGTGACTAAGGTCTCACCGATATGATGAGAGTAACATTGATTGGGCAACTTCCAGGTCCTTTAAAAAAATGCTTTTCTGGAACTTACTTTTCTTTCCTTTCCTTTTCTGGCTGGAATGGAAATTACTAGAACAGTCCCAGAAGTCTCATGTTAAAGTTAGCAAAGATGCCTCCACTCTGTGGAGTAAAGCCTACCTACCTATCTACCCTGGAATGTTACATATGCAGGATATAATTGTCTTTCTTCTAAGGTGCTCTATTTTTAAAATTATTTGTTAGAAGAGTTTAGCCTTTTACTTAATTAAAGCAAAGAGACTATTTAAAGACATAGAAAATAAGAGATATAGGAATGTTCTTGTTTCAAGAAAGATCCAGAATTGGAAAGTCAATTGTAATATAATAAGCTCTAGAAACTAGAATATCTTGCTTTTCTTCACTGTAAGATTTCTAATACTCCCTTCCCTAGTTTTGTCCTAATGATGATAAAACCAATCCTTGCCCTGCTGGTACCAACTAACTTCATTCTCCAGTCTTATTTCATGACTTCAACTTAGGTACTCTCCTATCTTGTGGTTTTTGCTGATTGCCTTCTCTTTGTGTGCTTTTCAGCTTCTAGAACCCCAAGTAAACTGTTCTGTCTGCATGAATCACATTTTAGCTTTTTAAGAGAAAATGTCTGATTGGTTTCCATTGTAATTGTTATCCCTGTTGGGCACAACACTCATTCCAGACCACTTTATGGGCTTCTAGGGATCCAAGTGTTGGGTAGCCCTTAGGCCAAGTATTGTAGGAGAGTTTGCCAACGTTGGCTGCCCTGCATCCAACCTCCTTCTTATTTGTTTAGACTTTCCATTGCACATGTTTTTAGAAACAGCCACAAGAAGGCAGGAATTTCTTCTTGTTCCTTGGCTCAAAGGACAGTCACATGACTTAGGCTCAGAAAACCATGTGCTTCCATCTGGTATTCAAATCCAGACAAAGTGACATAAATTCCCAGTTAAAGACCATATGCAATGGTGGCAGTATGGTCAAGAGTCCAATAGCCTTGAGCAGTGTTATTTTAAGTAGATTGTATCTGGGACATTCTCTTGGCAATGTCCCTTGCTGCTTCTACACCCCTGTTTTCTAAGAATGATTTTTCAAACTTTATGAATTCTATAAGCTTTCCCACCAGAAATTTTGTCTTCCCTTCAGAAATCTTGTATGGTAAGGTAACAATTTATCTTGCCTGGACTCCAGGTCTCAATGGTGGATATTGACACCCACCTGTGATGCTGTCAGTTGTTACCAAGCTGGCAGGGCCACGTGATTGGCTTTCCTCAGAAACGGTTGCATAAGTAAGGCAGGTAACCTAAGGATATTAGGCTACATGAATTTAAAATTATTAAAAGATAAAAAAATAAAGACTATGGACTCTGAAAAACAATCTGAGGGTTTTGAAGGGGCGGGGGGTGGGAGGTCGGGGTACCAGGTGGTGGGTATTAAGGAGGGCACTGGGTGTGGTACAAAAACAATGAATACTGTTACACTGAAAATAAATTTAAAAAAAATTAAAAAATAAATTTAAAAAAAAAAGAACAAAGTAGAAAGGGAAGCCTTTTTGCATGCACCAGTTTATTCCCTATAAACAGAAAGCAAATATGTAAAAACTTTGAAGAGATAATGAATTCATTCTATGACCAAAGGCTTTCTCCTAGTGGTGGCTGAATCCAGGACAGAAAGAAAAGCCAGCCTCTCTTCTGCTTATACTCAGCAAGCCTTCCATCTACTCACCAGTGACTGATGCAAGCCCAGTGAAAGCTAAACTCTAGTCATGGCTTTATTTCTAAAAGAGTGTTCAGAAATCCACTGTTTGGAAAAGCCACATTAATGTCCTTCAGTATTATTCTTTGCAAATTCCATAGCCTACATCATGTCATATATACTGTCTCAATTAGAAGCACTAAATCTATTCTCTGGAAAATAAACATAGTTAGGTACTAAAATAAAATATTCCTCTTTTAAAAATAAGCATAATGGCCATTTAAAAACACCCTTTTTCCTGAGATTCCTGCGAATCATTGCTATAAAATCATGGGGCTTTAATTAGGCAAGTGATGGATATAGCTCTTTTTAAAAGGTTTTAAATGAATGACACGGTGTCTGTGAAGAATTTTAATGGCTGCCCTTCCTAAGTCCTACTATTATACAAGGTAAGGGAGCTAACATCCTCACTGATCAATCAAGATTTTCCTTTCTTTTTTCTTTATAGATCCTTTTATTTTTCACTTTTAAAGTTTACAACAGTAATCACTAAGCAATGAAAAACAGATACCTATTCATGATAACGTAAGCCCCGTTGACTTTTGGTTTTCAGAATCAACCTACACATAAAGCACATATGAGACCGGTCTGTGGTTACCAAACGGAATTTAAGAGTGTTGATGATCATGAGGCAAAAGTACCCCTGGCAGACTGTGAGAGACGAACGCGGTTTTGAAACACTGAAGGAAGCTGATGGACTGGAAGTAGAGGTTTAAGTTGATCCTAGTTACAAAGTTTACCAAAGATGGAACAAAACAATAGGAGAGGAAGGGAGAGTCCAGTATTCTAAGGAAACGAAATTCTCATATTTCACTGATGAGTAAGTACCAAGCAGTATCCAGAGTAGATAAATCTAAATTTGCTTTTACTCTTTATTTCAACATGGCTTGGCAATAGATACTGAAACATGGATGTCACACGAATTGTCCAGAAGATCCTACAATAAGATAGGATCTAGAGTAGGTTGTGCTCCACTGCATTAGGCCTGTGTTGAAATAATGCAAGCTACTATTTGATTATTGACAGTACTTTCTTTTGCATTGTTGATAATTTCTCTTCTCTTGTTTCTCTCTCTCTCTGTTTTACTGCCTGTGGTACTTGCAGCAAGCATGTTGGTAAGAAATGGCTTACACCTCCCCTGGGGTTGAGGATGGCTGAGAGCAGGCGCTGAGAAGCTACTGACGTCCCAGTGTGCTGCTTTACTCTGTGTCTTTGTCTTCTTGACCATCTCATTACCACCTCTTTTCCATTCTAGGATAGTGATCTCAAGGACAATTGAAGTACAGATGGTTTTTCATAGGTGTCTTCGTTTCATTTCTCTCTTCCCTTATTGTTGCTGGCTGTCTTCTCTGTGAATCCTATGACTTCTCATTCTCCCTTGGCCATGTCTACAAGCTGTCACTGCTGTATCTTGAATCTTTCCATCTTTGTCTTCTTTTCTCTTCTCTCTCCTGAGTCTCCATTTACTTTTCTCAGTTTTCCTGTAAGAAGGTGGATGATGATAGGTGTGTGTTTAAGTGGATATACATGTGTGAATACACACATTCATGTATTGCCCTTACTCCTTTATATACAGCAAATACAGTACACATCTCCAAAACCATATTCCCATTCTTGTCAGTTTCAACTTTTTCATTTTCAGTATTGTTGGATAACCAAAGTGAGTTTCCTTACAATCAGAGGCTTTGGACTGCAGTTTTAGAAACTGTTCCCAGCTTTTGAACTTCTGTGATTGTTTGAGAGTGCTCTGCCGCAAGTTCAAGAAAGCAGCAGAGTCGAACATGAAGGTGAGGGTCACCTTTTTTCTTCCAAAGTGAAAACCGAGTATGTTACCATGTAATGCACACATTCTTACAGAAGGAACATGTGTTCACATGTTTATTTTCCCTCTGTATGTTTTCTTTTGAGAGGTATCTATTCAGCCCTATTACCAATAAGGCCTTTTCATGGTTATTAGTTAAAGATTTGTTGTATTTCCACAAAGGTAGAGACATTACCAAAAAAATACATAAGATTGGATTGTAGATGTATTTCTTTTTAAGATTTTATGGTTTATTTGAGAGAGAGAGAGAGAGAAGCAGGCTCCCTGCTAAGCAAGGAGCCGGAGGATGTAGGGTTCCATCCCAGGGTCCTGGGATCATGACCTGAGCCAAATGCAGACACTTGACTGACTGAGTCACCCAGGTACACAGTAGATGTATGTTAAAGTGAGATCAGGACAGAAAAATGTAAGCTGATTCATCTGGCAAAGCATGAAAGGGAGAAACTTGGAAAAATATGCAAAATAGGCTTTAAATGTAATCATTTGATGAAATGTATTGAGTGACTCTGATGTCAGCTTTCAATGAAGTATGTTAAAACCCAGATATAGACTGTATGGCTGTGGATCCCACATCACAAAATAATGCTTTTACTGCTAATGTGTATTAGTTATAATTATTCAGTAAAATCATAAAGATGAGCTAATGGTCATCTAAATGATTTAACAATGGTTTTAAGTTGTACACTCCTAGAAGACAGAATTCATTTAACTCACTCTGGGATGCTCAGCATTGTAATCTGTGTGTCTTAGGTCCTTTACTGACGCTTTTTTTTTTTTTTTTTAGATTTTATTTATTTATATGAGTGACAGAGAAAGTGAAAGAAAGAGAGAGAGAGAGAGAGAACATGAGCAGGGTGAGGGGCAGAGGGAGAAGCAGACTCCTCTGAGCAAGGAACCTGATGTGGGGCTCAGTCCCAGGACCCTGGGATCATGACCTGAGTCGAAGGCAGACACTTAATAGACCGAGCAACCCAGGTGCCCCTTAACTAAGAATTATATCTAATATTAGAAATGTTGCCTTTATTGTGTTGGCAGGAAGATCCACCAGAATATTTCCTCAAAGAAGGATCATTTCTCACCATGGCTTTAAGGCCCTTCAAAGCCAGACAGTGCGGCTGTAATAAATTTGAAGAAAGTTAACAAGTACAGGCAAGGAAATGACTGGAAGAAATATTTTGAGAGAAAAAGAACAAATGTGGCAATTATTTACTTGAAAGCAAATGCTACATGTTTAATCGGCATGAGAAGAAAGCAGAGCAAACCAAAACAAAACAAAAAACAAAAACATTTTTTTAAGTCTCTTTTTCAGAATCTGCTATGTGAGAAGAGAGTCCTTGGCCCACCAGGGATGGGAGTGTGGGCGACAGTGGCAGAGCCATCTCCCATCCCCCCCCCCCATTCCCCTCCAAGGGCAATAACTTCTGCACATTTGCAAACTTGACATTTCAATACAGAAACACACCACTTTATCTTCTTCAGCAGGATTGATTGTTAGTTAATTTTTACATGGCTTTATTCAGGGTTTGAAGCTTCTCTAACCACCATAGAGCAGCCCCTCAAGGCCATCGCCACCAAGCCTAGAGAAAAGAGCATGCATGTACTTTCTTACTTATTAACTACATTTTTCCCTTCTTTCAAGCAGTAGCTCAGCATTTATTTATTTTCTGAACCTTTTCCTACCGATCTACATCACAGAATGAGCATCGAATGCCATCAAAATGTGAGAACTATCAATTCTACCAGATTTTCACTTGTTTGCTTACATGTCGTATTGGATTAGCCTATCATTTCTCATTCGCAAGCGTCCTGCCTCCCCAGCCAGGGCAAAGATCTTTTGAGTCGAAGTACACTACATTTTATATATTCTTGAGCTATTACAGTGAAAAAAAAATGCTGGGCATTCCATAGACACTATTGTAACAGACCCCCGATAAATTAATAGAATCTCATAGATTTATTCCATTAATTTTATGGGTCTCTCAGCATATCCAGCACCTAGAACTGATTCCAATACCTAGAAGAGTTTGTGGAACTTTAAGAGAACTCAATGCATATTTGTTGAAATAAGGAATGATATATGTATTTTTTCAAATATTTTTATTATCTTAAGAAAGATGCATTTTTAACATGGAAAGTCTCTTTTTCCTTTGCCTGGTCACCTTCTCCTTTCCAGACAGACGGTAAGGATCTCTCTCAAAGAGAGTTCTTTCTACATTTTATATCTTAGAGTCTGATTCTTTTTCTCTCAATTCAGATTTAATTTTATGGTGGGATTTGGACATGATTCTTTTGGCACTTGCCCTAAATACTTAGCACTCTGGATTCAAGTGCAAAGTGATAAGGGTTTCACTTTATATATCCCTTTTTTCTGTTGAAAGTATCAAAAACTATTTCTTTGGAGGCTACAGCTCACAAGACTTTGCTATGAAACACATAGCATTCCATCTTTACCGATTTTTTTCGGAACCCCTCATGAGAGTTTAAAAAGCATGTAATATCAAATCAGAGTTGACATAACCTTGTGGTAGTTTCCCTACATTAGATTTTACAACTTTAATGAGCTTAAAAAATAACTGATTTCTGAAAACTCCTTCTCACTAGAAGTGAGAAAAAATTACTTCATACTAAAAACACAATTAAGTTCATTATCCTTTACCTTTTATTGTAACACCTAACTGGCCTTAGATAATATATAAAGCTGTGGTTTGATGGGGTAACTGCTTTACATCCTACTGGTAATTAGACTCTAGGATATCCATTTACCCCTCTGGAACCTATGTAAATATTTTGGTTGCATACCAGAGACTGCTTAACATGTGCTTAGCTAACTACCCATTGTGAGGCCATAAAGATAAACCCAGTTTGCACCAATTATGAAATTTCAGTGAATAATTTCTGCTGTTGGATTGGAAAGATTTGTTTGACTAAGATATAAATTGTCCAGCACTAATAGTCTTCAGGCTGTTTATGTGGCGATCTGATAGTCTGGAGGAGAAAATAAAGAGATAAATTAGACACTGTCATATTCACTGAGATTTTTGTTCTCACATCCATTCAGTGTGGGCCAAATGCATCAGAGGATTTTAAGGAGATAGGAAAACAGCTCATCATAACAGCACCTGAGACCCAGAACACAAGGTTGGTTTGCTCAAGGTCACACTGAAGGAAACGGCCAAGTTCCGGGCCAAGTCTCAGGCCAAGTTAGAGAAGACCAACACAGTGGGTTCTGGGGCAGTGTTCTTGGGCCTCTGAACCATGCTGCCTCCAACTAGGGAAAGCCAATGTGCTAAGTTTCATGCTCCTGAAAACCTTGTTTAACATCAGCCCTCATCTCCGTCCTCACTTCCTCCCTGTTCAACAGAGTGCAGTTTGTTCTCCCCTGGCTATAGGACCACACACATTCCCTCACAAATGTACCAAAAGACCAGGGCCAGGAGAATTCAGCCACTGGGCATCAGCCTCTTGGTCCTGCATGACTTTCAGCAGGATTTCCACACCAAAGTTTAAGGTTGACGACCTTCAGGAAGCCACTGCTAAAACAACCCCAAGCAGGAGGAAAGGAAATTGGGATATCCAGGACATGGGACTTTGCTTGTTCTTCTCAGCAGAAACAAGGTAGCCCTTGATATTTTTAATTCGGTAAACACTCACTGAATATGTAATATATGCCCAATCCCATCCTAGTAAAATGAAAATATTCTAACCCCACTCTGCCCTGGAGCCTGTGGCCATGACTGAGGACATGCTACTGTGGCCACTCAAACAGGGCTCTCTTGGCAGCATTTGGGTGTCAGACCTCATACCTAGCTCCCTAGGCCCTTTGCTCTGCATGGAGATTTGCGGGAGCTACCCCCTCATCCCTGCACAGCCCTCCCTGACATTGCTTTCTCCCATTACTATAAAGCCCACTTTAACATCACCCCATTCAGACACCCTCCAGTAACTTCCTACCACATTTTTTTAAAGATTGTATTTATTTATTTATTTATTTATTTATTTATTTATTTGACAGACAGAGATCACAAGTAGGCAGAGAGGCAGGCAGAGGTGGGGAAGAAGCATGCTCCCTGCTGAGCAGAGCGCCCAATGCGGGGCTCGATCCCAGGACCCTGAGATCATGACCTGAGATGAAGGCAGAGGCTTTAACCCACTGAGCCCCGGGCCCCCTTCCTACCACATTTAAAGGAGGATTCTCAAGTCTGCCCTGGCTGTAAACATCCTACATAATCTGGCCCCTGCCTTCCCATCTAAGTGACATCTGTCACAGCTTGTTTGCCTGCTAGGCTCAAGGTTGACCTGCTTGCTTTCACTCAAAGGCAGTGCACTGGTTACTGCTTCCTTGGGTTCCCACAGTAATGGTCCCTCTGCCTAGTACATTCATCCATCATCCAAATAAATTCCTCTTATCTTGGCCCAGGATCCCAATCTCTATCAACAACCTGGGGGCCTAGTGGTTAGGATTCTGTGCTCTCACCACTGTGGCCTGGGTTCAATTCCTGATCAGGGAATACCTTTCAATGAGTAGAAAGTGTCAGTTATGCAAGATGAGTGAGTCCTAGAAATCCAGTGTGCAGCGTAGCCTGTCAATACTGTATTATGCACTTAAAAGTCTGTTACAGGGGCAGGTCTCATGTTAAGTGTTCTTAGCATAATAAATAAAATGAAATTAGTTACTCAATATTATATCATCCATCATTCTGTTTTATCTTATATCACACCTACCACTCTCTAATGGAATAGGCTCTACAAAAAACACACTGGAGATTACAGAGATAATTTTGAAGTTTCTAGTAGTCACCGTTTTTAAGTCAAAAGAAGCAGAAATTAACAAAATTAATTTTAAGAATCTATTTTATTTAATCTAATACATTCAAAATGTTATCACTGCAACATATAATCAATATAAAAATTGTTAATGAGATGTTTTACATTCTTTACTTCTGACTCCTTCTTTGAGATCTGGGGCATATTTTACACAGACAGCCCATCTCCATATAAACACTACCTTTTCATAGGAAATGGTGTATCTATATTCAGATTTCATAAAATTTACATTTGAAAGGCTAGATTCACAAACCCAAGTTATTCCAAAGGTACTTAAAAGCTCCCCCAATAACTGAATTGAGTATCCATTCTAAATTTTAAATTTAAATTAATTTGTCTATAGTTAAATTTAAAAAACAGTTCTCTAGTTGCACAAGTCTCTAGTGGCTATCATATCAGATAGCACAGCTCTAATTTTTTTTTATTGCTTATTTGCTCTTTTTTCTTTCCAATTTTTGTCCTCAGTTTTATTTACACGGGGATCTCATTTATCTGTCCACTACTGTATTCCTGGCACTAAACACAGCGGTTAGCACAGAGTTTAATAGATACTTATCAAATCACTACACAGACCAGCAGGCCAGAGATTCTTATATCTCAGACAACATAGCACTGTGGTTCAAAGCAGTCTCGAGCCAGATACCTGGCTTTGAATGTGATCCTGCTACCTACTAGCTATGGAACCTTGTGCATCTGAGGCTTTCTGGGGTTCAGTCTCCTCTTCTGCTGTCAAAAGGGATTAACAGTAGCCAGTGCCCTGGAGTTGGTATAAGGATGAAATGAGTTGACATTTCTAAAATTTTTACAACAGGCCCTGGCCTCAGAAATGCAATGTGGTTGTTACATAAATTCTAGTGTCCTGTCCTGCTCCTTGTTAAAGATGTTTGAATCTTTAACATGAACTCATGTTAAAGATTCTGAATCAAGCCCTCATCATCTCCAGGTCCCCACCATGTTTGAGCCTTGCCAATATTGGAATTATGGAGAATTATGGAGAATTACAGAATTATGGAGCCTAAAATATCCCCTGATTTGCCATGTAGAAACCCAGGAAATCCACTGGTGTCATTCTTGTCTGAATCTGAAGGCCTAAGAACCAGGAACATCAATGGTGTAAGTTATAGTTTAAGGGTAGGAGAAGACTGATATTATAGCTCTAACAGTCAGGTATACAACTCTACGTTCCTCCTGCTTTTCATTCTATCTAGTCAGGACCTCACCGGATTGGATGATGCCCCCACATCCAGGAGAGACATCTGTTTTATTCAGTCTATCAGTTTAAATGCTAATCTCTTCCAGAAATACCTTCACGGACACACCTAGGAAGTAATGTTTAAACAAATATCTGAGTATCCCATGGGACCGTCAGTTTGACACATAAAATTAACTATCACACGCCCATGTTTGTATATGTCTGAATTTTGATTGTTGACATTTTCTAAATTCTTTTTATGGGAGGAGGGTTCTTGGCAGTTGGGACTAGGTTAAGCGATCACTATGAAGCATTCAACACACTACCTGACATATAATAGGCACTCATTCATTTGTGGATTGAAGGAATTGATGAATAAATGATGTTCCTTAGGCCTTCTATAAACCAACTGGAAGAGGGGACCAGGAGTTGCCCTACTCTGTCATCTCTTAGGCTCAGCCTTATCCCAATACGTACACTATCACTAGCATTACAAAAATAAGCACGATAAAGTCCTCACCTTAAATTAGATTCTAGTTGGTAGAGGTGACAAGCAACGATTCCTATCACATGCCGAGGCTCAGAGGGAGGAACAACATGGCCCACTTAAATGCAGGGAGTGTAGTGAAGCCGGAAGGAAACAGAGGTTGGAGTTATATAAAGTGGGGTTCAAATCCTGTCTCCATGGCTGGGTAACTAGAGACAAAGAGTGAGTTACCCTCACTCTCTCTTCATCTGGTCATTCTCAGCGCTCCCATATTGGAATGCACAGGCTAATTCTCAAGCACAGAACTATCCTTTCCCTGTACCCTCAATAACAGTTCAGAGAAGGATGTTTTTACAGGTGTTGCCTTTAAATATCTCACCATAAAGGAAAGCTATTTTAGTGAGGTTTCTATGGGGATTTCTTTGTTTATAAGCTGAAATAGTTCTGAAAAAGAAACCATCTATCTGGTTTGAGAATGATTTACTCTGCAGCTGATTTAATAGCAGAACATGTGTATTTGCGTTACACAATAAAAATGTCTCTTTATGCCTGTAAGAATATGAAATTGAAAAATAACCCTTTTTCTTATATTTTATTCTTTTGCTCTATTAGCAAAAAGCAATTTCAGTATGAGGAAGTATATGCTTTTTGGCTAGGCCATGCTTTCCCTTGGAAGAGTGGTATTTTTGTCCTCTAGCAGGAAACTGAAGTTATTAAAATAGACTTAAAATAAAAACTAAACCAACAAAAACAAAAACCAACACAAAAGCTAAAACAACAAACACACCTGTATCTGTCATATTATAGTCTGTGGTGACCAAATTGACAGAGAGCTCTCAAATTTTGTGAATGCAGCCATTAAATGGACCCTCAGAGCTGCCAGGGAATCCTACTTCTTGACTCACACTTCTCTCCAAGCCAACTATTTCACATTTTCCTATTTTGGGTTGAATTGTATCCCCATAAAAATTATACTCCCCCACCCCCTTACTCAGAATGTGACCTTATTCAGAAATAGGATCATGGTGGATGTAATTAGTGGAGATGAGATCATCCTGGAGAACGATGGGCCTCTAATCCACATGATATGACTGGTGTCCCTATAATACAGGGGGAGAGACACACACAAAGGGAAGACCATGTGATGACTTGGATCAGAGGAAGAATCTACAAGCCAAAGAATGTCAAGCATTGCCAGAAAACCACCAGAAGCTAGAAAGAGACAAGGAAGGATTCCCTTCTAGGTTTCAGAGGGAGCATGGCTCTGCGGACAGCTTGATTTGGGACTTCTTACTTCCAGAACTGTGAGACAATACATCTCTATTGTTTTTAAGCCACCCGGTTGGTGGTATTCCATTACAGCAATCCTAGGAAACAAATACACTTCCCCTTCACTCTTCAAACATCCATCATGCCTTTAACTTCTTACCACTCATTATAATCAGCTTATGTTCTTCAGTGAGAACATAGGAGTAATTATAAAAGTTACCCACATGACCCTTCCTCCTCACCAACCAACTGAGCTGCCTGGGTGCCTTCCCTCCAATTCCAAGGAATGCACTGTCCCTCCTGCAGTCTGAGGCTGGTCTACCCCCATCCGAGCCTTGCACCAGGCCTCTCTCTCACCTGCTCAAGGACTTGGCTTTTGCAATTACAGTTGACTGTTGAACAACACAGGTTTGAACTGCATCTGTCCACTCATACATGGACTTTTTTGATAAACACAATACAGTACTGTAAATATATTTTCTTTTCCTTATGATTTTCTTTTTTTTTTTTTTTTTTTAAAGATTTTATCCATTTATTTGACAGAGAGAGATCACAAGTAGGCAGAGAGGCAGGCATAGAGAGAGGAGGAAGCAGGCTCCCCGCTGAGCAGAGAGCCCGATGCGGGGCTCGATCCCAGGACCCTGGGACCACGACCTGAGCCGAAGGCAGAGGCCCTAACCCACTGAGTCACCCAGGTGCCCCTCCTTATGATTTTCTTAATTACGTTTTCTTTTCCCTAGCTTACATTATTGTAAGAATGCAGTCTAGGATGCAAATAGCATACAAAATATGTGTTAATTGAATGTTCAGGTTATCAGTAAGGCTTCTGGTCAACAGTAGGCCCTTAGTAGCTAGGTTTTCAGAGGGTCAAAATTTATACACAGATTTTCAACTGCATAGAGGGTCAGCATCACTAATCCCCATATTGTCCAAGGTAAAGGTATATCCATCTGCTCGTACATCACCAAGACTTCCTCCCAGCTGCATAGTTCTATCGGCAAACAGGTGTCTTTTAATTACCCAAGTGTTAAAGAAAGAATGAAAGAGGTCGGAAGGAAGGAAGGGCCTTTTCTTGACCCACATTCCCTCAAATGACCCCTCATTTTTTTTTTCTTCCTTTTCTGGAAAAACACACAGAATAATTGTATATCCTCACAGACTCCATTTTTCCAGCACCCATTATCCACAAAAATGATTCTTAACAAAGTTAAAAAAGACCTTCACCATGGTTCCTCAGTCATCTTGCTTGACTTCTAAAGTAGTTGCCATAGTTGATCACTCTCTCTCTCTTTTTTTAAAGATTTTATTTACTTATTTGAGAGATAGAGAACACGAGCAAGGGGAGGCACAAAAGGAGAAGGAGAAGCAGATTTCCCTGCTAAGCAGGGAGCTTGACATGGGGGTCGATCCCAGGACCCCGAGATCACAACCTGAGCCAAAGGCAGATGCTTAACCGACCGAACCCCCCAGATATACTAATAATTCAAAAATCCATACCTCCAGCCAAACCTCTCCTCTTAGCTACAGATTCCTATATTCAGTCACCTACTTCACATTTCCACTTGGATAGCTAATAGACATTGCAAATATGGCACACCCAAACCTAAACCCCATTAACCCCCAAAGTGTTCCTCTCTCAGCATTTTCCATCTTGTCGATGGCATTCTATTAACCCACTTTCCCAGATAAAAGCTTACATTAGCATTGACTCTTTTCTTTCTTTCTTATCTCACATTCAATCTAAAAAGAAAAATCTTGTTGGCTTTACCATCAAAATGTACGCTAAGTTTGTCACCTCTCAGCATCTGTGCTACTTAACGCCAACAGGCCATCATCTTTTCCCTGGTTTGTTGAGATAGTGTTCTAGATAACTTCCCCATTTCTGTTGTAGTATTTTTTCTCTGAGAAACTTTTTTTTTTATAACTTATATTTCATCTCTCTCCTGGTCCCAATGGCCTTCTGTCACATAGCAAAGAAAACACATAACTATTGTAACCATTCAACACACCCACACACACAAACACACACACACCATAGTTTAGAGGTTACTAAACCCAGATAACTGGACTCAGATGTTTTCCCCTGTTTCCTTTAGACACTGTATTAAGTTCATTGGATGGCTTGGTAGTCAAAGGCATGATTGCCACCTTAATTATACAATCCTAATATTGGTGGGGAAAAATACAAACTTAATAGTATTTATGTGATTGTCAAAGATGTTTGCTTTGTTGTTAGAGAAAGACAAGAATTAAAAATAATTTTCTTTGTTTCTTTGGTCATTTTCTACATTAAAGTGTCATGAAAAAAAGGAAATATGAAGTTTGAATACATTGAAAATCCTCACCTTAAGCTGTTTTTTTGGTTTGTATTGATGCTTGCTTCAGTTCTGACCTACTAAAAACAGTAACAGAGCCATTCTCATCACGTTTTAATGGTGACTGTTTAGCATATCATTCATCTCCGCCCTCTACACGCAAAAAGTCCCTATTTCATTGAGGAGCACCTGAGTGGCACAATTAAAACCTGACTCTTAGGGGCACCTGGGTGGCTCAGTGGGTTAAAGCCTCTGCCTTCGGCTCAGGTCATGATCCCAGGGTTCTGGGATGGAGCCCCACATCAGGCTCTCTGCTCGGCAGGGAGCCTGCTTCCTCCTCTCTCTCCCTGTCTGCCTCTCTGACTACTTGTAATCTCTGTCTATCAAATAAATTAAAAAACAAAAACAAAAACAAACTGACTCTTAGTTTCAGCTCAAATCCTGATCACAGGGTGGTGAGATCAAGCTCCTCCAGGCAGGGTCTGCTTAACATTTTCTCTCCTTCTCCTTCTGCCCCTTCCCTCCCTCACCGCGCTCTCTCACACTCACTCCCTCTCTCTAAAATAAAATAAACAAATCTTTTTTTTTAAAAGTTCCTATTTCATTTAAAGATACCAGGTGCAGGTGCCTGAGAGGCTTAGTTAGTTAAGCCTCTGGCTCTTGATTTTCAGCTCAGGTCATGATCTCAGGGTCATGGGATGGAACCCTGGATCAGGCTCCATGCTCAACTCAAGAATCTGCTTGTCCCTCTTCCTCTGCTCCTCCCCACTGCTCTCTCTCTAATTAATTAAATAATTAATTAAATTAAATCTTTTAAAAAATTAGAATTAAAAAAAACCAGTAAGTAAAAATATCAAGTGCTGTATTACCATGGAACCAAACTGGAAATGAGACTCCAAATGGAATATGTTTTCATTACTGCTTGTGCAAGATTCCATTACTGCTAATGCTACTTTAAGAGCGCATGTTAAGAAAGAATATAGCCCTAAGTTTTCATTTATGAAAGACTTCTTTTCTGAAAAAAAGACACTTTTTTAATTAATGCATTTTTAGTATACAGACAACATTAAACATAACAATGATTGGTAATTATCTCATCATTTTTACAAAATAGTTAAATCACATTTGCTTCTGGAAGTCTGGATTAAATAAAACAATCATTATTCTGATGGTACCGCATTATTGGCTACATATTATTTCTATGCTCATTCCTTAGGTATTTGTAAAGAATCTCTGATATGTTTAAACATTTCGGATGCATGGTACTTTAAAAAAAATTTGTTTTAACTTCACATCTTGCTTTTTCTTGTCTCAGCTCATGTCTTTTTAAAAATCAAAATGCATTTATTTAATGAAATAAACCATAAGCATGTTTTAATAATTTTCAATAACTCCATAAGGGCAACATCTGGGTGTTTACATCAAAAGGCAAAATCTGGTATTCATAAGAGTTTATAAATAATATATATTTTAGATCACATGAGTTCTCTGTCTATGAAGTTTTCACTTTGCCACCTACAGTGAACACATAAACTTGAAAGGTTAATCGAATATTCTCTAACCATGAATAAGTAAATTTTTATTACAGCCGTAATAAGTTTCCAAATTAATTTTCACTCTGCACTGCAATTTTGTGGAATTTCATCTCTATTATGCTAATGAATATACCTTTATTTTGAATGGGGTCTCTTCATGATCAAAACGACTTTCCAGGGCAAAGTAGGAATATAGATACTAAAACAGTCACCAAAAGATTGGTTGGTGGTCAAAATCAATGACTTCGTGTTTTAAACACAATTGTCTTATTTCTGGGAGTGTTCTATCCCTCCCAGAGAAGTTCAACCAGTTTGGATTTAAGTCATTTGAATCAATGCTTTTTAATCCTCCTTCCTCTTATTCTGTTTATGCTGAAGATCTATTATGGTTATGCCATTGTGCAGGTATATTTATTAAAACCAGTTAGTAAATTGGTGTATATTTATTTGTATCTTTTTGGTAATTATAGAAGGAAAAATCTGACTCAAATATTTCTAACTGAAACTACTGAACACTTCCTACAATTATTGGTTCTACATAGGTTGCCTAAAACCCATAAAACTCTGCCAGGCCTGCTCCCCATCATTATCCTTTCCCCTCTCACTCATGGAACCTGCTTTACTTTAGTTGGGCCACTCTCATTCAGGCAGAAGGAAGAAAACCCATAAAACCAATTCATAGAAATGTAAGCACAGGGTAGCCCTCCACTGAAACCTGGCCCCCAAATAGAGAATGTGATCAACAAATATTTGTTGAATATACAAACTTACTATGATTTTATTTTCTTTTTAATCAAAATGAATAATTCAGTAAACTATTGGGACACACACACACACATACTTGTCAAGGATCCATTTTAGGAACTCCTCTGACATTGTGGATCTGACTCGGTTTTTCTGTCATAAATGGGACAATAATATCAACCTCCCAAGTAGTTGTGAGTATTAAATAAGGTACTACATTTAAAGCATGTAGACTATTGCCTGGCACACATTAAACACTTTATGCATGATTAACAGTTTTTATGATAATTCTGGTCAGTGGCTCCTTTGAGCGTAGTATTCAGTGAGTGCATATATATTACTTACCAGAGATACAAACTGGAAGAGAGTGAATTGTACTCTAAAGCTGAACTTCTTGCCCACCTTCAAAGCTTCCCCTTCTCTGTTTGGTCAGCAGAATACCAGTCCATGTGTCTAGAGAAATGATGCTCTCCCAAACAGAGGAAAGACCAGAGGGTAAGAACAGCAGCAATGCAGCAGTATATTCCCATGTGTCCTCTGACATCCCAGTTTCTATTTCTCAGTAGCTGTTGATGCTTCGTTCTTCTTATCTAGAACTCCAAGTGCTGGAGAACCTCAGGGATGAGCCTCATGCCTCTTGACTCATCTCCCAGATGTCGAGAGTAACCATGGATTTAAATGTTATTGTGATGCTCACAATTTACAAATTTATGTATTACCTGAGTTCCAAATAGGCATATCCAGTTTCCTGTTTTATATCTGTGCTTGTTTCTGCCACCAAAATTTCAAAATTAATGTGTCTGAATGGAGTCGTTAGCTTTTTCCCTGAATGAGTCTTGCCCATAAGCCTTTCCCACTACAGTATATGAAGCTTTCATCCACCCAAGTATTCAAGTCTGAAATTTGGAACTCTCATTGATGCTTCTGTAATTATTACTCCCATCCTTAATCTTTCAGCAAATCCTGCTAACTCATAACTAAAACATCTCCTGAATGAACTTCCTTCTTTTGATTCCGCTGTAATCACCCGAGTTCTGGTGACTGTCACCTCTCACCTGGATCATCACAATGGCCTAGTACCCTCCAACCTATTTTCCAAAAAGCAGCAAAATTCATCTTCTTCCTAGTAAGTGTAAGAAATTTGGTCTCACAAATCTATGGTTTATTGAGCAAAATTAGAAACCAAGGAATAAGATTTTTCTATACCACCTGGTCTCTTGTTCTGGGTAGCGAAGACCCATCTTTCTGAAAATGGGCCAGGCTAGCAGTGGTAGCAGTTTAGAGTCCAGAGTCAAAGATTTTCTGTAAACTACTGCAACTCTGTCAAACATCTCCATTTGTGACCCATATAGAAATGTGCCCATTACAGCATACAAAGTGTAATGACGTAATGTCTAGACTATTTACTGAAAAAGGCAGAATTTAATCCCACCCAAGTGCTGGACTTTCCCTCGGGTCAGATATGTTCAGCAAGCAAGAACATTATTATACTGGATGGTTGTGTGCTCTAAGTAACTCCAATCTGGGTAGTGATGCTTTAAGTGTCTCTGTGTACAACCCAGGTAGACAGAATTAATGTCGATGTCACAGGATGGCCACGCAAAACCAAGTTGAAGGGTAGTCCCTCTTTTAGTTTCCTTCATACAAGCAACAATACCTGGTCCTGAGAAATCAAGTGTACCATAGGGCTCTAGTGACAGTCTTGACACTGACATAACCACATATTTGCTTCTGTTCACAGATATGTTTGCCTGGAGAATTCACCTTTGGGCTTTTTTTTTTTTAATTCCCATAAGTAATGCAAAAGAACTTTAATGGCAGTCTGATGCCAAACCTTCTGGACATGGCTTAAATGAAATGACGGACACATAAAATATCCTTTTCATTGGCTTTTAAAAGTTTTAAATGCAAAACGACACCAACACGTTTATTTATATTTCAACATTCACAGTGCAAACTTAGAGCAAACTAAACTGCCAATTTTAGAGGAAATTTCTGACCCTATTGCTGAATTGTGATCAAGCCAATGTGTAAAGTAGTAGACATTGAGCACTTGGCCACTTCCACATCTGGTGACAAAGGACAGAGCAGCTCTGAATGGGAATTGGGCCAGAGCCTACAACAGTAGACATGCATGTCTCACCTATGGAGACATGCCCTTAACTTTGGATGCCCCATTTCATGGAAAAGCCCTTCTCTGTGGCCTTGCTCCTCTTCCACAGTGCTTTGTAATTCTACCTTTACTTCACTCCAGAGAAACTCAAGGGACTTCTTATCTATTCCCTTAAGCATTAAGAGATCCAGGGACTGAGGTCTCAGCTCAACAGATGCTTGAGCACTGAAGAAGAATTAGAAAAAAGGAGGTATGGCAGAACAGTGCAGTCCATACATACATATTTATAACTTGATTCTACTTATTCAGCATAGTACACATTTTCTATATTAGGGCCATGGACTAATGTTTATGTCCTTCCCAAATTCATGTTGAAACCCTAAGCTCCAGGGTGATTGTATTTGGAGATGGGCCCTTGAGGGGTAATTAAATTTCCATGAGTCATGAGTGTGGGGCCATATTGGGTTTAGTGTCCTTATAAGAAGAAGAAGAGACACCAAATTCCTCTCAATCTCTTTCTCTCCCTCTCCCTCTTGTTCTACCATGTGAGAAAACTCCAAGAAAGAGTTTATCTGTTAACTCTCACCAAGAATCAAATCTGCCAGTCTATGATATTTTGCTATAGCAGGCCAAGCTAAGACAGTTATAATGCAATAGTTATCAAAATAATTATTAAATCATCCTAATATTCTGCTGAGACTATAACTACATTATACTTTTTACATAATCCTTTTTCATTTGGGGGGCATGTATGTTGTTTTTAATTTTTCATAAATATTATTCCATGATGAACATTTTTGTACATTAAACTCTTACTGTATTTTGTAATATTTCCTTTGAGTTCATTCACAGAATCAGAATTTCTATATGAAGATGTGAGACCCTTAAGTCTTATTGCCTTGCTTCCCTAAAAGTTTCAATAAATTGTCTTTCTGTTAACAGTGTAACAGGAGGCCTTCCTACCACCATTTCTATTATTGTTTAAAAATTTTTTAAATAATGTGCTAGGTGAAAAGTGTTACAAACTTTAATGAAGTTATTTTCTTAATTATCGACAAATATAAACGTTCTTCAGAGTCGTATCTTACAATAGCCTAACTATATTCTTATGAGCATTTATTTGAAAAACTTAAATCAGTGTCAAATCATTGAACACCAATTTCAATTGACACACTATTCCAGGTACCTGGGACATGTAAATAGAGAGTTATGCCCAGCCCAAGCACCATGATAAAAAGTGTAGTCACTCGGAATGATGCAAGTGCTACTTCAGGGCACAGAGAGCCTTTTGGGAAGAGGGAATCCTTGAGGGGTTGTTCAGATGAAGGACAATTTGAGCCAACGAAGAGACTAAAGGGCAGCAAGAGACATTGGGCTATTCAGGGTGCAGGGGAAGAGATAGGCTATGGCACAGACTGTTGGGGGTTTTTAAGTTTTTATTTGAATTCTAGTTAGTTAACATAAGTGTAATACTAGTTTCAGGTGGAGTGATTCACTTTGGTAATGTTGTGAGTTTGGACTTAAGAAAGGAAGGAAGGGCACCTGTGTGGATCAGTTGGTTGAAGGACTTTTGATTTTGGGTCAGGTTTGATTTGGCTCAGGTCAAGAAATCAAGCCCCGTGACAGGACCTACACTTAGAGGGAAATCTGCCTCTGACTCTGGATTTCTGCTCGGGTCATGATCTCAGTGTTCTGGGATTGAGCTCTACCTACATGGGCTCCACTCTCAGTAGGGAGTCTGCTCGAGGATTCTCTCTCCCTCCCCCTGCTCACATGCTCTCTCTCTCTCTCTTTCTCAAATAAATAAATAAATCTTTTAAATAAAACTAATAAAATAGTCTAAGCACAAAATAATGAGGCTAAAATAGTGACAACAGGATTGAAAAATAATTCACAGATAAAAGAGAATTCTGAAAAATCCATCAAGAACTCTAAAAGTCTTTTATTCTATTAATGCTAAATTGTTATTCTTTTTCTTTCATGTAATAGTTTTTCTTTCCTTCTAAATGTTCTAGTCGTATGACCATATAGCACCCAGATGATTCCAGAAGCACTCAACTAGTACCAGAAAATGACCCATTCCTCATTAAAATCCTAGAGAACTATAAGACCAATGTGCTTCTTTCAAAGGGGCTTATTCTCATTCCTAAAGTTGTCATGAGGTCCCCATGGAAGAGTAGTCTTGGGAAAAAATAGGACAACCAAACATATTTAGTTATTTTATTCCATTTTTAAGGTACTGCATTTTAAAAGTGTAAGTTAGATTATATTAAGAAGAATCTTGCATATGCAAAAAAAAAGTCTTCATCAAACTACTGCCTTATGAAAATAGATCTTTCTAGCAGCATGTGCTTCCACCTAAAACTATGTGAATGAATTTCAGTCAGTCAAACCATTTGTTAAAAAAAAATGTATTCCCCACAGTATACAACAAAGGACTTCTTTGAAATTACAATACATACACATGAACGTGCATTTAACATAACTATACAGTTAGTCAGAGTTTCCTAAACTGAACACACCTGCGTAATATCACCCAGACCAAGAAATAGAGCCTGACCATGCTGCTAAGCCCTCCTCATGAGGTTGCATAATCACTATCTCCCCTCCAAAAGAAACCACATTCCTGACTTCTAACACCTTGTTAGTTTGACCCATCTTTGTACATTTGTGATATAAATGGAATGAAAAATATGTACTCATTAATATGGCTTCTTTCACTCTGTCTTTTGTGAGATCCGTCCATTTTGCTACAGATGGTTTTAGGTTACCTATTCTCTTTGTTGTATAGCATCTCATTGTGCAAATATGTAATCATTTTATTTAGGCACTGATGTATTGCCAGGGTCAACAAACTATGGTCCATTAGACCGCTGCCTATTTTTGTGAATAAAGTTTTATTGGAACAGAGTCACGTTCGTTCATCTACATATTGTCTATAGCTGCTTTCATGTTACAATGGCAGAGTTTAGCAGTTGCAACAGAGACTGTATAGCCTATAAACCTAAAATATTTACCATCTGGCTCTATAGAAAAAGTCTACCAGCCCCTGCTAATACTATTTTATTGTGTGAATATGCCATTGTATTTGAGTATTTTCTATTTGGGAACTATTACAAATATTACACCCATGAACATTCTAGCTCATGGCATATGTGGAGTGAAATTACTGTGGCACGGGATATGTGTGTATCTGGCTTAAGTAAATACTGCCAAACAATTTCCCAAAGTAGTTTTACCAATTTATGCACCCACTAGCAATACATCAGTTCCAATAACCTTGCCTGTACTTGGCATCTTCCAACTTCCTAATTTTATCCATCCTGGTGGGTGTCTAGTGATATCTCATGGTGGATTTAATTTTTATTTCCCTGGTTACTAATGAAGTTCAGCTTCTTTTCATGTGTCTATTGGCCATTTGGATATCCTCTTTTGTAAAATTTCTATTCAAGTTGTGACCTTTTTTAATGACTTGACTGCCTTTTTTCTCACTTATTTGGAGTCACTCTTTTTACATTCCAGATATGATTCCTTTGTTGAACACATGCATTGTGAAGACCTCTCCCAATGTATGGTTCACGTTTCACTCTCTTAATTGGTGTCTTGGTGTTTCTTACATTTAAGAAGTCTTATTATTCCAGAAACATGAAGTTGTTTTCCTTTGAAGAGTCTGATTGTTTACTCTCCACATTTATGTCTTTAATCCATCTGGAATTTATTTTGTGTGTATGATGTGAGGTAGAAGTCCAGATACATTTTTCCCCATATGAATATCCAGTTGAATCAGCACAAAATAGAATCTCCCCATCAATTGTGCATGCATGTGCACACACACACATAAACCAACTAAGATTTCCATTAAGAACACATTGAATGTAAGGACGCCTGAATGGCTCAGTTGGTTAAGCATCTGCCTTTGGCTCAGGTCATGATCCCAGGGTCCTGGGATTGAACCCGGGTCTCCCTGCATAGCAGGGAGTCTGCTTCTCCTTTTCGCCCGCATGCCCTGCTCATGCACCTCTCACTATCTCTCTTTCTCAAATAAATAAAATCTGAAAAAAAAAAAAGAATGTATTGAATATATAGGTAAATTTGAAGAAAACAGACTTTCTTTACAATCACAGAGAGTACTTTGGGTTACTTTGACAGAAACCAAGGAAACCTGTATTTATTCAATCTTTATTTATTCATTCAAAAGTGCTTATGTGGATATTTTTGTGACAATTTTTGCACAATATATGTAAGTAAAATTATTATGCTCTACAGTCTAAACTTACACAGTGCCATATATCGATTTCAATAAAACTGGAAAATTAATTAAATATATATATATTTTTTAAACTATAGAGTATCTCTTAGCTAAGTAGCAATTGGTAGATTCAGAGGTTCAAGGAAAAATTAAGAAAATTGAGAATAGTCACCAAAGATCACTTAGTAGGAAAGCCTAGAAGGATTGATAGAAATGAAGACCATACAATTTCAGTGGTAAAATCCTAAATAAATTGCCAATAATTAAAAAGAAAGTGGGGTGCCTGGGTAGGTAGGTCAATTAAGCGGCCAACTCTTGATTTAGCTCAGGTCATGATCCCAGGGTTGTGAGATTGAGCAGGACATCAGTCTGCTTGAGAATCTCTCTCTCCCTCCTTTTCTTCTCACACTTGTGCACCCTTATGCTCTCCCTCTAAAATAAATAAATAAAATCTTAAAAAGAAGAAGAAGATGATGATGAAGGAGGAGGAAGAGGATGAGGAGGAGGAGGAGGAGGAAGAGGAAGAGAAAGAAGAAGAAGATGGAGGAAGAGGAAGAGGTTGACTAATAGGTTTCCATCTGGGTAAGGGTTTCACCAGCAAAATGCTATAGTAAACAATGGAGTGAAGGATTATAGGATGCTGGGTAAAAAATGGTTGACATACAGACTATAAAGTCTAACCTGGATAGGAAATGAAGACATAAGTGATACATGAAGATAACAGGAGGTCTTAAAGCCCAAGACAAGTATAGTGAGGGGATGTAGCCAAATGAAATAGCTGGAGTGGGCTGAAAATGGGATGTTGGAATTGGATTTCCATGGTGGACAGTTCCAGGAAATGGCACATTCCAAAACAGAAACAGAGTTGAAGTAAAGGATATTAATGATAAGCAGTCTAAGGAAATAAGAAAAAAGGAAATTGAAGGTTACTGTAACCAACATGATGGAGAGCTGAGCAGGAAGGAAGATAAGTACATGAGCATTCAATAAATGGAGAGAGTGGTTTAACGATGGATAGGCAGTGGTAATGAGGAAGGGAATGAATGAATGAATGACATGTCCTCCCATGAATGGCATGATCTGAAAGAGCAGGGGTTTACAGGAGTGTTGGAAAGTAATGGTTTGCTGGAAGACCAGCTGGTAAGGAGCATCTGACACTCCCTTGACCCTGCTGCATATCAAACAACCTACTTTTACTGAAGAGAGATGGAGTTCTTCTTGCAGGAGGGAGCCAAGGCTCAGCCACAGGGATAAAGAAAGCAAGAGCATAAAGGGAAGAGTTTGAGGGTGTAAGAGATGGTGATAACCATGGGGGAAAAGTGCCAGGGAAACACAGTGGGAAGATTGTTGAAGGAGACAATTTAGATAGGGAAGAGGCCACAGCAGCTTCACCAAAACCATCCAAATGAGCAAATAGATGTAGGCATTCATCAATTTGCCTCAGTGTTACAGTTAGAATTGCTTTGAAAGCTGCTCTTCTGCCATTTACATAGTGCTTCATGGTCTACAAAGGGAACCCTGTTTATTTTACCTTATATGAATCTCTAAACAGCAAAAGCGTAAATCCCAGAGCAGATGATTTTTTGAAATACATAAATGGCAATTTTCAGTATTTGTGTCTTGTGAAAATATACTAGTTTGCATGTGATGTTTATAAAATGCACATAGAAATCTTCATCAACTTCTGAATATCTTAATGCTCAGGCACCATTCTTCCACCATGTATAAGCCATTTGTGCCTTCTATTTCCTCAAGTACACCTTTAAGGAAATACACAAATTGATGTGCCTACTTACTAGTAGTTCTATCAGTAGTAATCTTTAATAATTGGATTTTATCTGACTCCTTAAGGAGTTCTAAGTCTCTAATGAGTCCTTCTAAGACTTCTTGTTACTTGGAAACATATATTTGAAATAACTGAAGAAATAGGAATGAGGACTTTCAAAGTCCTTCTAGTATTAAGGATTAGCATTTCCCTGACAAAATTCAAAGAATCCAGTACTATTTCCACAGAAGATTATGTTCAACAGTGGCTCAGAAAGGAAGTAGAACTATACAAATCAAATTTCATCAACAATGAGAAGGTCCATAACAAATTCATGTGTATCTTGGTGCTTGCTTTTTGCTCATTATAGAGCTGGCCCTTACCCTTTTCCTAATACACAATAATAATAATAATAATAGTGGTCAGAAAGTTCTGTTCTTGCAAAAAAAAAAAAAAGAGTCACAATGACAAACTATCAGGATTGTCATTGTTCTCTTCATTATAAAAATCAATTGATCCGTTTATGTTTACTATACCTTATTTGGTATGGTCCTGGGCTTTCTGTGTTATGAAACATAATGAGTGCAGAAAGTTTTTATTTTCTTTTGGTTTTTTAACTTTGGCTATGAAGTTAGGAAAAGCAATACAAGTATCTACTATGTGAGTCAAAATTATCTTTGCCACATATGAGATTTGTGTTTTCTTCTTCCCTCACTGAAAAAAAATAACAAACTATTCAGGGCTGGTGGGCGTGCTCACCATACAGGAGGGGGCCCGGGGCCAGGGACAGCAGCGGATGGGAGAATGAGCTTTTGTTAGCTATCCCTTTTTTGTTTTCTTACAGGCTGGTCGTGACTATTACTTCCTTCTTTGTGCCTTATCTGTGGGCGAAATAATCCTCTGGAAAAATGAAGGGTAGCTTGACCCCTCATTTATCTCTGTCCAGACCCCACTGTCATCAGACTGATGAAAAGTCGGGGAAAGGGTTCCGTCAGCAGAGCCTGCTAATTCGAAGTTCTCTGGATTTGTTTTGGGAGTATAGACTTTCTTTCTGTTAAGTGAACAAATTATTTTCTTTCTGCCCAGCTCTGGCTATAGAATGATTAGGGCCCCTGAAGAGTAAATTAGACTCTGACGACTGTAGTAACAGAGAAGTTGGAAAGTCAACAGGGTTGTTAAAATAAGACTTTCTTTCCAAGTGTCATTTTGTGTGCCAGAGCCAAATGTTCATGACAGCACTGAGAAACAACTGGATTGATAAGTCTCCCATTAGATTTATCCAAATCAAGGGGGGGAAGGGGGAAGGCTAGCGGAGATATGGATAAACCAGACGGCAGAGGTCCGTGGAGACAATCAAAGCTGCCTTTCGAGTGGAATGCATAAAGTGTACTTTTGTCAGTAATTTGAATTTCTTTCTAAAGTCCTCTTTGCTTTTCTCCAGAGGTATTTTAATGTGTTGATAACCTACACCATTTTCCAACATTCTCCTTCCTTCCCCTTAGTCAGCAAACTCTGAATATTTGTGCACTCACACAGATAATAAAGGAAATTAAACAAGTAGCTGTTATCTTAGAATATGTTCCTAGAAACTCTCTTTTTTAGGCCACATGTGATAAGAGTGGAGATTGTGTCAAAGTCATTGAGGGAAGACTCTAGCAGTTGTTCTTCTCACCTTGAGAGTTTAGGTGATGTATGGTGTGGGAGAAGGATGAAAAATATGAGCACAGTCCAAAATGACAATTAAAAAAAAAAAACTCTAATAACTGAAATAAGAAAGAAGACATACAATATGTTATTCTTTGGGGGGAGGAGGGGTGTCTTAAAATAGTTATTATAGTCTTAAAATAGTTATTATCCCAATTTATATTACCACGCCATATGACAACAAGTGGTGATTTCTGTGTGGCAGGAATTAGTGGATTTTTTATTTGTATATGTTTATCTTTACATTTTATAACACAGTTAACAATATAACTGGAAAGTCCCCATATAGTTTCCCACCTGCAAAAAAGGAAAGCCCTAGTTGACTGAATTGTTGTGAAAACTAAATGGGGTGAACATAGATAATTATTCACCAGAATTCTAGGGAGTCTGGGGACAGCAGATGGACCAAGAAAATGGACTAGCTGAGAAAGAAGGAGAAAATGCCAAAGAGTAGATGAAAAAAGCTTGAACTCTGACAATAGTGTGGGGAGGATGTGGGCAAATTAGATGGGAGAAGAGCCTGAGATTTGTTACCACAGTTCCTCAGGACCACAGAACTCTTCTAATCTCTTGTTATAGGGGCAAATGAGTTCAGTGGCTGCCTGTGGCACCCTCTCTGGTCACTGAGGTCTACCCATGTATTACCCATCCTGCGATGAACTCTGGAAAGTCAGAGAGCACCACCTCAGGCCTTGCTCTGTACCTCCTCTCATTCTCATCAGCTCTAGCTTTCTACATTTGTGCTTTCAAACTCAATATTCATGTCCATGAACTTGAGAATGCCTCCCCTCACCTGTCCTCTTGTGTAAAGATGTTCAAGTGTTGGCTCATAGCCCGTCACCCTGGGCCAGCCCATCACTCACATCCCCCCACACCAACCCTGAACATGGTTTGCACAAAAATGGATTAAACAACACTGGGTACTTGAAACAGATTAAAATTATGATGTGTCTGTCACTTTAAAATATGAAACTTTTTCTCTACATTACATCTCCTTGTTTTGATAGAATACTTAGATACAGAGTTGTTATTAAAAGTCTTAAAGAAGTAGTTTGATAATTACTATTTTTGGTAGCATGTGAAAGAAAAGTAAAATGAGACGTGAAAGATAAAAGCCACATAGATATGTTTGCTCTATAATTTACTTTCCCTGAATTATTAATAGCTATGATGTCTCTTACATAAGTATTTTCACAAACATACATATAAATAATAAGAACGGAAAAGTTCATTATGATATTCTTAATACATGTTTGTTCATGTCTTCATCTTCTTGAAGGTATATTTTTAAACTTCGGTTTTGGTATGCATTTATGATAAGAACCTTATTGCCAAGTTCGAGGTTTATAATAATTCTCAATTTTAAAATATTTTAGAAGTATATTCATGATTTTCTAACATGCAAAGACATTTTTACATTTACTTGATGAAAACAAATTAAGTGTTTTTAAACTTTAAAATGAGAATAAAAAGAAAAATCAGTAGCAGTTTATGTCTCTTAAACATAGCTCTAGGAGTCTGTTTCCAAGAAATAATTTTCTCTTTAGTGACCACTGTGAAAGAATAAAAAAATTCTGTCATAAAAATATTGTACTTTGTGAGTCCCTTGGGCAATTAGTTGAGTCATTGCCTCAAGAAAGAGAAGACCAAGATTCTCTTAAAAGTACAGGGTTGGCTCACTAAGTGTTTATGGCTGGGCCCTTTGCGTGTGTACTTTCCTTAAGAAAAAGAGAAACTCTCATACTCATCTCCTCCATTTCTAATTGATAGAAAACAGGCTATTTCAGTATCTTTACATCTGAAAAAAAAATGCCCCTTTGAAACTATAGTGATGTAATATCCATTTTGAAATACAGAGTTTTAGCGTAAATCTTTGGTTTGGTCCGTTTTCCAAGGCATAGTTCTAGATTGCTTGTCCAATTTTCACATCCAAAACAATCATTTTCCACAGAAGTATTTGTAGGAAACACCTAATGAATTTTTGTCTTTTTAAAAAATATCTGTTTTCTTACCACAAACTAAAAAAATTAAACTTCAAAAAAACTATATCTTTGTTGAATTACATATATTTCACAGATTTGTAAACAAAGATAAATAATTCCTTCAGAAATTAGCAATCGCCTGAGTGCCTGTGGTGTATCATGCATTGTATTAGACATCAGAATTGTGCAGAAGAATATTTGATGTGGTCTCTGAACTCAAGGAAGTTCAAAGTTAACTGGGAGCAGAAGAAACAATACCCACTAAATTAATTAAAGGATATTGCAATGAACTACATGTAACCTCTGATAAACTCTCCAGGCATTCAGTAGAAGGAACAGTCTATATAATTTGGAGCTGTACTTTTCAAAGCATGTTCTAACATGGTCCAGTAATTTTAAAAAAATTTTTTTACTTTATTTAACATGTTAATATGCTATGGATCCAATAAAATGTAATATTATATTAATCTATCTATTCAAAACACATTTATTGGGTGCCCATTATGTGTCATGCCCTGGGAATTCAACAGTAAAAAAATAAGGCTGCCCTTCAAATGGAGTTTTAATGTAAGGCCAGTAGAAAGGCCTTTACCAATAATGTCACATCTGAGCAAAAGCCTGAGCAAAGTGAGAGAGCAAGCAGAGCGGTTAAGTGGGGGAAAGGCTTTCAGGGCAGAGAAAACCAAAAAAGGCCAAGGCAGGATCACATGAGGCATGTTGTAGGAACAGGAAGGAGGTCCTAGGACAAGAGGAAAGGTGGGGAGAAGAATCACTACCATCAAAAAGGAGGTCAGTTCTCCACATGGATTTCACCACTGAACCCTTAACTCTTTCTTGAGAGGATCTTAGGGGGTTAAGACAAAGCACAATAATATGCCCAATATGGCCAAGAATAATTAATAATTGGATGTACTCTGGGCATTGGAACAGGGCTTGGAGTTTCTGATTGACCATGTTGACAAAGGACATTCCGGGAAACGGGGACAGCATGGACAGAGACCAAGAAGAAGGAGGCAAAGAAGGGCAGGAGCTAAGACAAGAATGCTGGCCTGAGACCTGAGACCAGGTACTTATTTGGTCTAGTTTATTTATTCAGACTAAATGTCTGGAACATTGAGGGAATTACTTGTATATTTTAAGCCAAAAATATATTTTGCTAAAGTTAATGTGTGGCTTGAGTTGGCCAGAAACTTGTTTCATTTCTGACTTTGAATGAGTATGCGTCATTTTCATTGAGTAGGACAATTTTAAGTCATGATGTCTGTTCCTTGGGAAAGAAATGCCCAGCATTGTTCACCATGATTTATATGGAATTATTTATTTAATGACTTCAACAAATCTCTCCTTTATTCATTCAATCATTTCATCAGTGAGTCAGTCAGCTAAGATTTATTAAACACCTACTGTTGAGAATGTATTTTGTCAAGGACTGTGTGGGTTACAAAACAGTTGGAGACCTGGTTGCTGCCCTCAAAGAGCATATGACTTTCCGTGGAGTCTAATAACACTGACATTCGCTTTGGAGAACAAATGATGTATTACTACAGAAGCTAATAGCAGGCTGGCTATTATTCTAGAATTCTCAAGGAAATGTGTCCAAATGAAAAATCCAGAATTGTCAAGCAACTCATAATGCATATTAAATTACTGCCCTGGGATGAATGTAAGATGAGCCTGAAGACAAACTGAAGACTGGATCGTGAGCTGAGGTTTGTCTACCAAGGTCTTATAATAACATTTGATTTGATGAAAAGGAAAAAAAAAAGTGGAAATTATGAGCGTTTGATGTTGACAAAAGTTGGAAAATAAACGTATTTATGTGCTTGGCAACATGTACTCTGCAATTCTGCTGTCAGGTCTTGCTCGTTCAGGAAGGCTTGTTTTTAGGAATACAAATTGCTAAAATCAAAGCCACTGATGAGGCAGCTTCAATTCCTTTCTTCCACATTTTCCACAATTAAAAACATAGAAACACATGAAACTCGCTCACTTCACTTTGTGTGGGCTTTCATCGGTCTTTTTTAACTTCTTCACCAGACAATACTTTTAACTTGCCTTGTACTTTTGGAACGTTGTCTCTGACATGAAGAACCTCCTGCCATTTCCCTTGAAGTAACTTTCTCTGCTGAAACAAAACAAATAAACAAACACATGGAGAGGAGTAAATGAATCTTGTCTGGAAGAAGGATTCTAAGCCCCTCTTACCCATTAAGGTGCACAGAGAAAGGAGAACCTGATAATAGCCAACCGACTGAATATTTTCTCTGCCCTCCTGCCCTATCAGAGTTCTGACGTCTTCCAGCACTGATACATGTGGAAACAGCACAGGGTTCATTTCTTAGGAAGAGGATTTAGTAATACAACAGTTTTTGCATACACTATGTCTTTCTGCAACTATTGTCATCATTGCTTACTTAACATGAACTATTTGCTGCCTGATGGTTTTAAAATTTTAGTTCTCAGCTCTTGTGTCTCCTCAATTATACTGTGATCATTACGACAGGCTATAGTGACAAATGTGGACATGAGCAGGGACAGAGGGAGAGGTGCGTCTTTCCCGAGTGTAGTACAGGGCTTTGAAGGCTTTGGATGCTTGTTTCCCATTCTAGGGATCGGTTGCTGATTGCAGCAAAGCAACATGCTACTGAGATTGTACCTGTGACATTGGCAAAGAACCCAGGCTCTTTTCCAGCTCTGCATTTAATTAAATACCAGCTCATGGGGAAGTGACTTGACAGCATTTGCCTCGGTTTCCTCGTTTATAAAAGTTTCTTTAAAAAATCAACTTTAATATTGCTTCCATAATTGTTGAAGTTCTATAATTCCATAGTAATTCTGTAATTCCACAGTAGTTCAAAATAAGAACCATTAGCACATTCATTTGGCTTTAGGCAGGCAAAGTGCTCAGCACAGTGACTAATTTTTCTATTGAGCTAATGGGGTCTTTTCTTCCTTTTATTTTGAAGTAATCTTAGGCTTACAACAGTTACAAAGATCATACAGAGAGTTACCGTATACTCGTCATCTAGCTTTCCGCAATGTTAACAGCACATGGGATCACAGTAGAATTATCAACTCAAGAAATTAGCATTGTACAAGACTATTAACCAGATGAAGAATTTATTCCGCTTTCACTAGTTTTTCCACTAGTGTCCTTTTTCTGTTCCAGGATCCAGTCTAGGATTCCACATTCCATCTGGTTGTCATTTTCCCTTGGTCCTCTCCCTAATTAGGTCTTTAGGCAGTTTGGAAGGGATACTTGTGGATTGTGCTAGTTCTGAAACGGTGCCATGCTGCACATGGAGAAGGCCCTCATCTGGTTCTTACCCCTTCACGAGGTTGTTATTTTTACCTTTTAGCAATTCGTCTTCTCACACAGGGTCGCTCTTGAATCTTTCTCGAGATTTCAGAAGGTGAACCTGCATCTGCAAAATGGAAGTTTCTTTTCCCCCTACAATCATCCTTAGCTGGAAACCATCCATGTGGTAAACAAAGTAAGTCTTGGTAGAGAACCAGTTTTGTGTATTCTGATTTTTGATGGGGTTAGGAAGCATAATGAACTGAAGTGGGCCCCGAGAAAGCAATCCTTATCTGCAGGAAACATTGATCTGTGGCATTATGTGATTTTTATTCTTCTGTTATCAGTAACACTGTGTTAAGATCTTTGGCTCATGACTGAACCCCAACTCATTTCCCAGTGGCTTTTCCGTCTTGAACTTGAAGCAAGATTATCATCTCAAAAGTGTATGTACATAAGGTTAGGTCTCTGACACATAGTGGCTCACCACCAAGGCTTGCCAAACACTAAAGCTGAAGCTCGGGGGTTGGCTCCTATTTTAACAATCAGCCACTCCAAAGCCAGCAATAATTGGGAGGCACCCCTCTGGTCGCCCGGGTGCCAGGTTTTTCATGGCGAACTGCTAAGCCCATGTCTCAAGTGAGACAGTCAGCCTGGAGAATAATTGGGAACTGCTGAAAGCCTCCTCCTTCGGGGGAAATTTTGGAAGACATGACTTTCCCTCCTACTGTTTAGGCATTACAGATTGTCAAATTATACATGGCAGATGGATTATAGTTTGTCCTTTTAGTGACAGGAAAAACTGTTTCCATACCCTGGCGGAGGCATCTACTTAACACCCAGATAGGATTCCACCACTCCTCGGCTATATTTGGGAAAATGATTTTTGGTCCGTTTTAACAAATGACTATAAAAGCTTCTCATTTTATTATGCCATAATTAAATAACCAGCTTTCATTAATATATTGTACTAGAAACCCTATAGGCATCCTATAATTACATGTAAGACTTGGCTAGTATTAGCTCAACTGTGTTGTCTTTGCAGTATATAGGAAAATTACAAGATGCATCAAATGTGCGTTGTGAGTCATCTTGGCATTATTGGGAATATGTTCTCGTTATTTAAAAGCAAAAAGCAAATGTAGCTTTTCTTTCCCTGTTGGAGCCGTTAGAGAAACTCAGTGCCTATTTTCACTTCCCATGCCTCGTTTCTTCTTAATTTTTTTTTCCTTTATGTCTTTCTCACATTTTGCCCCTTGCCTTTCATATTTTCCGTCTCTTTGTTCTTTCTGAAGATGTCATGGTTGTCTTCCCCAGAAGTCACTCTTAGGGAGTCTTAAGCTTGGATAGATAAACTTCAAAGAAATGACTGCCATTAAATTTTGTCATCTGTTGAATGAATAAATGGAAGAGAGTGGTGGCATCCAATAGAAAAATCATGTTTTATAATTTTGAAAGAGGCACCTGAATGTTCTCATCTTCTGGTTAATTTGTCCCTTATAATCTATTCTATCCCGGAAAAAAATTATTTCCAGGGTAAGAAGGAAATTCTCTAAATCCACCCGCTCTTCCCTTCGGGGCCACTCTTTAATCTCCTCCTATCCTTCAGGTATTTCCTATTATATTTCTGCTGTTTTCCTCAAATGCAAAATGTTCAAGCCCCAAGCGATATTTCTCCCCCACATCCCAGTCGTTCATTTGTCTGGGTCAGTGCTCCAAGGTACCAACTTCAGAATAACCAATAGGCTTCCATCACTTTTGTGTCATGGGAAAGAAAGCTACTAAGTCCTGCCAGTCTCCCACTGAATGATCTCTAGAGTCCATCCCTTCTTCTCCCTCATTTCTCTCGTTGCTCAGTTCATGCTCATTCCCAGACAGCTAGATCCTGACAATAATGCTTAATGGTACTACCAGCCCCTGATCTTTTTCCTATGCCTGCACCCCCTCCACCTAAATTATAATCTTAAATTCCTGCTTTTATCATGGTACTTCCCTGCTCAAAAGCTATATTACTCTCTAGAAACCATAGTTCAACCTCTATTTTTTTTTTATTTATTAGGGAATACAGGAAATCTTCTGCTGATTAAACAAGAGGTCCATTTCTCTGATCTACACTACCTCCCGATGTCCTCAAATTTAGTCTGTTTTCCACTGTATGTCACGGCTCCTACTATCTATTCATGTCCCCTTGTCCTATCCCATCATCGATTGGGTAATATCTAATTGTCATCTCTTTAGAGCTCCTTCAATTTGTTGTCCCTCAATGCAAGCTGATCTGGTCACTCTGGAAAACAGCATGGAGGTTCCTCAAAAAGTTGAAAATAGAGCTGCCCCATGACCCAGCAATTGCCCTACTGGGTATTTACCCCAAAAGTACAAATTTAGTGATCCGAAGGGGCACCTATGCCCCTATGTTTATAACAGTGATGTCCACAATAGCCAAGCTTTGGAAAGAGCTCAGATGTCCATCGACAGATGAATGGATAAAGAAGATGTGGTATTTTATATATATACATATATATATATAAAATATACATGTATAATACAGTAATTATATGTGTGTATATGTATATATATATACAATTATATGTGTGTATATATATATATATATATATATATATATATATATATAATGGAATACCACTCAGCCATCACAAAAAAGCAAATCTAAAAAAAAAAAATCTTGCCATTTGCAATGACATGGATGGAATTAGAAGGTATTATGCTAAGCGAAATTAAGTCATTCAGAGAAAGACAATTATCATATCATATCATATCAAATTCCACATCTGAGTGAAATTTAAGAAACAAAACAGAGGATCATAGTGGAAGAGAAGAAAAATAAAACAAAACAAAATCAGAGAGAGGGAGAAACCATGAGACTCTTAATCATAGGAAAGAAACTGGGGGCTGCTGGAGGGGAGAGGGTTGGGAGAATGGGTAACTGGGTGATAGACATTAAAGAAGGAAAAAAAGAGTGACTTTTACTCTATGTAAATGGTACCCAAATAAACTCAACTTTTAAAAAATAAATAAATAAAATAAACTTTTGTTCCCCTAAGTTGAAGACCATTTTTTTTTCAAAATTGAACTTCATACCCTCATAGGAAAAATAATGAGTAATAAAATTAGAATTAGGTATAAGAATATCTAGCATTGGGCGCCTGGGTGGCTCAGTGGTTAAGCCGCATGCCTCAGGTCATGATCTCAGGGTCCTGGGATCGAGTCCCGCATCGGGCTCTCTGCTCAGCAGGGAGCCTGCTTCCTCCTCTCTCTCTCTGCCTGCCTCTCTGCCTACTTGTGATTTCTCTCTGTCAAATAAATAAATAAAATCTTAAAAAAAAAAAAGAATATCTAGCATTATTTTAGAGAGTTCTTAATATTTTTTCTCATATCTCACTCCTCCCCACCTCCATCAGGATGCAGACACTATAGATTTTCCACTATGATATAACATGGTCATGACCTAGGAGATTTTAAGAGCTGCATACTTTGGAGTGTCACATCTTAGGGAAATTCCAGATAATGTCAGCTCTTTCCTCCTGGTTATTTTGCATAGCAAAGTCACTTTTGGTTATTCACTAAGAATACTCTGACTTAAATTATCTTTTCCAGCATGCCTACCAATAATGCCAACAATTAGTTGGTCAACAATTAGTTGAAATCCACTTTCAACTAATCCCTTGAAATGCACTTTTTTCTAGCTCTGCTAGTCTCCTCATAGGCTCACCACCTACATTTTTGCTTCCTATTAAGAATGCTCTCTTGCCTCTTCTTTGCCTACTTTATCTTTATTCATTTTCCAAGACTCAGTTCCAATCTCAGTCTCCTCTGCCAAATCTTACCTGCGCTACTGTGGTCTACTGTGAATCCTACCACCTTTAGTGTTTATTGTACCTCTCATTTGCTGCTTACCCATCACTGTATGACACTTTAATTGATGTAGATCAATAAGTTTCTCATATCTACATCTTATTTCCATAGTACACTATAAAATCTTGAAGGGCTAATCATGGAAACTAATGTTTTTCAACCTGTTGGTCTTAGTCACAGGCATCTTAGAGCCAGAATGAGGTTGGGGAATCCCAAGATTTTTCAGAGTCCAGGAATCCATAAAAACATCAAGAATTTCCTAAAGACTAAATAGATGGTATATGGCTTACAAATATACATATTGGTATTTTATGCACATATGGATGGTGTGATTATTATGCATATATGGATGTCATGATTAACATAAAAATAATTTCTTTAAAGTCTTGCTGAATTCATCTTAATTTTAGTCATTTTTTTCAACTAATATATGCTAAATATAAAGCTGCCACGAAGGACTCTCCAAATCCTTTTTACATTAAACTATGACATCTCATACTTTAAAAAGTTTGTCATCACAACTATCATATGATTTCCCTGATATGAGGAAGTAGAGATGCAATGTGGGGAGTTTAGGGGGTAGGAAAAGAAACAATGAAAGAAGATGGGATTGGGAGGGAGACAAACCATAAAAGACTCAATCTCAAAAAACAGACTGAGGGTTGCTGGGGGGAGGGGGGACAGGAGAGGGTGGTGGGGATATGGACATTGGGGAGGGTGTGTGCTATGATGAGTGCTGTGAAATATGTAAACCTGGCGATTCACAGACCTGTACCCCTGGGGATAAAAATACATTATATGTTTATTAAAATTTTTAAAAATTAAAAAAAAAAGTTTGTCATCAGTCAACCATATAAACTAACATAAAATACTTTTTCCCTGATTACTTCAACATTAGCTTATTCTCTACAACTTGGTGGGGAGTTTTCTGTTGCAGCTAAAAAGTTTTACCAACTTTGGGTATTACCACAGTATCAATTTGGCAGGTAGGACCAACTAATTGTTGAATAAATTACCTCACATTAACTGCTCTCAGCATGAGGTGAACCCCTGAAGAGCTTGCAGATTAGAAGGAGGATATGCCTTCTAATATGGAGCAAATGTGTTTGCTCCATTTCTCTAGGGGCAAGGAAGAAATGGCACCAGACACAAACATTCAATGGCACAAACATTTTGAATTTTCCTGATCTTCCTTTCTAATCTCTTCTCAGAGAATTGGTGTCCTCAAAAGGTAGAAATTTAGTCACAGTTGTAAAATATCCTAGATAGTGGAGCATTATTGCCAAACAGTTTATTCTGATTGCAAAAGATTCATGAACTCTTAAGAAATAGCATGGAGACACTTTAAGGATTATGAAGTTAACAAATGAAGAATGAACCATGTTAAAAATGCAAGACAGGACCACGTCAAAGGTTTACTATTCAAAGTGCTCCCTTATCTACAGGTCTGTTAATAAAACCCTTTATTCTGATCTTAGGCTTATGTTGTGTGACTCATGCTAAACATTAAGAGTGCCCAGCTTCCTCTAAGAATGATTTTCTATGTGCAGTAAAGCAGAGATATTAGCCATTAGAGATCAGTGTTTCTCCATTAAGAATCTAAATGTGTTGGAACTAAGACTGCATTAACTATTATTGAATTAACAAAACATTTCTGTTGCTGACACCTTAATTAGCTCATTAATTATATTTTAATTATCCATTGTCCATAATCTACAACTGTCAACAACCAAATTTTCAGTCGTTGACGTTAACTGTGTATTCTCTAATGATTCTGGAATCAGTCTGGAGGACTCATACAAATTAGCCAATATAACAAGCCAGTGCTTTACAACCAATTCACGCTCATGAGGATGACAATAGTGACTACAACTTACATGCTTATAGTAATTACTTCAGTGAGTAATTTAGAAAGTGGATTTCAGTTAAACTTAGCATTCATTATTTTTCCAAAAAAAAAAAAAAACAACATAACAACAACAAAAACAAAACTCAGTTTTTAATTATGGAGATCTAATACCAGAATAGCTCCATGAGAAACTCTGATGGGCACCTGGGTGGCTAAGTCAATTAAATGTCTGACTCTTGATTATGACTCGGGTCATGATCTCAGGGTAGTGGGATCGAACCCTGCGCCAGGCTCCGGGCTCAGTAGGAAGTCTGGTTAAGACGATCTCTCTCCCGGGTGTCTGGGTGGCCCAGTGGGTTAAGCCACTGCCTTCAGCTCAGGTCATGATCTCGGGGTCCTGGGATCGAGTCCCGCATCGGGCTCTCTGCTCGGCAGGGGCCTGCTTCCTTCCCTTCCCCTCTCTCTGCCTGCCTCTCTGCCTACTGTGATCTCTGTCTGTCAAATAAATAAATAAAATCTTTAAAAAAAAAAAAAAGACGATCTCTCTCCCTTGGCTCCCTCCCACGTTAAAATAAATAAATATATATATTTTTTTGTTTAAAGATACTTTGACTCATGACTTAAAAAAAAAAAAAAAAAACTTTAAATGTAATATATCTCCCACTTTAAGTGGAATCTTTGAGAACCAAAAAATAATTGGAGAATCGATTGGCAAATGTCCAGAGGGCTAAACCTGTCCTGGACCCCAATGCATGTGATTTGAGAAGGTCCAGGAATCCTCTTTCCAAAAATATCTATAAAAGTAACTGTCTGCTCCAACTACTACTGCACTTTACTTCTAAGCCAACCCAGAAAAAGAGTCTGACAATGGATTTTTTTGATTTGCTTATTTATGTATGACAGGACTTGCAAATGCAGTAAAATTAAATTACATTTAGAAGAGATTTAATGAGTCCTTTTTATTGAAAAGATAAAACCCTCATAATATTTGGACTAAGCTATAAAATGTAGGACATGTGATTTTTTAGACAGAATGCTTTCAATTTCTGCACTAGAGTTTTATCTCTTAGACCTCTGAAGGCTTTGAGATCCTTAAGAGGCCCACATTAAGGTGTAAATCCTCTCAGGACCAGTAACATCTTTAGCATTTATCAGTGAACACCTTAGTGAAAAACAGGCCAAAGCCAGTGAGAATTGGTGGGATTTTCAAGACTGACAGCATGGGGGACACACCGAAGCTACAATTTCATTCTTTTTTTCTGGAGCTAAGAAGGAGGTGAAGTAAAGAAATCAGAAAGATGTGCCTGTCACCCACTAAATTAACTACAGTTTTGTGTCATCTGCATGTTTAAGAAATACATACACTCTTTTGGTTTTGAGACATACCCTAAAAAAGTTTGCTTTGGGGAGGATCAAAGGTAGAACTCTGTGAAATGCCAGAAGCCCCTTCTGGCATTTTATCAACTGGTTAGTTGATAAAAATCCATCCGAAGGGGCTTATTTCTCCAATTTGTCCAGAAGGAAGGAATAAGAGGCTCAATCCATTATCTCCCTGCCGGGACAGAATATGCTTGGTTATTCCTGGAGCGCAGTTGCAACATAAGCAGATCAGTGGGAGCCCAGACTAGGAATAGGTAGTTAATCTAGGTCATGCCCTACTGGGCTCAAGCTGCCAATTTAGAAAGAAGATGTTCTTGCTAATGGAGGTCTTCTAAACCCTTAGAATGTAAACAATATTGCTAAATATTAAAAAAAAAAAAAAGAACAACTAATAATAATAAAAATAATACCTAATTCTATTTTTTTTTTTTTTTTAAGTTTTCATTTATTTCCTTATCAAAGGGAGAGCATTAACAAGCAGGGGGACTAGCAGAAGGCAGAGGGAGAAGCAGGCTCCTGCTGAGCAGGAAGCCCAATGCAGGACTTAATCCCAGGATCCTGGGATCATGACCTGAGCCGAAGGCAGACGCTTAAGCTACTGAACCACCCAGGAGTTCCAATAACACCTATTTCTCAATTGTTCCCTTATAAAACACACACACATACACACAAACATAAATGAACATATATATGGTTTCATATGCTTTTTCTTAATTAAATAAAAACCTGCCAGCTTTCCATGGTCTCTACCCAGCCTTCGCGTTGTCTGCCAACATAAAAATAAGACTGTGTTGTATAAAAATGATTCAAATCCATTACATCCCCCAATTATTTTAAGCCCCATCTTCTGTTGGAGAAATGTTCAGACCAAATCATGAAATACATTTGTCAGTAAAAGCACAGAAGAGAAATTGTTAACAATCAGGGCATACACATATAATGTAGAGAAGGCAACCAATGAAAGGCAAGTGGCTGATAACAATTTCTCAGAAATGGGCTGCATACCAAGTATCATACCTATATTTTTAAAAAAACGCACTCAGTACATTGGGGATATAAATTCCCTTTTTCCTACCAATTCTTCTATTAAAATGGATGTTTTCTATTTCCCTTTTGTAGGCAGTTCTGATGGCTAAAACATGTATCAATATTTATAGTTTCTTTTTTTCTCAAATTTTGTTCTGCTTTTTATAAACTGCTAACCTCGAATGTTCAATAACCTCTACTTTTCAGCAGTCTGTAACTCCACTGATGAAGAGATTAGATGGTGGGATGCCAGAACTGTGTGATGCACCATTCACTGGAAAATATTCTACATGTTTGGGAGAGCCCTGGTCGGAAAGGGCCGTGGAGAGCGGAGCACGGAAACCAGCATCAAAACCTCCTGGGATACAGTCCTTTGCAGATCAGATCACACACCTGAGCCCTCCCAGCGTGCTTAGTTTTCTAATGTTCCCTAGGCGTACGTGTTGGAGCTCGGGCTTGAACAGAAATCTCTTGCTCCCTAGGAAAATGTTGCATGCACTCCTGACGCCCTCTTTCAGTTGTTAAGGGTCGCTACTTTTTCAAGCTTTAGAAATTTGTTTTTATTTTTCCTGTTGTTGCAGCTGTTTTGTTTTACCCACTGGGCTTCCTGTACTAGTACACCCACAACTGAGTCATCTTGTAGTGAGTCTTGAGTGGGTACAGATTTAGTTACCAACAAATCAGAGCTTTAAGTTTTGGGGATCAAGTCCCCTTCTAAAATGCCCATGCTTGGGGGGGTGATAACGAAAATTATAATCATGACTTCTTGGGTGAAAACAGAATTATGAGTCATTTTGTTTCATAATATTAGTCTCTAAATAAAGTTACATTAACCCTGCTTATTTGGCGACTTGACAATTGTCTGATGGAAGCAAGAAATTTAGGAAGGAAAATTAAATCTCAGCAAAGGTACTGTATGACTACCCTATTGTTTTCTCATGGACAAAACTCATTTTACTATTCTATTTTATCATAGTCTGTCCAAAAGCTATGGGGGAGACAACTGCATCTGCAGTGCCCCTTTTCTAACAGCCCGTGAGAAAGCAAACAGCAAAGCAGACACACTCAATAATTAGTTCATACTGAACTATCACTGGTAGATTTGAGTTTCTCATTTCACGCTCTCAAATCTGCTCCATCATCTGGCCATGTCCAATCTGTTCTTTTCCTCTTCCTCCCCCTTTTTCAAGTTAACACACACAGAGTAAGTAGGTGGTGCTTGTTAGACTCTGGGACTGTTGAAATACACACACTTCGGTCATTCAAGCTTGGCTTATCACATTTTCCTGGAGGGTACCTAGCAGAATAGATACTCCAGAGATTTTCCTCTCCCCTTGCTCAATTTTCCCTCAGAACAGCATATTATGCTGTGTTATGTAATGCTTTGATACTCAATTACTAAAAGTGCTCTGTGCCTGCAGACAATTCTCCAAATTCATTTGATGACTGTTAGTGTAGGGGCAGGCTGCTCCAAGATGGGCCACTTTGGCATTAAGATCATTTTGAGTTGTAAGTCATCAAAATCCAGGAGGTGCATAAAACTTAATCTGAATCATAAGGCAACCTTGTTTTTTTCCAACATCTTTCACCTTCTTGCCAAGAACTTTGTCCCCTTTGCATCCTCAGATCCCACCCCACTCCTTAGCTCATATAAGCTTCATGTTGCTTCCTTGTTGTTGGAATTCCATGTCTGTAGGTATTCCTCTTAGATTGGATTGTCTTCTGTTAATCTGGGTCCTGTCAAGTTGATTCTAAGTTCACTTAGAAGGACCACAGGGCAGAGGAAGGTCTTCCTCCCCAACATTAGAAAGACACTAATACCTGATATATTTCAGTTTTTCAGCTTGGCCAGAGGTGGTCTTTGGAAGGAAATGATTCATAAAAGCAAGTGTAAAGTAGGGCACCTGGGGGCGCAGACCGTTAAGTGTCTAACTTTAGCTCAGGTCACCATCTCAGGGTCTTAGGATCAAGCCCCTCGGTGAGCTCTCCAGTCAGCGGAGAGTCCGCTTCTCCTTCTCCCTTTGCCCATCCCCCCACTTGTTCTCTCTCTCTCTCAAATAAATAAATAAAATCTTTTTTTTTTAAAGGCAAGTAAACTAATCCTAGAATCCTGATAAATGTGCCTAGAATCCTGATAAAATGTGTCTCCGTTGCTATAACCTGCCTGTGTTCATTTCAACCTGGCATCTACGTGAATTTAGTAGTTCCATTTTACTTTCTTAAAAGGAGAGTGGGATAAACAATGCCAACTGCAATTGCAAAATGATTAATTTTTAAAGCACAGATCATTTTGCAATTCCTTATACCCCAAAACTGATACTAAAACATCTTACGATTGAAAGAGAATAAAGCATACCAGTGCCTTTTCAAAATTGATTAAGCATTAATTAGCTACAAACATCAGAAGTCTAATACTAAAGTTACTTCCATGGCCTTAATTTGATACATTTTTGTAGTACACACAAAATTTCATTTAGATCCTAGCTTTACATATGGAAATGCTAACCCAGGCAGGGATCTGTAATCTTGGATTAGAATTAGACACTTCATTCTCCTAAACCTTTCCTTTAAAGGAAGATTTTTTTTTTTTTAATTGGTTAAAAGCTCCTGGTATATTAGATGAACTCTGAAACAGAGTGACGATTTGGCCGGAGTGCTCTCGCTGAGCTGATGAATGGAAATCGCTTATTCACCACCTGTTGGAAAATGTTAGTGTTCATGTTCAATCATGTGCCTAATTTAGTGTGTAATTGGAAATGTAGTGCTCGCAAGGCAGGCAGATCTTTTTGAAGATTTAGCTATTTATATTGAGCGTATTAATTACATTGAAATAGAAGGGAACACAAAGCTATCGGGAGAACAGAGACTATTTTCCAAGTAACTGCTGAACAGGACACACACTGGTTACTTTGAGAGATAAAAGCACTGTGCTGTCTGAGAAGTGTGAAATGCTTCTGGGCTGCCATATTGTCACCGTCACAAATTACCAGCAGATGTTCTTCATCTCAAATGGGCACTGGTTCTTACCACTATAAAAAATACGTACACCAGTGGCTTTCAAAGTCCTTCCGTGCTTTTCTGCATGTTAACATTAACATATTCCTGCTGAGTTTATTTATAAACATAATGGGAAATGCTACACACACCAGGTACATTGCAACTTTCCCAGTGTTCTCTGGTTTTATGCCTAAGTCCAAACATGATCCCGAGAACTCCTCTGAGTGGAACTTCTACTTAATATAGTCTGCTTGACAGCATCACGGCGAGGATGGGTCCCCTCACGCATCGGCTTGAATGGTTCTGTCCGTGGCAAGAAGAGGTTGATCCTTAATGTTAAGTCATATTTAAGGGCTTGACATGCAGCCAGTCAAGTTCTGAGGCAGTGGGGAGAGAAATTCATCATCAAAAAATCGGGGCTAAGAGGATTCCCGAGTGGTGGTGATATGACAAAGGGAAAGAGGTGTGGGACAGAAGGAGATCAAGGAATGCAGCAGAAGTGTTAAATGACATCCTGAACAATGTGTACAAGAAAGATTGGTGACCGGTTATTTTACAAGACCTTCTGGTGCTGTAGCCAAAGCCGAGAAACCTATGGTAAATCCATGCATCTCTAAGAAAACCAAATATTAAGAGAGAGAGAGAGAGAAGAAAAGAAAATTGAGTATTCTTGCTGACAAATCAGCTCATCCCCAACCATAACTCCAAAATGTTTGAAGAGTAATGAAACGTCAGTCTTTCATGAGAAAAGATGCCTGTGGTAGGGAGCAGAGGAGTGAAGGAGGTAAAACTTGAAGAAAAAAAAAAAATTCTCTTTCCCAATTCTCTTTACACTCCCAAATTTCTCTTCCCTGATTTTTTTTTTCTAACCACTCCAGCCTGTAATAAACCTCTCCTCTCATCCGTCTTACCCCTTGTCCTTTACAATATACTGTGGGGGGAGGAGCAGGTAAACTCCCTGCCCCATCACACACAACATTAACTTCCTTCAGCATCTTCTAGGGCTCTTCTCTGCCCAACATCCCCAGTCAGGTCCTGAGACACAAACACCAGGAAGGATGAGAGTGGAAAGATCACAAATACTTACCCTGACCTGTGTTTTCTGTTGCACTTCTATTTGATATAATTATCTTGTTCCTAGTTTTTTATGCTTTAGTTATCTCAATAGTCTCACATTTTCTTTGAACATAAAGAGGCTAAAATTTTCTCAAGAAAATTATTCAGAGGAAAAATATATATACTTATAATATGATGTGGGAAGCAAAGGCAAAAGAAAAGCTAAATTTCTTACTGCTTACAGCCCATTGATAAGTTCTTGAAACGGGCAGAGTGACATTCCTTTAGGAACTTAGTTGCCTCAATGTTAATACTTTGCTAAGGGCAAAAGGCGAACTTAGCTTAACGTTATGCCAACCTCCAGGATCCTGTTAAGTCTACTTTAACATATAAAAATTCCTTTGGAATCTTCTTTTATTTCTACCCAATATGATATGTTGGCAATCATCTCCAAGCATATGGCCCACCAATACGCATCTGAAGGGTCTCATGACTAAAGTTTTCTTAGACAGTAATAAATGACCCTTTCCTAACAATAGCTAGCTCCCTTAAGGTCCTGGAAATCTTGCTTCCAAAATTCCTTAGAGACTTACACTATCCCTAACCCCCTCCCAACTTGAAAGTATATAATTGGGGAAGCCTGGGTGCTTTCCTCAGTTAAGCATCTGCCTTCAGCATCGGTTGTGATCCCAGGATGCTGGGATCGAGCCCCACGTCAGGATGCCTGCTGAAAGGGGAGTCTCTTTCTGTCTCTCCCTCACTGGGATGTGTGGTTGTGTTCTCTCTCTCTCCCTCTCTCTGTCAAATAAATAAAATCTTTAGAAAAATAAAGTGGTCCCTGAAGTTTAAAAAAAAAAAATAAGAAAGAAAGAAAGAGAAAGTATATAATGGATTACTCCTCATATAATCTAGCTCCCCAGTGCAGCTCTTTTCTGCCCCTGAATCCTGTCCCTGGTCTTTAATAATACCATCTTTTTGCACTTGAAGATGTCTCATGAATTCTTTCCTGGCCATCGGCTCCGAGCCCCAATATCTCTTACATCATGAATATATGGAGAAGCCTGGCTAGACTCCAAAGAATAACAATGGAAAATGGAAGAAAATATATCAGATAAGGTTCACTTCATTTCACAACTGTATGTTCGTGATGGTGACATGTACTAAGCATTTTGCAGTATAATTTGATTCACACCACCCTAATGGAAAAGAGCAGGACTTGGAAAGTGATAATGTTAGGAAGCTAGGAAATTGTAAAATTTAGTTTATAATGAATTCCCTCTCCAAAAGAATTATTATGTTTTAAAATTGCTTTGAAAAAAAAAAAACACCCTATCCTGCATTAGCTAATTAGAAAAAAAATAAACTATATATACACATATGTATAAATTTTATATTGTTTATGTAGAGTTTAATTTTTTTCTAGCTAGCTAATATTTATTAAAAGCATCCTTCTTAAATAGAAATCTCACTTCTGGACATTCTGTCCTCTGCAGATTGTTACCAGAAAGATCTTCTAAAGCACAGTTATGAATCATGCCAGGCCATGTATCAAAACCGTCAATGACTCCCCATTTCTTTCAGAACAAAATCCAAACTCCTCAGCCTGGCCTTCGCATTGTTCTGTGATCTGATGCCAGTAGGCAGTCCTAAGCTATCTCCCACCATTTCTGCTCCTGTGCCCTATGCTCCAAGCAATCCAGACATGCTCACTGTTACCCAAATAAGCCATACACCAAGTCACTTTTTTCTGAAATGTAATCCTCAGCTGCAAGCCGTGCAGGCTGAATTTCCACTATGTGTGCAAGCCCAGATCCAATGTTGCCCGCTCTGAGAGTATTTCCTGAGACTCTGGCACTATCCTTGTTTCTCTCATATAGTATGTCTTCTCCCTTATATAGCAGGTTTTGTCTGATGATAATTTGAATAGCCTTAAGTCTGTTATTTGGTCCAGGCTGGACTAGAGCTTTCTAGTCTGGACATCCTCCACAACTAAAACAGGGACTTACCTATAGAAAATAGTCAATAAATATGTGTTTGAATAATTCTCCTCGACAACCTAGTTGCTCAGATAATTGGAACGAGTCCTGTCATCCACCCATAAATTTTCTATAGCAACATTAATGAATTACAGTTTCTTTGTTAAGAAACTACAAGAAATCTGACACCTGAAAAATGATATAATCGATAAATTCACACTAAATAAAATATAATAAGATGTCTTTGGAGACTTAAACTGAAAGGCATATGGCCCAATTTGACCAAATATATTAAGACAGAGCTGTGTGATTGCTCATGTTTAGAATGGGTTTTTGCTATTTGTCTCCCTTTCATGGAGAGATGTAAGAAGCATAGAATTTCTACAAAACACAAGGAGACTGCACTGATAACTTCTAAGCAAATAAGTATTCCAGGGTTCTTTATTCTATACAGCTGTTTCCATTTAGGAAAACATTAACGTAATGGGATTCTCTGCAGTTGACAGCTAGTCCAACAATCAAAATTAAGAATAATAACCAAATTGCACAGATACAGAATTTAGTTACTAAATTGGATTTTTCCTCTAATGGTATATACAAATAATCCTCCATTCAAGGAAATATATCCCATAATGTACTTCTTAGAATCGTTAGTGTTACACTTTGTCATTTATGAAACAGAAGGCAGTGTTCAGGTTCTCACTGAATTAATAGAAGAGCAAAATAGGAAAATCCACAACTATTACCAGGATTTTTGCCTTCTCTGGGGTAATTTGCTATTTTTTTTCTGATTGATTAATAGCCCTTTTTCTTTTTCCAAATGTATCTCTCTTGTTTAGACATGCTGCTTTGAAAGCAGTTATCCATCCTAATGACAGAAGTCTGCAATCATAACCATTTTGAAAATGCTTCATGTATGTCAATCATTCAAAGGATATTTTTTCCTTAATGTGAGCCTGATCAGAGAGGTATGTGTATTTGTGGATGCCTAGCCTAACGTCTTAAGTAAAATAGGCACTGAGGAGACATTTACTGAATAAATGAATGAAGAAAGAGTGAATGAGGGAATAAAAATGGAATCTCTATTACCTTAAACTGAAACACTGGCTGGATAATCATTCACTTCTATGATAAAAGGCTGACTAACTTAGAAAAATGGAAGAAAGTTCTTAAGTATGAATTTCCCAAGGATGAGCATTATCAATGGCTTTACTTATAGTACTAATTTTTTTAAAGTTTTAGGAAATTTTATAGTTTTAGGATATATATCAGGGAATAGAACAGGCAAAATTATTTCTGCCTCCAAGAAATTTACATTTTAGTAGTTTCCAGAACTAAGTGAAATAATAAATACAAAGCATCTAAAAAACTTTTTAGTATGAAATCAGAGTTCAATAAATATATTCTTTTATAATTCTTTTATTAGTGTTCTCTCTTCTTAAACTATTTGTAGTTTATTCTAATATAATACGAACAAAAAAGTAATCTAGAAAAAATATATAAGAACTTTTCAATCTAGTCTTTTCTTTTACATTATAAAATTCATTTTGATATTGTTTCTGAATTGCTCTTTGGGTTCATGGAAATCTAACAATTAAATAAATCTAAAGAATATGTAGGTTTTGTTGTTAAATAGCATTCTTCTCCCTCACTTGATTAAAATTTATCAATGAATAACACTAAGGCAGAATTATACAATTATATACTAATAAAGTATATTAAAAGGATTTTAGACTATTTTTGATTGATTGCAAAAAAATCATATTTTTGAAAGTTATCAAACTTTTCCACTTTGTTTTTTAATCTCTGAAGTCCTTTCACTTTACATAGATATGGATAAGGATATCCCACCCAGAAGAGTAGATCAATCAAAGGGCAAAGGTGTTTTTCAGGTACAGAAGAGCCCTATCTATAATCTAGAGCACTGATGCATTTTAAAAACTCCACAGAGGTTAGAGGGAATTACCTGTCATCTTAAATTACATATATTTTATTTAAAGTCACTACCTCCAAAAGATATTTTATCCTGTCACATCCTTCTTTGTTTTTTGTTTTTCTTTTTAGTTAAATATCTTCCCCCTAATTTATTGTGTCTGAGAGATGCTGTTACTTCTTGGATGTAGATATAGAATCGGAAACAAGTAAATGTCCTTTCTTTGACATCTAACAGTTGGACATGCTGGGGTCAAAAGGACTTAGTTGATTTGGGAGCATTTTAGAACACTCCAGAGGAGACTTTCATTTCCCTCTCTCTTCCACTTAACGGAATCCCCGGAGTCCAAGATGATTAGGTAATTAACTCTACCTCAGTAGGTAGTTTCTAATATACTGAGTATGTTCTTAATAATTAGCTTAGTTTTGGAAAATTGAAGGGATAAGTTTTTTATGATTACCTCAGGATACATTTTCTTTATTGCTCATATCAAGAAAGAATAAACAATCATAGACACAGACACATACCAATAGATGTTAAAGTAATTTAAGATAGTATTAGATATACTCATGCATTTTTCTATAGACTTGAATGAGGGAGAATTCTGAGGTCCTAAAAGTCAATTTTTTATTTACAAATATGAAATTTAAAATTGGCTGAAAGGGCGCCTGGGTGGCTCAATCAGTTAAGCATCCGACTTTTGATTTCAGCTCAGGTCACGATCTCCCGGTCAGGGGTTGAGTCAGCTTGAGATTTTTCTCCCTCTGCACCCCCCCAACCCCCAAGCACTCTCTTTTGCTCTTTTGTCTCTCTTTCTCTAAAAATAAGTAAACTAAAATAAAATAATTGTTTTAAATTTAAAAAAAAAATTCAGATTCAACCTCCACAACTGCAACCTCAGAGACATAGTAATAAGAAGGACTTTTTTTTTTAAACCTCAATAGCTCTGGAAACATCAGCTTCTTTCTATCCACCATCAACTCTTTCCAGATTACTTCAGCAGCCCCTGAACTGTCCTCCATGTCTTGCACATGGTCTTGGCCACCTTTAAGTCTGCTCTCTACTATTTCTTTTTTAAATATTCTATTTGTTTATTTTGAGAAAGACAAAGATAGTGACAGAGAGCATGAGTGAGGAAGATAAGGAGAAGTAGGGTCTCTACTGAGCAGGAAGCCTGATGTGGGGCTTGATCCCGGAACTCTAGGATCATGACCTGAGCTGAAGGCAGATGTTTAATTGACAGAGCCAACCAGACACCCCGAGTCTGCTCTCTACTACTAAAGAACAAATCTGATTGATTCAGTTACTCAACCCTCTGGCACAAATCTGATTATCACATTCTCCTGCCATGGCTTTCTTTTACTCTATAAAGTTTAAGCACTTTGCCACAGCCTTTCATGATATGGTACCTGCTTACTTTTCATCTCATCCCTCATCCATTACTTCATCTCCTTTTCCAGTCTAGGCAACACACAATCATTTATCTCAGACTCTTGTATATGCTGTTCTTTGACCCTGGACCGTTTTTGCCAGGCTAACTCCTAATCTTCCATAAGGAATCAGCTAAAATCTCCTCTAAGGGAATCTCCTCCAAGAAATCTCTCACGATGGCCCACCTACCCCACTTTAAGACTTGGGTTAAAAATCTCTTCACTGTGCTAAAACTGCAACACCAATTACCCCATGAGAGTGTTCACTGAAAGCACTATTTTAAAAAATCACCTGTACATTTTCCTCCCTCATCAGGATCTGAACGTTGCTTGTGAGGTTTGCTACCTACAGTGAAATAGTGTAGTAATGACAGAGAGCAATTTTGACCTGGATTTGGAATAGAGAGATTGGAGATTTCTTCCTGGGGTGGTTCATTGTATGCGTCAATTTGACTGGGACTTCGGGTGTCCAGATATTTGGTTCAATATGGTTCTGAATCTGTCTGGAGGGTGTTTCCAGGAGAAACTAGCATTTGAACTAGTGAACTCAGTGAAGAAGATTGCTCTCCTCAAGACAGGTGGGCTCCCTCCAATCTGCTGGAGGCTTGACTAGAACGAAAGGTGAGGCACGGGAAAAAAAAGCAATCTTTGCTAGTTTCTCGGTCTTGTCCTGAGCTCCATCTGGAACCCATACTCCCTGCTCTCCTGGTTCTCAGGCCTTCAGGCTCAGACTGGAACTACATCACCAGACCCACTGGGTCTCCAGGGGGCAAACAGCAGATCATGGGACTTCTCAGGCTCCATAACCACACATGCCAATTTCTTATAATAATCCCTTTTTCTATAAATCTCCTATGGCTTTTCTTTCTCTGGAGGACCCTGACTCATACACTTCCTCTGCAAAAGTTAAATTTGTTTCTAACTAGAATTAGGTGGGGGCAGAACTTTTCTTTCCCTAAATGATGTAATGACTAAAAGGAGAAAAGAGGCTCACTATGCTTTCCTAAACTCACCATTATGTAGACTTTTCAGCAAGTTCTTTGCCCTTCAGATGCCTTCACCCAGTGAAACAGGTAAATTGTTTCAGTGGAGAGAGACAAAGACTTTACTATGAGGTCAAACTCAAATTCAGTTACCAGAAAGCCACCATATAGTGCATGTTGTACAGGAATCCACCAATTTTTTGCCACCAAGGGCCTGTTAGTGAATGTGCTTGACTTTGCAGGCCACAACACCTCTGTCACTACTACTCAACCAGAAAGCGACCACTGACAGTATGGGAATAAATATGCATGGCTCTATTCGCGAAGATTTTATTTGCAGAAATAAGTGGCAGGCCAATTTTTGCCTACAGGCCATAGCTTGCTGACCCTTGGGATAGTGGTTTAGACAGAGCATAGAGAGGAAAGTCATACAACTTGGGTGAGTTCTGACTCCACCAATTTTCTCCCTGTAACCATGTCCAGGTCACTTAAACTCTATTAAAAAACAAACAAACAAAAACAAAACAAAAAAAACACTTCCAAGGTGTGTCATGAAAATGTCATGAATAATATGACTTAATTGCTTCAGAAAGCATCTGAATACAGAGTTAGTGCTATGGGAGGTTAGTCATTATTCTTTTCAGCTCATTTTCTCCGGCACTTGAAGGTTTGGGGTTTTATATATACCACCAATTTTCAGAAAAGAATATAAGAGGCCCAAAAGGAAGTTCTGGTAAGTTCTGCGGAAGAGAATTTTTGGTACAATTATTGATGCCGTCTGGGGCCTTGGAATATGTTACTACAAATATTATTTAGTTAACCGACTCTCAGTTACGTATCCTCTTTAGCAACAAAGAACATCTTATTGCAGTGAAGGTTGAGAAGCTGTCTTGAGGGAAAAAAAACAGATAAGACTTAGTGGAAGAGAAATCTTTAACTCTTTCAGCTGCTATGCTTTCTTGCATAACTTCTCGAAGACTGGACATTTTGTTTTCCTCAATTACCCAATTTTGTCTTTTCCAGTTGTCTAAAACTATTAGGAAATAACCCAGTAAAAACATAGCCATCCTCATTTCTCCTTCGGATTGGTCATACATATTTCACCAAAAATTTTCTTTTCTTTCCACCACTTTGATCATTTTACACTCATCCTGAAGGGGGGGAAAAAAAAAACACCAAAGCAGCTTTTAGTTCTCCTATATACATCATGAATAAGTGCTTCATCTTGGAGTTCACAGCTCCTTTTCTCAGGACACTCCCTCACTACCCCTCACTCCCCCACCTAGCCATGCCCTTCACCCAGATAGGGAAGAACGTCAGCCCTTTCATCTGTGCATTCCCAGGACTTGAGCTATGTCTGGAATGTCTTGGCCCTCCTGTCTTGATGGGTTCCCTCCCTTCTATCATTTATGGAGCTTATCAGATCACACTTTCTTCTCAACCTTCCCCAAATGGAAATGTAGAATTAGTTCCCTGCCCCCCAACTATGTCTTTGGGAAACAAGAAATTCTGCCTGCAAGTGCACTATACAATATTTTACACTTTTTTTTATTGTGATGCTCTAATGTCTGCATTTTATATGATTTAAATGTCATTCTTCAAAGTAGCAATCTCCATTATCAATTCCTAATTCCAGTAAGATAGGTTAGGAATCTTGCTGTGTCCCCTGGTGGAAGGGTTTGCCCTCTGGGAATACATCCTATAGACTCACCAAGATGAAGGACAGGAGGCACAGATTCCCCAAGAAGGTCACTGAGAATAAAAAAGTGTGTGTGTGTGTGTGTGTGTGTGTGTGTGTTAAGCAGAATGGCCCCAAAGATGTCCACATCCTAATCCCTCAAAACTTTGAATATACCACATAGCAAAAGAGACTTTGCAAATGTCATTAAAGTTACATCTTTAAGATTAGGGAATTACCCTGGATTATTTGTGTGCATCTAATCTGTGATTACATGTAATCATATCATTACCTGGGCCCTTAAAAGTGGAGAATTTTCTCTGACTTACTCGAGTAAGAAAGATAGAGCAAAAGGAGAAATCAGAGAGATTCAAAGTATGAAAGGGACTCAACTTGCCAATGATGGAGAAAAGCCACATGGGAAGCTTGAGGAAAAAAAATGTAGGTATCTTCTAGGAGCAAAGACCAGCCCCAGTTAACAGGTACCAAAGAAACGGACTTCAGTCCTAGGTGTGAAGATTTCAGTCTTCAAGGAACTAAATTTAGCCAAAAACCTACATAAGCTTGGAATGGATCCATTCCTGGAGCTTCCAGAAAGTTGTACAACATACCTAGATGTTGGCCTCGGGAGACTCTACAGAGACCAAATCTATAGAACTGTGAGATAATAAATGTATTTTGCTGTAAGCCACTAACTTCTTGATAATTTGCTGTGGAAGGAATAGAAAACATACACGGGGCCATTCCTACTCTAAAGCTTTTGTTTCCCAACGCGTCAGTTATTCCCACTATAAACAGAGCACCATAAAATGGTTGATTGAAGGAATGTCTTGTGATCTAGAGGATGGCTTTCAATTCTCACAGAGTATTAGCCCTAAACTATTTCTCACTGTGCCTTCAACCATTATAATACACTCTCAGTTTAGCAGTATGTGGGAATGTAGCACGTGATAGAACCAATAGATCTGACATTCATATGGTCATGGTTCTCACCATAAGCCTTCTGATAGTATTGAAGGCTAAGATCTTATGAGAAGGAAAGGAAAACATAGTTATCAATATAATTAATTAAGATAATTTACAGCTCCTTTTAGAGTACAAGAGGCCCAATGCAATAAATTTGCCTCAACGTGACTGTTTGGTTTCCTTAAGGGATGGGCTTTAGGGGATCAGTGTTTTACTTAGTGTTTTACTTACGTTGTGTTTTACTTACATGTTAGACTTACGTTATGTTATGTTATGTAATGTTATGTTATGTTGTTTACTTATGTTGTTATGACATCAGCAGCCTAAGTAGCTAAATCAGTCTTGGTGATAGAAGCTCATGCTAGTGAGCCCACATGTAGCACTCACCTCTGCCACCATAGCTAAAATGCATTGATTAACTCATTGTACCAGTCCTAAGGTAGCTAATAACAAAGGATACCTATGTCAAATGGCAGGTTATTATATCTACTTAGTTACTTAGGCCCCTTCTTTTGTAGGTTATCTTTCGTGGGTATTAATAACTAATAACTAATACAAAGATATTTTCACTTTGCAGATGACGTGGATCTTCCTAGATGACGTGGTTCGCCTAGAACCTAGAAGTCTAATTGTCTTAGTTATTTTATTGGGGCTTGTCATAAAGTTCACCTGGCACTTTTTTCTCAGCACAGATACTCTCATAGCTTAGGGTCTGCTGGTCATTTAGCTACTTTTATCACTTCCTGGATGTGCTACTTTTCTGCTATGGTCCTCACCCAAGGCTGGCTGCCTTTCTTTTCACACAATAAATGTACTAAAGTAGTGTTCTCAAGTGTGGAACATGCTGTTTCAAAAACCCAGAAAGGCCCTCTAAGGCATTGTGCTCCTTTCTTATTTGTAGACATATAAGATGTAGTTTTTGTCCTTTAATTTGGGGATGATATCTGGCATGCCCTGATCATTGAATTCCTAAAAACTTTATTCTTATAATTGAATCCATAATATTCATTGAGTTTCTCTCCCATCTTCTGGAGCATGTGTTTCACCAAATCTTCCAAAGTACTCACTATTCTTGCCCATCTATTGCTATTAGCATGGTGTCATCATTATACTGGACAACCATGATGTTCTGAAGAATTCCCAGACAGTGCATATCCCTTTGAACTATGCATGAAAAAGGAGAGAGTCAATATAGCCCTGATGTAAGATTATAAACACATGCAGTGGTAGGCACTAAGAGATCCATTAAATAGGGATTATAGTTGCTTTGAATACTATAAGCCATCGGAAGCTTCTAGCACCTTTCCTTTCATCTATTACTGCCTTTTGTGTGCCCTACATGAAAACATCAGCCCTCAGTGGTGTGTGTAGCAAAAGATAATGTCTGAGGCTTATTTTCTAAGCAGGAGATTTCTGGATAAAGTGACTTCTTCCTATCTTCCATTGTGAAATAGATGCTTTTGGGGATTCCCTCTAAATTTGTGGGTGTAGGATTGCTTTTAGAGGAGGTGCTTTATACCTTGAGCTTTATTCTTTGGCTGTCTTCTTCTTTAATGTGTCATGAATATAAGGAGAAGAGCTCTACCGCTATACCAGTGCCCTAGGACATTCCCTGGGATGTGGTCTGCATGGGAGGATGGGAAGAAAGGAGATGGTTTCTTCTTCTTCGAATAGAAATAGAGGACTACCCCTCAAGGCTGAAAGGAAGCAGCAGAAGAACCTAAATGGGAATGGACGCCTACAGATGTTAGAGCTCCATTTTCAGTTTGGATATATGATTTGTTACAGGGTCTCTGGTAGCTGTTGAGGTAATGTAAATAAAAAATTAGTTGGTATATATAGGTGAGAGCAATGTATTTTAGGAGGAAATATTTTTAGAAGAATAGTAATAGTTAATACTTAGTGAGTGGTGTCATAAATATTGCCAAGGACTTAAAAAAAAGTGTTTCCTACATTATCTCATTGAGTCCTCACAGCCCTGTAAGATAAATCCTAGAATTTCCACTTTAACAAACAAAGAAACTGAGGCAAGAGATGTGACAATTTCACATTATACAAGTTTACACAGCTAGTAAGTGTTAGCAACAGGATTCGGGGAAGGCTGACTATGATTGTAGTCTGTATTAGATTAACAGAGACAGAGCTAAAGCCCCTCCACTCTCAGAAATATTTAGAGAAGTTATTGTTCCTCATAAAATAAGACATCAAAAAGAAAAACAAATTATTTCATCTGAACCTAAGGCAATAGTATAACTACACTTAGAATGTGCAGACCCGTCCCTGGTCTGCTCCATTATTTATTTAATTAAATATAAACTTCTTGGGGCACCTGGGTGGCTCAGTGGGTTAAGCCTCTGCCTTCAGCTCAGGTCATGATCTCCGTGTCCTGGCATCAAGCCCCTCATCGGGCTCTCTGCTCCACGGGGAGCCTGCTTCCCCCTCCTCCCACCCCTCACCTGCCTCTCAGACTACTGGTGATCTCTCTCTCTGTCTGTGTCAAATAAATAAGTAAATAAAAATCTTTTTAAAAAAATAGATAAACTTCTCAATCTGGAAGTCAAGTCCCTGTACAATGTGTCTTGAACCTGCCTGTAAAACTATGATTTTTATTTTCTGTATTTTGATGCTTTGACATCTAGGGCCTTGCTGACCCTGGGGAGACTACCCTTCCCAGGATTATCCAATCCCTAGAGAGAGTAAACAGCTCAACTCCAAGTGCAATTTTCAAATGCAAACCAACCAATCCAGAGCCCACATACCCAGCCACCTCCTTTATCAGGCCACACCTGAGGCCACTATTCTACCCTAATCACCCCAGTGTCAGGTGCCAGACAACTAGGAACAGCCTGTATGTCCCAGAACCCACTAAACCTACTTCTCCTGACTCCTCTATACTTGTCTATTGAAATCACAATGAAAACTGTTACCCACATTTCCCTCCCACTCCCTCCCCGCCTCCTGATGGACTCTGATACACCCCCTGTGCTCTCTTCTCCATAGCATGCCAAGCCTCCTGTTTCCAGTTGCCTTTTCTGACTTAACCTTCCCCCTTATTTAGAGAAACATCCTTTCTGGCTCCTGTCATCTGTTCCTTTGTTCGTGTTCTTCATCTGTGTCAATTGCATATGCTCTATCCTCACCACAACCCCAACATAGACACTCATCTCTCTTTCACACATGTGTTTTTTTTTTTTCACACCTACCTTAAGGAAATGGAAATTAAACATGAACATGTAAGTAAAATTTTATGGTATATCTTATACTCTTTCTGATAATAGACTATAATTTCCCACTATTGACAAGGCAGGGATTATAGCTTATTCACTCTGTGATCTACTGAAGCATTTAGCACAAGGTCATCACTCATTCATCATGTAGTGTTTACTGATGACCTACTAAAGTAGGTAGTAGTAGTAGTAATAGTAGTAGTTCTCTACTAGTAGTAGTCATTCTTTACTAAAGAAAATGACTAAATAAGACAAGATTACTGAAGGATTTCAGAGGAACCACGTGAGTAGAGTCCTTAAGGAGGAGTGGGAGTCCCCAAGAAAGAAGTGAAAGGTATATCATGAGGTTAAGCAATATAAACAGCATGAATGATATATACAGCAGCATAGCAATCATTAATGTTTGGGGACTATAGTGAGTCTAGTATGCCTGAATCAGTGATTCACAGCCAGGAATGTTCATGAGATTCATCTATGAAATTTATTGAGACATCTATGTCTAGATTCTGACACTAGGAATACTAAGTTAGTAGGCCTATCAATCAGAATCCCAACAGAAAAAGATTGGTAAAATAAAATGGTGCCATTTAAAGAGAAATTAATATAGGTACTCCTTCCAGAGGTGTGGTCAAGGTTACACCAACAAGGAAGAAATAATGCAGTATGCCAGCATCTTAGGACTACATGAGAGGAAAGAGGAGCTTAAAGGGGAAAGGGTGGAGTTTTAACCAGAACCCACATTAGTTAGCTTTATAGAAGGGGCTGCCTAATCTTCAGCAAATGGCTTTAGTCAATGCAGAGTAACATTACAGGGAGAGAGACTGAGGAATAATGACCAAATCTCTCTCTCTTCCTGGTCTTTTCCAGCCAGCCATTGAGAAAATCCAGCCAGAAGCTAGAGGTCCAGGAAATCTGTTTTTAAAAATCCATTAATTATCAACTCCCCATGGTGCAGGGCATGGTGGAGAAAGGAGGTCAGTGGATCTGGATGAGGATCAGGAAGTTTATTTGGAGTTTTGTTGTTGTTGTTGCTGTCACTTGTCAGTTTGCTTTTGAGAGAGAGAGAGAGCGCACACGCATGCATGTGCTTGAGAGAGTGGTAGGGAAGGGCAGAGGAAGAGGAAAGAATATTAAGTAGGCCCCATGGCCAGATATATCACAACGCTGAGAACATGATCTGAGCAAAAATTGAGTCGAATGCTTAACCAACTGAGCCACCCAGATGCCCCCAATAAGAAAGATCTTTAACATAAGTGTGGGAAGGAGCCTGGGTATATATGTTTTGAAATAAATCCAAGGTGATGGTCCGCTTTTGTGACTCCATGGCCGGTTGACGCTATCATTCCTTTATTCATTCAAGAAATATAGTTGGAATGCCTACTATTTGTATGACCTAATGCTGGTTTCTTGGGAAACAAGTTCAATAAAACAGATAAAACTCTTTTTTCCACCATTTCATAATTTCCTGGTGATTTGACCATTGCATAGCCTCAGATATTGCATAGGTATGTGCCTATCATTGTACCTGCACAGTTGATATTTTCTTCCAGGCTGGCACAGACCACACTGCCATCATGCTTTTAGACCACATTCTTCTGTGTGGGTCACTGTCACCAATGACTCTACTACTGTCACACTATCACTCTGCTCACAACCCCAACTCAAAATGGACAAAGAAACTCTCCTTCTCTGTTGTTAAGCTCTTTTAGAAAAGACTGATAACAAGACTACTTAGAACTCAAGTTGTTAAAAGTTCTGTAAGTAGGCTCCATGTCCAGCATATAGCCCAACTCACAATCCTGAGATAAAGACCTTAGCTGAGATCAAAAGTCAAACACTTAGCCAACTGAGCCACCAGGTGCCTTAGGTTCTTTTAACTTTTTTAAGTAAGTTTCCTTCCCTCAGGACATACCCTTGTCAGAATGGCAAGATGATGGGAAGTTTAAGTAACAGCCATAACACTCTACCTGAAATTACCACTGAATCTGTGGCTGACCCTAGCTATTTATGCCAATCCCTGCTTCTCTAGGCTAGATTTTCTACCAGGCACCAAATACCCATCTTCTTTCTCCTGGAAATAATCTAAATGTAATTCAGTTCATAAAATAGATACATCAAAATCAGATAAGGAGGGGCACCTGGGTGGCTTAGTTGGTTAAGTCACTTGGTTTCAGCTCAAGATGTAGTCTCAGAGTGGTAAGACTGGGCCTCACATTGAGCCCCATATCGGACTCCACACTTAGCACAGAGTCTGCTTAAGACTCTTTCGCTCTCCTTCTGCCCTTTCCCCCCATGTTTGTCCTCTTTCTCTCTCTCTCTCTCAAGTAAATAAATAAATCTTTAAAAGAGAGAGAGAGACATAAAGAGAGGGCAAAAATTTCCTTGGCCTCAGCTGGGACACCTGGTGACTTACACCATGCTAGGTAATTTGACTTTATCCCATAGAGAGTGAGGAGCCATAAGTTAGGGTCAGAGAGAAAAATCTTTCAAAGAAATTTGCAAGCATTCATGTTCTACCATTTAGTGATTGAGTAAATTGCCTCCTGGAAAATATTGGCACTAACTATACTGTGACACACACACACACACACACAAATAGTCTAAAATTACTAACCCTATTTTCCCCCCAGGAGAAATGTGAAAATCATCAGTTTTGGTTATAGTTAGGGTACATCAGGCTTATGAAAGAGAATTTGTCCAAGGGACCCAGGTTCAAGGTTTAAGTTAGGGAAGCATCCACAACTTGATTCTCTTTCAGTAAGCACCAAACTGGAGTAGAGTTCCAGGCCTTAAGGTGATCAATGGGATATTTACCCTGGAAGCACATTAAAGTCTAATGAGGATGGTCTTTAGGAGAAAATCTTTGAAACAATCATTATCAAACAACAGGTTTGAGAAGCAAGTAGTAGGTTTGAATAATAGGACGAACAATGGTAAGTTAAAATAAGGAAATCTGAATATAGTGAGATCACATTGCTTCAACTTTGTGTTTACAAATTCTTTTTTTTTTTTTTTTAAGATTTTATTTATTTATTTGACAGGCAGAGATCACAAGTAGGCAGAGAGGCAGGCAGAGAAAGAGAGGAGGAAGCAGGCTCCCTGCCAAGCAGAAAGCCCGATGCGGGGCTCTATCCCAGGACCCTGGGATCAGAGGCTTTAACTCACTGAGCCACCCAAGCGCCCCTGTGTTTACGAATTCTTACCAAAACATGTTATTCCATGTCATTAGATGGGTCTTCAGTTTTAAGCGAATATGTCAATCCTACGTCACCACTATGGCAGTTCCTTCCAATTGTGATCACAGAGCCCTCTCTTAATTTTAAAGTGTACATTTTTGGGGCGCCTGGGTGGCTCAGCCATTAAGCGTCTGCCTTTGGCTTAGGTCATGGTCCCGGGTTCCTGGGATTGAGCCCCACATGGGGATCCCTGGTCAGCAGAAAGCCTTCTTCTCCCTCTCCCACTCCCCCTGTTGTGTTCTCTCTCTCTCTCTCTCTCTCTCTCTGTCAACCAAATAAATAAAATCTTTTTAAAAATAAATAAATAAAGTGTACATTTTTTTCATGTATATCTGATGCTCACCTCCTTTTATCCATTCAAGGTCTGGTTTGTCTTTTAAAAATTCTGTTGTCTGTATATTTTCTTATGTGTTTTTCCATGCAAAATTCTCCCAGAAAGCAGTATCCACGTGCTATATCTGGTTTATTGAGAATTGTAATTAGGAGTTTAATAAATGACTTGTGGTAGAAGATGAACACAGAGCCCCCAAGGGTATACATTTGCCCATTTTGGAGAGTCCTTCTTGTACAAGACCTGCAACAATATGTGCTCTTTGTCTACCTCGACTCATTTATATCTAGTCCGTGCTAGATGTCCCCCTGATACTACAATCACCACTTTTTTCCTTTAATTTTCAGATTAGTTAACACATATACCAGTCCCCAAAATATTGGTACACAAAATCCTGATAATTATTTATGATCCTGAGGTTTGGGGGATCATTTTATTTCCCTCAATAATATTGGTCTAATATTAATGTCTAAAGTTACAAGTTTTTATCTCCTGCAATTCAGTAATTCTCGGAGTCCATTATGGAAGGCTATGAGATTAGAATGTTTTTCTAATAAAGTATCAAGGAAATAGATCAAGATTCATTTTTTCTGTTAAAACGACAGCTAGCACCATTCCCAAGGAGTTTAATCCATAAATACCATGGCTTTTGGTTGAAATGAAAAGCTAAATGAAAAATAACTGATCATCATATTTTGTATTGCAAGTGTAGGGCCCCAGGGCAGGCTGCCCTCCAAAAGTGCCACTTTGGCATAAGGATTATTTTGTGTTAAATGTGATAAAAATCCTGCAGATGCAGGAAAGGCCCTCTGCCTTCCCCCATAACTGTCTAAATTTACATAGGAACGGAAAGCGGGCAACAGGAAGAGAAGTATTAACAGAGAGCCCCCTTTATCAAAGGAACTCATAATAAAACAATTTTGTTTTCCGAAACATCTCTGTTCACCTTCTTCCTAACAGTTTTTCTCAAATCCTTTGTGTCCTCAGAACCTACCCCTCTCTTTGGTTCCTACACGCATCATGTTGCATGCCTGTCTTTGGAATTTCCGTATCTGTGTGGATTCTCCATACATATGCCTCCTAAATTTGATTTTCTCCTGTTCATCTGTCTCATGTTAAGTTGATTCTAAGTCCAGCTAGAAGGACAGGGCCGAGAAAGGCCTTCCTCCCTGACACAAGGATTATAAACTTTTCACTGACACATTTATTTATCAGCACTTTCAGCGTGAAAAATATTTTGCAATTGAAATTGAAATTGTATCAAAGAAGGTTAACAGCAAAAGCAAAAAGTTGTAACAACTGAGGTTTAGTTTCCTTAAAAACCAAGCATAGAGTTGCTCCTAAGTTCTGTTTTCCATTCTTGCTTCTCCCCCAACCCCTTTTTAAAAATTTTATTTTCTTCCTCACCAATGGCTCATAATAACATCTTTGTCTGGCCTCTGAATTCTTCCTTGTCATTTAATGCCAGCTGGAGTCTTGAGGAGCCCTGGCTTCACTTCTAGCTTTTAACTTCTCATTAATTGTTCAGCAAAAGGAGCTGAAGATCAGATAAAGTTGCTTAACCCCTCCCAGGCCAATGGCCCTTATAGCCCGCAATCTGGTCTTTGCAAGTCATTCTGCTTCCCTCAGAGATATTACAGGGTCAGCTCTTCAGGGTTTCCAACAGTACCTTCTGGTGAACTCAATCTTCCTTCTCTAGGGTATGAAAAGGGTTAAGGAATACTAAAATCACAATTTATTTGGCCTTTACCCTTGCCATCAGTTGTGCTCTGGTCTGGATGGATATGGTCTCTCTCTTTCTTGGTTTTCCCTCTCTGAGCTTCACGTTTATGGTTAATGGATTTGTTAAAGAGGAGGGTGAATAAAGAGGAGGGTGTTACAGACTTAGGCTGTAATTTAATATAGTTCTTTCGTTTAGTTAATTAATTAACTCATTAATTGCTTCTTTCCCCCAAATTGTTCATGGTGGCTTCTAAGAATATATGGTACGGAGCACTGGGTGTTCTACATAAACAATGAATCCTGGAACGCTACATCCAAAACTAATGATGTACTGTATGGTGACTAACATAACACAATAAAAAATTTTTAATTTAAAAAAGAATATATGCTATGGAAAATATGGTAGAGTGTGTGTGTGGGAGATACACACTACAGGAAAAAAATTTAAATATGCAATGCATACTATAGAAAGTAGGAGACAGAAATATATACATTTATATATGGAACTCTGTGTAATTAAATAATAATGTTAGTAGATAATAGAATATTAATTATATAACTGATTATATAAAATATTTACACATGTAATTAAGAACATGTTAACTAGACAAAGTGTAAGAAATTATAGCAAAACTTGTACAAAACCAATTCTCACATGAGAAATTAAAAATCAAGTTTCTGTTCTATCCAAGGTAGATTTTGATAGTGCATTAGTGTTACTTTTTGAACAAAACACTCAGGAAAATCTATCCTGGACCACGCAAAAGGACAGACATGCAAAGCTGCCAGATCCTTTGCCCCAGCTTCCCGGCACTTACTCAAATTTAATTTCCTTAACAGTTCTGCTTTTTTAACAAAGTTAAAGGACTTTGCAAAGATAAGGGTACATTAGAGCCCATTAACACCCTCAGGGCAAGTGTCTTAAAGCAAATCTGTTAAATAAACCAAAAGTGCTGAATTTCTCCTCTCTCAGGCAAAAGTTTTTTTTTCATTTAGCAAAACTTAGGACTACAGCCAGGTGGGGTACATTTCCAAAGTACCTTAATACCATTTGTATTTTACTTGTAGGACATCACGACCACAGATAAACCTCGGGAAGACAGAACCATTTAGTTAAATCTTGCATCAGACCACGTGACATAAACTGAACACAGACAGTTTCCAGCTGGGAAAACACTTAACTTCCATTCACAGCTGTAAACTGTGATCCTGTCTCTGAAAGTCTCACAGGACACTCAGCCCAATTCTTGGTGGGTTACCTACCAGAAGACTAAAGGAGATGACACCTTTCCTTTCCTTTCTAGAAAATGTCATGGAGTCTTAACAGTTTTGTTGTAGTCACAAGACTATTGTCACAACGCCTTAAATTTAATATAACTGAAAAAGGAAAATACAATGACACAAAGTGAACTATTATTGTGGAACTCTTACTTCTATTTCTGCCACTTCTTTACTTGTTAAAAACCCTAGAAAGGGGCGCCTGGGTGGCTCAGTGGGTTAAAGCCTCTGCTTTTGGCTCAGGTCATGATCCCAGGACCCTGGGATCAAGCCCCACATTGGGCTCTCTGCTCAGTGAGAAGCCTGCTTCCCTCTCTCTCTCTGCCTGCCTCCCTGCCTATTTGTGATCTCTCTCTGTCAAATAAATAAATAAAATCTTAAAAAACAAACAAACAAACAAACAAACAAACAAAAACCCTAGACAGAAAAGTTTTATGGCAACCTCTAAGAACTTAGAGGCCTATAAAATGACTATCTCATGTCTATGAGTATCAGACGCTCAAGAGTAAGAAAGACAATTTTAAGAAGAGAAAGGAGAATTTTATTCTCCACTGCCAGGAAAAATTTTTTTAAAAAGCCAAGTGATTATTTTTTAAGTACCTCCTTGAGTTAATAAGCACCTGCCCAGATTTATTTGAACCTCAGCCCCTGACAATGTGTCTTCTGTTGTTTGCTTAGGTTGCTCTTCTTGTATTCTTACTTATTTTTATTGGTTATTCTCTCATCTATAAATTTCTTATTAATCATTCATAACACAGTTTACAGTCATTGTTATGACCATTTTCCAGACGTCACTCATAAAAGATGAAGTTTATGTGCTGAAGAAATTTCTATGTGACCACCATTGACTTTTAGACATAACATTACTCCCTTGCATGCCCTTCAAAAATATATCAAATACAAAATAAAGAAATAAGAGAGGGATCACCTTGACTATAAGCTGCAGTCTTTAGTGTAAGTCATTTATAAATTTATTTCTTTCACTTGTAAGATATGCCCAAGGCAGTAAGACAAACCCGCTATATCATGACGGGACAGATTCGAAGTATAGATTAGTATCAGGCAAGGCTGGGTCTGAGATCCACCTGTGCCATTTACTATCTTTGGGACCTTGGGAATTTTTAACTTCTTCCGTTTTTTAGTCTATAAACTGGGAAAAAGAATAGTGTGTACATGAAAAGATTCTTGAGAAAATCAAAAGACATAACACATATAACGTTTTAAACACAGTCTCTGGCACATATGAAATAAATGCTCTGTTACGATCCCTTGGTTTAGAGAAGTTCTAACATTAAAAACTTTAGTTCAAAAGCATCAGTTCAGGCATTGAAAAGTTTTTGCTCCCATCCATTTGAAAGAAGTTTCTGCTTCCATCCTTCTACCATAACCAATTTAAAAACTGGACAACACATATTAAACACCTGTTTTAAGATATTGGATAATAGGTGGCACAGGACTGTGATTTTTGAGAGACTGGGAACAAATGAGATGAGTCCTATGATTGTCCCAGATTTTTGCTAATAGATATTTTCCAGACTGCAGCAGGAGGGGAGCTGAACAGAGAATGGTGAGTAAAGAAGACAGATTTGGAGTTAAGTGTCAAAGTGGCTGGAATTTTTGAGTCCTCTTACTCTAAAGGAGGGAGTTTAGTCAAGGAAAGAGCTCTACAATTCTTCATGATATCTACCTGACTCTGGCTGACTGCCAATCTGCACGTGTTTAGAGCAAAACTGCACAGTGCTAGACAGCTAGCAACATCTGGTGAAAGACTGTTATTAGAAAGTCTGTAATCCAAACAACTCCAAAGCTCACACAAGCCCAGGAACCAATCACGTTTTCACTATCCAGAGTGGAGAGACCTGATGGAATATGTAGGACATTCTGTAGACTCCTCACAAAATCAAACCATAGTAGTGGGAACCAGAATTAGACCTAGAGTAACAGAAACTCTAGAAATTCCCTAACCTCAAAATCAGCAAACTGATCTTCAAGTAATTTGACTCTCTGCTCCAACTCATTAAAAGATTTTTTTATTATTCAACAAAATCAAGTACTCAAAAATTTATGATTATAATGTTCAGCATGCCATCAAAAATTAGTAGCCATCTAGAGAAGCAATGAAATGTGATTCATAACCAGGAGAAAAATAAGAAAATAGAAATATAGAAATGTTAGAGAGGGATGCCTGGGTGTCTCAGTCAGTTGAACATACCTTCAGCTCAGGTCATGATCCCAGGGTCTTTGGATGGAGCCCCATGTCAGGCTCCCTGCTCAGCAGGAAGCCTGCTTCTCCCTTTCCCTCTCCCCCTGCCTGTGTTCCCTCTCTCGCTGTGTCTCTCTCCATCAAATAAATAAATAAAATCTTAAAAAAAAAAAAGAAAGAAATGTTAGAGATTATAGAGTGAGCAGACAGATGTTACAAATGTCACTGTAAATATGCCCAAGGATTTTTTTTAATGAGCTTAATGAAAACAGAAGCTTGTGGGGGAAAAAATGAAACCTCAAAAATGAAAAATAAATATTAATTTTATCAAAAATTGATAATAAAAATTTTATTGGATGAAATTCATAACAAATTGGGCTCTTCAAAAGAAAAGACCACTGCACTTATAAATATAGCAATAAAACTATTCAAGATTAAACAGGGAGAAAAAAATAAGACTGAACCTCCAAAAGAAATCCAGAATCTTAGTGACTTTTGGGGCAATGTCAAGCAATTTAACATTTGTGCAAGTGGAGTAGTAATAGAGGAGATTGGAGGGATGGAAAAAAAATGGAGGAAATCATGGGTGAGAATGTTCATAATTTGATAAAAGTTATAACACTACAGTTGAGAAAAGCTCAGTATGCCCCAAGTTGTATAAACCAAACAAAAAACAAACAAAAACACATGAGGGTATATCATCATCAAATTACCTAAAACCATTCATAAAGAGAAACTCTTCTAGGCAATATGGGGAGGCAGAGGCATATGACATACAGTTATAAGCACTACAGTAGATTTCCCATTACAAATGATAAAATCCAGAAGAAAATGCAACAATACCTAGAAAGTATTGAAAGAAAAAACCCGATTTCTAACCTAGAAATTTTTCAGCTATAAAACCAAAATGAAAGCTTATTTTTCAGAGAAACAAAAGAAAAAATCTGTAACTAGCAGACCCACATTATAGGAAATGTAAAAAGATGTTCTTTAGGCAGAAAGAAAATGACACCAGGGGTTACTTGTATCTACACAAAAGGATTGTAGAGTGACAGAAATAGTAGATATAAAAGAATTGTTCCTATTTTTAACTCGCTGAAAGAACAAGTTCTTAAAAATAAAATCAATGTATACTGGGGTTTATAGTAGTTGTAGAAGTAATGTCTTTGATAACCATAGCACAATGCATGGTAGGGGTGAAATGAAAGTGTATTGATGTAGGATTCTCACACTATCATTGAAGTGGTATAACGTTATTTGAAAAACGATTATAATAAAATGAAATTGTATATTACAAACCCTGGCAAAAGCCAGGAGTTAAAGCAATAAAAGTTATACCTAATAAGTCATCAGTGGAAATACAATGGAAACTCTAAAGTGTATTCAATCAAAAAAGGAAGAAGTAAAAAGAAATGGGAAAAAAGAAAATAGTACAAATAGAAAAAAATAGCAATTTTAACTTTAAATAACTTAAACTGTAATTAAAAGGAAAAAATCTGTCAAATGGGTCAAAAGAGCAAAATCCAGTATAAAATATCTATGAGAAATTCATTTTAAGTGTAAACAATTATAATTAGGTTAAAAAATTAAAAGATGGAAAAATATATCATGTTGCAAACAATTATCATTAGAAAGCTAAATGATGGGGCACCTGGGTGGCTCAGCTGGTGAGGTGTCCAACTCTTGATTTCAGCTCAGGTCATGATCTCAGGGTTGTGAGAGCAAGCCCCTCATCAGGCTCTGAACTAAGCGTGGAGACTGCTTTGGATTCTCTCTCTTTCTCCCTCTCTCTCTCTCTCCCTCTGCCTCTCCCCTCTTGCACTCTCTCTCAATAAAAAAATAAAATCTTTAAAAAAAAAAAAAAAAAGGAAAGAAAGAAAGAAAAAGTAAGGAAAAACCAGAGTGGTGATATTAATATCTAGCAAACTAAATTTTAGAACAAATTATCAATGACAAAGATGAACATTTCACAAAGATAAAGGGTTAATACATCCAGAACACAAAGCAGTCCTTAATGAGTATATACCTAATAATGGAGCTTCCAATTGTTACAGCAAGAACTGGACAGAACTGATACAAATAGAGTTATAAATGTCAACATTCTTTCCCTCAGAAGTTGAACGAAACTAGGCAGGAAAACAAACTTTTCCAAGAAAACATAAACAAGACTATCAACCAACTGATATCACCTAAGTGACATTTAATAGAACACTATAACCCATTATACTAAATGTAGAATATTCACTGTGACTGAACATATGCTGACTCATAAATATAACATACTTCTATTAGAAAAGAAAAGGTTCAGTAACAATGATCTGTAGTTCAGCTTTAGAAATCTATAGTATTATGTAGAATAAAGGCAATAATAAAAATGGGAAACAAAGAAATAGAACAAAACAATAATATAGAAAATAATTAAAACCAAAATCTGATTATTTGAAACAAGAGTAGTAAAAAATTACAATGTGAGAAATAAAGAGGAGGTATCACTACAGACCCTAGAGACATTATGGGACAATAAGAATATATTATGAACTACTTTATGTCAATAAATGTGAAAAACTAGATGAAATAAACAAGTATCTTGAAAAATAGAAATTACCAAATTTATTTCTTAAGAAATATAACATCTGAATGCTATATCTGTTGGAGAAAATTAACTTAGGTTAAAATCTTTCTCCCAAATAAAGTTCGGTATCTACATGGCATCATGAATAAATTATAAGAAGCTTTTAAGGGAAAAATAAAAATGCTATAAGAATTAGTATGTGAGTTATTAAGTTCACAGGATAAAAAAATCAGCTTACAAAAGTCGATTGCATTTTCACATGCAAGCAACTAACAATTGAATATTTCAAAAAAGTATCATTCACCATAATGTCCAAAGACCATAAAAATTTAAGAATAAACCTAACAACAACAACAAGGTGCAGAGACCTGTACACTGACAACTATAAAACGTTACTGAGAAAAATTAGAGAAGACCTATATAAATGGAGAGATATACCATGTTTATGAATTTGAACACTGAATTTTGTTACCATCTCAATTCTTCCCAAAAGGATATGTAGATTCAATACAATTCCAATCAAAATCCAAGGCAGCATTTTGGGGGTAAAATTGACAAGTTTATTCTAAAATTCCTATTTAATGAGAAATAACTTCAAGAATAGCCTATATGTATCTGGAAAGAGAAAAATGTAGTCAGAGAACTTAGAATACTTGAATGAAGAGTCACCATGGAGTTATAGTAACAAAGACAGTGGTACATTGTTATAAGGATACATAGATAAATGGAACAAAATACAAAAATCCATGCATATATGGTCAATTGACTTTGCCAAAGAAGCCAAGATGATCAAAAGAAAAATTAATAGCCTTATCAAAAAATAAGTTGAGACAACTAGATATTTATATGAAAAAATAAAATCCAAACTTACTTTACTTCTTACACATAAATTAATCTGAAGTTATTTACATATATCAAACATAAAAGATAAAACTTTATTTAAGTCCTGTAGAAAAAAATTTAGGAGAAATTTTTGTGAGCTTTAGGTAAGCAAACATTAGTTAGATGGAATACAAAATGCTCAGAACATAAAAGAAAAAATGATAAAACAGATTTCAAAATTACAACCATCTGCTCTTTGAAAACAACAGACTAAAAGAAAATATTCATAGTATATTTTTCTGACATATGGCTTGTATCAAGAATATGTAAATGCAAACAACCTAATAAAAATAAGGCCAAAGATTTGAATTGACTCAAATAAAAGGAGTATCTTAATAGACAATAAATACATTAGAAAATGCTCAACATTATTAGTTATTAAGGAAATGCAAAGTAAAACCCAAATGAGATCCCACTACACACCCAATGAATGGCTAAGAATAAAGGGATTGACATTACCAGATGTTGGTAAGAATGCAGAATAATCATCTATGCTTTAGTAGGAATTTAATATGGTACAACTACTCACAAAAATAGCTTGGCAGTTTATTAAAAAGTTAAATATACTTACCACATATCCCAGCATTTCCACTCTTGAGTATTTATCCAAAACAAACAAAAACATATGTTCACCCAAAATCTTATACACAAACATTCATAGAAAATTTATCCATAATAGTTATGTGGAGGATGGACTTCACAGTGTCCCTTACAATCCCCATTCCCTGGTGTTATGTGCCAGAGTATTTCCTTCTTCTTGAGTGTAGGTGGGACATGTAAGTTGCCTCTAAACAAAGGAACATGGCAAAGTAATGCAATATCATTTCTGTGATTACATTATGTTATATAAGACTCTTTCTTGACAGCAGCTTCTTCCTACAGAAAGCATTGTTCTCCATTTCTGGCTTCCAAGAAGCAGTATTCCAGTTCTTCAATAGCCTCTACGAAAAACCTGAATTTGGAAGATACTCCTTCCACAATCAAGCTTTCAGATGAGAACCGAGTCCTGCCTGACTCCTTGATTGCAGGCTTGCAGAAGACTACGCTGAGCTGTAGTCCAGATTCCAGGACTCCATGAAACAGCAAATGTGTGTTCTTTTAAGCTGCCAAATTTGGGACAACATGCCTCACAGTCATAGAAAACTAATAATGAGTCAAAACCTGGATACAATCTAAATGTCCAACAAGTACATGGGTATGAGATTATCCATACCATATAGAGGAAAATTTGACTAATATACATAACAACAAGGATGAATCTTCAAAATAGCGTGCTGAGCAAAGGAGTAAGAAACTAAGGACTACAAACTGCATAATTCTATTTACATGACATTATTCAAAGTAAACAAATCCTAACTATAGTAACAGAAAGCAGATCAAACCTCATCAAACTACCCATAAACCACACCACAACAAATGTAACTTTGAAAACTTTATGGACTCAGTAATTGCACATCTATTTCTAAATATCTAAATTAACAAAAAGATAAACAGCTTATGTTTCTATGTGATATAGTATATCTGGATGCTGATAACATATTTAAGACTAGAAATCTTTCTCCTGATTGAGTATTTAATAAATATTCACTGTAAAAGAATTTTAGAATCTTAGATAAAATTCTATATTTACCTAGCCACACAATGCAAATACCTAGAAATCTCAGGCTAGACAAGGGCTTTCACTTAATTTCATTGACTAATAGTATTTAGAGATAGATACCTATGCCAATGATCCCAAATTATAGCTTTATCTGGCCTCTCCATTGATGTCCAAATTCAATATCTAACTGCTTCCTTGATGATGACTTGAACGGCTAATGGTAATCACAGCTCTAACATGGTGAAAAAGGGATTTGGTTCCACCCATCCCCCAAACCTATGCTCTGGACATTCTCCTTCTGAGTAAATGGCACAATTGGCCATCTATTAACCAGATCAAAGAACCCAGGAGTTCCCTATGATTCCTTTCTTTCCCTCATCTTCATTGAAAATAAACTGAAAATTCCTGCTCACTTTTCCTTGAAAACACATCCTGAGCATTTGTCTCCAATGCTAGCAGCCTGATCCAAGCAGCCCTACTCTTTTGTCTGCAGTACTGCATTGGCCTGCCAACTGGTCGCCCTGCTTCCATTCCTCCTCTCAGAAATCTCCCTTGTAGAAGCCAGAATAAGCTTTTTAAAAGTTAAATTATATTGTGTGACACCCATTAAAACCTTTCATCAGCTTCACATTGCATTTGGAATATAGTCCAACTTCCTTCGAATGTCTGCAAAGCCCAATGGGGTTGTGCCATTGGCTACCTCCCTATCTAATTTCTCACAATTCTGCTCCTCACTTACTCAGCTTCAGATACACTAGTTCCAGCTCAGTTCTGCATAGGGCTTTTGCCTTGCTATTTCTTCGGCCTGAAAACTCTAGCCCCATTTTGTGAAATACCTACTCCATCTTGTCATGGCATTCTCCCTCAGCATAGCTCCTTCTGATGAACACATCTAATTAGTCCCTTATGTGGGGTTGAATCCAAAACATAAATAGTTTTGGGGATCCTCTTTAGAATCAGAGTAGAATGAGATAAGATAAAATGTCTTACTTTGGTAAATATGACCATGTGAACACACTTGTAGAACTCTCCAAGCTTTGAGAAAGAGTCTTTGTAATGGAGGGATCCTTCAGCTTTAGCTTTATTAGCTTCACAGTAAAACTTCCTTTAGTTCCGTCTTGTCAATCTTTGTCACAGCACTGTTTCATTTTCTTCAATTTAGTAATTTTCAAAATCAACTTTCCATTTATTGGTCTATTGTTAAAAGTTCTGTTCTCCTTTTCCCCATTAGAAATTAAAATCCATGGAAGCAAGGACCTTGAAGAAATTGTACAGCTGCAAATTCTGGAAAAGACTCTATCACATAGTGGAGGTTGATAACCAGAAGGAAAGAAGAGATGGTATTTGCATAGACATAAAAAGATGATTCTGTTTCAATAAAGTAAAATTATACATCAATAAGACATGAGATAAAGAACCTGGGATGGAGTTTCAATAGGTCCTCAAACAATTCACAGATTACCAATGGAATGTGAAGCACCCATCTTTCCTTTCTCAACCCCTAGTATCACCTGTGCAATTATGAGTCTATAGAGACTTTAGGAAGCAGTCACTGAGATCTATCCCTGCTTTAAAGACACCACTTCCACAGCATATCTTTCAAATAAAAGTGATTTATTTTTCCATCTCAAGCCCATAGAGCTATGAAGCCAGCTTCTTTGTACCTTCTTGTAGGGCTCCATTTCCTATCCAGACCATGATGCTTCCATCTTGATGCAAACCTCTCCCCATTGAGATGCATTTCATCTGGCTGTGAGGAACATGCCAAATTCTCTGTCTCTCATGCCCCCCCTAACTTACCACTTTTGAATCTGACCAAGACTTTGGCACTCATCTTACAAACTCTGTTCCAACAAAATCCAAGTTTCCCCATAAATGACCTCTGATTCATATGTACAACTCACCCAACTCCCTGGTCACAAAACTTCTTGCTCTTCAAGAAGTCAGTGAATTTCATCTTCATTCCACTTCGGCAAACCATTTCCTTGAGGCTGAGATTCAGATTCTCTGACTTGAACTCTCATCTCTTCCACCTTCTCATTCTGTTCCCAAGACAGGAATATTCCCAAGACAAATAACTAAGAGTTATTACCCCAAAAATCAATAAGAAAAAGGCAAATCACCAAGAGAAAATGGGCAATCAGAACAGGCAATTTAGAGAAGAGGACCTCAAAAGACCTCTAGTTACTGGATTCTCTTCCTCCAGTTCATCATCACCCTGTAATTTAGATCCTTCCCATTCTGTTATTTGTGCCCTCAAAACCCTCCCCTTACCACCTGCTCTATCAACCACCACATCTTTTATTAACCCACCTATCATTTTTCCCAGTATATCACTCCTTGCTGATAGTATCATTATAATACTTTATGGTTTGGTGCCCTACAAATTTAAGGCTTTTAACCTCATTTGGGGCCCTGAGCCCCACAGAAGCCATTCTAAGCTTTTATCACCTTACTAGTATTAATCTATACTCAACAGATTATATTTCATGTTGTTTCATAGGGGGAGAAAGTATAATTACCAGAAGGGAATGCCTTTTATTTCCTTATCATAAATCAGTGTTTCATAGCCATTCAAAAATGTAAAGCAGTTTTTCTTGAAGAATCCCACACATTCATATTTCCTGCCTTGAAGAAAACCACTTTTTTGTTGTTGTTTTGGCTTGTGTCTTGAGACCGTTTTTGTGCATTTCAAATACATGTATTTGAAATATATTTTATGTGTTTATGTTTCTACATAATTAGTATTTGTCTTAGTCCACTTGGACCGCTATAACAAAATACCACAGACTGGTGGCTTACAACCAAAAGAAATTTATTTCTCACAGTCCCAGAGCCTGAAAATCCAAGGTCAGAAGGCCAGCATGTTCATGTTAGAGTGAGATTCCTTTTCCACGTTGTGAATTTCTCCTTGTATTCTCACATGGCAAAAGGGGGGGAGAGATCGTTCTGGAGCATTCATGACCTAATTACCTCTCAAAGACCCTCCTTTCCAACACCATCTACTACCATTTAGGTTTCAAGGGGTTGGGGGACAGGCACAAACATTCTGACCATAGACGTGTTCTATAGCTGTTACTGTGATATTTCCTTTTTTCTTCTCACCAATACAGCATGAAGATTTTGCTACTTCAGTGTTTTATAGCTTCTGCCTTATATTTTACCATAGAAATCTACCACAGGTAATTTAGCTATCATGCTATCTGTGGACTTATAAGTTGTTTCCAATTTCTTACCTTTGTGAGCAATGTTATAATACTAGAATGTGATTTTACATAGCTCTCTATGCACATATGAAATTGTTTCTCTCTGCTAAGTATCTAGAAGTGAAAATGCTAGATACAGGTTATGTGATCTTTAAAAAAATTTATTTGCTAGTGCCAAGTTGTCCTCTACAAGACACTTTCACTCCTATAATAAATGAATGAAAGTAACTTTTCCCACACCTTCAACAACACTTGGTATTTTGTACTTTTGACTAGTCTGATGGGCAAAAAAAAAAAAAAAAATTTCAGCACTTTAATTTGCATTTTCTTGAGAAATAGCACACTAACTTCAATTGTTAAATGGATATTTACATTTTCTCTCCTATAAAAAATTTATATCCTTTGCCCATTTTTTAGAATGATTTTTTATTATTGATTTGTTATATAATAGATACATATCCTGTGAGTATTTTAAATATTATAAACTCTTTCTTCCAGTTTTTAAATTTTCTTCCACTCTGTCCAATGACAAATCTTTAACTTCATTTATTATGTTGATGGTTGTATGAAATTTAAAATTTTTATTTTGATTTAGAAAACTATACCAATCTTCTCTTTTAGGACTCTTTTCCTGTTGAAAGACAAATTTTTTTAGCTTAAGTTAAGAAAAAGAAACCTAAACATTTTCTTCTAATTGTCTATAAATGCACACATGCACACATACATACACATATTTTGGTCTTTATCCCAGTTGAAACTTATTTAGTTAATAATATATGGCAGATATCAGACTTTGTTATTTTTACTAAATTGTCACAATACTATTTCTTGCAGAATCCATCCATTCCACAGTGACTGACCACACTCTAAGTTCTATTTATACAAGAGTTTATTGCTAAACTCTCTGCGCTATTCCACTGATTTATTTATTTTATACAACCACCATAAAGTTTTAATATGATACCTTCATTGCATTTTTTATAATACTATGTTTCAAAAATTTCCTAGCAATTTTTCTCATTTTTTTCCTTCAAATAAATTTTGAAGTTTCCTTATCATGTTCCTGTAGGAAATGCTGTAGAATTTTCAGTTGGACTGCTTTGAATTTATAGATTGTTGTGACAAACATTGAAATACTTAAATATTGTGTTTTCCTATCCAGGAACAAAAATACCTTTTTCCATTCAGATTTTCTTTTGATTCATCAGTTGAATACTTGCCTTGTGTATCTTTTTCTCCACACCCAAAGATATTTCATATTGCACTAGCTTGTGAATGAATTTACCAGTTATTGCATGTTCATAAGAATGTATTTCTAGACATCCCTAAGAGGAGTCTCATCATCCCCCTGGGTCCGAGCTCTTCCCTGGGCATGTTGCTTTCTCACGGTCCTTTCCTTTCCTCTGGATGTAGAGGCCTGCTGCTGTGTTGCTGGGCACGGGACTCTCCACACTCCCTCCTGAGCAATCTCAGAAATGCAGTTTGATTACGGAACTCCTTTATAGATTCTGGACACTAGTCCTTTATCTGATATGTCGTTTGCAAATATCTTCTCCCATTCTGTCAGTTGTCTTTTGATTTTGTTAACTGTTTCCTTTGCTGTGCAAAAGCTTTTGATCTTGATGAAATCCCAGTAGTTCATTTTTTCCCTTGCTTCCCTTGCCTTTTGCGTTGTTCCTAGGAAGATGTTGCTGCGGCAGAGGTCGAAGAGGTTGCTGCCCGTGTTCTCCTCAAGGATTTTGATGGATTCCTTTCGTACATTGAGGTCCTTCATCCATTTTGAGTCTATTTTTGTGTGTGGTGTAAGGAAATGGTCCAATTTCATTTTTCTGCATGTGGCTGTCCAATTTTCCCAGCACCATTTATTGAAAAGGCTGTCTTTTTTCCATTGGACATTCTTTCCTGCTTTGTCGAAGATTAGTTGACCATAGATTTGAGGGTCTATTTCTGGGCTCTCTATTCTGTTCCATTGATCTATGTGTCTGTTTTTGTGCCAGTACCATGCTGTCTTGATGATGACAGCTTTGTAATAGAGCTTGAAGTCCGGAATTGTGATGCCACCAACGTTGGCTTTCTTTTTCAATATCCCTTTGGCTATTCGAGGTCTTTTCTGGTTCCATATGAATTTTAGAATTATTTGTTCCATTTCTTTGAAAAAGATGGATGGTACTTTGATAGGAATTGCATTAAATGTGTAGATTGCTTTAGGTAGCATAGACATTTTCACAATATTTATTCTTCCAATCCAGGAGCATGGAACATTTTTCCATTTCTTTGTGTCTTCCTCAATTTCTTTCATGAGTACTTTATAGTTTTCTGAGTATAGATTCTGTGTCTCTTTGGTTAGGTTTATTCCTAGGTATCTTATGGTTTTGGATGCAATTGTAAATGGGATTGACTCCTTAATATCTCTTTCTTCTGTCTTGCTGTTGGTGTAGAGAAATGCAACTGATTTCTGTGCATTGATTTTATATCCTGACACTTTACTGAATTCCTGTATAAGTTCTAGCAGTTTTGGAGTGGAGTCTTTTGGGTTTTCCACATATAGTATCATATCATCTGCGAAGAGTGATAATTTGACTTCTTCTTTGCCGATTTGGATGCCTTTAATTTCCTTTTGTTGTCTGATTGCTGAGGCTAGGACCTCTAGTACGATGTTGAATAGCAGTGGTGATAATGGACATCCCTGCCGTGTTCCTGACCTTAGCGGAAAAGCTTTCAGTTTTTCTCCATTGAGAATGATATTTGCGGTGGGTTTTTCATAGATGGCTTTGATGATATTGAGGTATGTGCCCTCTATCCCTACACTTTGAAGAGTTTTGATCAGGAAGGGATGTTGTACTTTGTCAAATGCTTTTTCAGCATCTATTGAGAGTATCATATGGTTCTTGTTCTTACTTTTATTGATGTGTTGTATCACATTGACTGATTTGCGGATGTTGAACCAACCTTGCAGCCCTGGAATAAATCCCACTTGGTCGTGGTGAATAATCTTTTTAATGTACTGTTGAATCCTATTGGCTAGTATTTTGTTGAGTATTTTCGCATCTGTGTTCATCAAGGATATCGGTCTATAGCTCTCTTTTTTGGTGGGATCCTTGTCTGGTTTTGGGATCAAGGTGATGCTGGCCTCATAAAATGAGTTTGGAAGTTTTCCTTCCATTTCTATTTTTTGGAACAGTTTCAGGAGAATAGGAATTAGTTCTTCTTTAAATGTTTGGTAGAATTCCCCCGGGAAGCCGTCTGGCCCTGGGCTTTTGTTTGTTTGGAGATTTTTAATGACTGTTTCAATCTCCTTACTGGTTATGGGTCTGTTCAGGCTTTCTATTTCTTCCTGGTTCAGTTGTGGTAGTTTATATGTTTCTAGGAATGCATCCATTTCTTCCAGATTGTCAAATTTATTGCCGTAGAGTTGCTCATAGTATGTTCTTATAATAGTTTGTATTTCTTTGGTGTTAGTTGTGATCTCTCCTCTTTCATTCATGATTTTATTTATTTGGGTCCTTTCTCTTTTCTTTTTGATAAGTCGGGCCAGGGGTTTATCAATTTTATTAATTCTTTCAAAGAACCAGCTCCTAGTTTCGTTGATTTGTTCTATTGTTTTTTTGGTTTCTATTTCATTGATTTCTGCTCTGATCTTTATGATTTCTCTTCTCCTGCTGGGCTTAGGGTTTCTTTCTTGTTCTTTCTCCAGCTCCTTTAGGTGTAGGGTTAGGTTGTGTACCTGAGACCTTTCTTGTTTCTTGAGAAAGGCTTGTACCGCTATATATTTTCCTCTCAGGACTGCCTTTGTTGTGTCCCACAGATTTTGAACCGTTGTGTTTTCATTATCATTTGTTTCCATGATTTTTTTCAATTCTTCTTTAATTTCCCGGTTGACCCATTCATTCTTTAGAAGGATACTGTTTAGTCTCCATGTATTTGGGTTCTTTCCAAACTTCCTTTTGTGGTTGAGTTCTAGCTTTAGAGCATTGTGGTCTGAAAATATGCAGGGAATGATCCCAATCTTTTGATACCGGTTGAGTCCTGATTTAGGACCGAGGATGTGATCTATTCTGGAGAATGTTCCATGTGCACTAGAGAAGAATGTGTATTCTGTTGCTTTGGGATGAAATATTCTGAATATATCTGTGATGTCCATCTGGTCCAGTGTGTCATTTAAGGCCTTTATATCCTTGCTGATCTTTTGCTTGGATGACCTGTCCATTTCAGTGAGGGGAGTGTTAAAGTCCCCTACTATCATTGTATTATTGTTGATGTGTTTCTTTGATTTTGTTATTAATTGGTTTATATAGTTGGCTGCTCCCACGTTGGGAGCATAGATATTTAAAATTGTTAAATCTTCTTGTTGGACAGACCCTTTGAGTATGATATAGTGTCCTTCCTCATCTCTTATTATAGTCTTCCCCTGCTTGGATTCCTCCATTGACATCTCATCACCTAAACGATTATGTCAGAAATGTTTGTAAGGCATATACACAAAACCTTCCACATTCTGGCTGCTGTTTTATCTCGGTCTTTTTCCCTAACCATGTCTTGTGTCAGGCATCTCGCAGGGCGCTGGGCCCAGAAAGCTTTTTGCAGAGCCTAATGGCACCATACTATGACTTTTTTTTTAATCTTAGCACGCAGAGCTCGTGGTTGTATTTTGAATTGCTTTTTGAATTGCTGTTGAATTGCTGTTGCTTAGGTCATCTACCTTACTCCTGCTCATTTGGAACCTTCTCCCCCGAGAAGCTTCCCCCTGCTATTTCAGAGATCTCCCCCACTTCTCTGCACCCCTCCTGCCCCACTGTACTAGGTCTGTAGTGCTGTCTTACTACTTCCAACATCTGTCCACATATCCCATCCATGCTAGACTATACGTCTATGTCTAGTGTAATGCCTGAAAAATACAGAAAAGCATACTACCAAAATAATGTTATGAGTTTACCTTTTTTACAGTACTTTATTGTTTGCAAAATGCCCTTGTATTAAAAAAAAAATCAATATGGCCAAGCTCTTTCTAGTACTTAATGAAATTTGTACAGTACAGTATTTTATTTTATTATTTTTTAAAAGATTTTTATATATTTTTGAAAGAGATCATGAGCAGGAGGAGTGGTGGAGGGAGAAGCAGACTTCCCAGGACCCCAACCTTACCCGAAGGCAGACGCCCAACCGACTGAGCCACCCAAGAGCCCTTGTACAGTACACTACTTTAAATGTGTTTTCTATTCTTTTTGATTTTCTTAATAATATTTTCTTTTCTCTAGCTTACTTTATTGTGAGAATACAGTATATAATATGTGTATAAAATATGTTAGTCAACTGTTTATGTTATCAGTGGGGTTTCTGGCCAGCAGTAGGCTATCATTAGTTAAGTTTGGGAGGAGACAAAAGTTATATTTGGATTTTCAACTGCATGGGGTGCAAATTGGAATCCCTAACCTCCACCTTGTTCAAGAGTCAACTGTACTTGAAGATTCTCATCACCTTGATGAACTGATTTGTAATTACCAGGAAGAAAGAGACGTTCATGTCTTTATCAAAAAGATATGGAGACACCAGTGCCTATGCCTGTTCTACTTACAAAAATTAGAAAATCAAAAATAACAAAGTTTCCTGTATCACAGTTACGTTATTGAGGCTGTGAATAATTCACAGTAACTACGGGTTTTTCAGAACTCTGAAAAATAAGGTTGGAGACTGTTGGGAATTTGTCCCATACATGTCATGAACAAAACTGAAAGAATCAAAGCCCTCATTTCCTTGAAAAATCCATAGGTATCTTTCTTTTGAATAAACAGAATAAAATTGGGCATAGAGACCTCGCCATCTCTGAAGTAAGTGATGCTGTGAGAAAATGCTTCAAAGTTACACCTCCCCAGTGAGCTTTTCAGGCATTTCAAAACCACGCAATGATTATAAAATGTGTCTCTAATTTGAGAGCCCAAACCAAGGCAAATTTGTTAATTTTCTCAAAACATGTTCATCTACAACTGCCTTCTCTCCGAGTGCTTGAATTGGTTTAAAAATTAGAAGAGTCTTGCTTGGCTTGGTACACGGGCTTCTAGAAATGTGATTTTTTCCTTTTAAAATATGGTTTCTTTTACATGGGTTTCCATTGCCGTGAAGGTCAGTTTGCTAACCGGTGACAGCCTGCCCTTGGCCCCATGTGCTCAGTAAATGTCAGTGAGCGAACAAAGAGAAGAGATACTAGAACACTTAGCCTTAATAGACTGAGGAGGTAGTAGGGAACCAAAAGCTAAATTCATTCAGGATAAAGAGGCCTTTAGAGTCAGTTTTTCTGGTTGAGAGATCAGAGAAAATGAATCTAAAACCCAAAATAGAAGTTGTTTTATTCTCACAGGTTCTGACATTTTTAGTGGTGAGCTGCAAGTTATAAAAACCTCTACTAAAAGCCAAATTGCTAGCACCATATGGAAAAAAAATTCGGCAATATGTCTTTTATCATTATAATATATATATGCAGAAAGCCTTTGCACTTGAATTATTTCAGAACTTTTTTTTTTTTTTTTTTAACATAAGCACAAGGGCAGGAGGGTTGAAATACTGCGCAACCATAAGAACTATTACAAATAAAGGGACAGCCGCAGACCTCATGCTTGTGTTGAATGTTTGAGCAGACTGCCTTCACCTGAAACTTGGTGAACTTGGTGAGTTTTAAGGGACTTATTACATCTCTTAGTCAAATATCTTATGGTTGACTTGTGTCCGGTTACCTAGAGAGAATGTAAGGAATTTGAGCCTTTATTGAAACCATCATCAGCTGAAACTAGAGTGAAAGGAGCTTAGTATTTTCTCACCAAATACAAAATATTTTGAGAACTGGTTGTATTTTCTCCTTGTTTTCTCTTAGTAATGCTGTAAATAAAGAATAAAAATTGGAGATCCTGAAATTCAACCATACTCTGAGAGAATCAGGAAAATGATACACAGAGGACAATTCCAGAAAGCAGATCTTGAGAGCAGGAGTGTGTACTTTCAGAAATCCCATTTGATGCCTTTTCCCTTTCAAAAGTAATAGCATCTCACGCCTCTATAGACACAGGGTGCAAGTCTTTAACACTTTGGGGGATACCTTCTCTACCTTACTATAGACTTTGGGCTATAATCCAGCTCTTCATTTCTTTTAATGGTAACAATATCTGTAAGTTATTGAGAAGTTGTTAGATGTAGCAGTAGCTGATGAGAGAACAGGTTCAGAGCTTCTAAAGAATCTCTACCTTTGCTGAACATTGGAATCATCTGGGGAGCTTTTAACATACCAATATTTGAGTCTCAACTCAGAACTAAATCATTCTGGGAGTGGAACCTAGGAAACAATATTTTTAATACCTCCCAAGGTGACTCCAAATTGCAGCTTAGACTGGAGACACACTGGGTTAAACCAATTCATCAAACTAATAAGGAAGCTGGGAATAAAATGTAGGTTTATGTCACTGCAAAGCCCCAGCTTTGCCCCCAGGGATTTCCCACAAAACCTCCTTCAGTATTCTAAGATGAGGGCAGATCCCTAGCAAACCTATAGGGCCATTAGACATCAGTCTGCTACGGGACCTGGGGACAATGGACCCACTACCAGTTTCATCATCCCCATAATATTAAAGCAATTTCTAGGCCAATCTAGGGCAACATACACCATATGTCCCAGAGCTGTTTTGATAAGACATGAGGTTATCAGAAAATGCTTTGTATACAAGATTCATCATGTCATACACTTGTTTCTTTCCTGCCAAAATATTTGTTTATCATAGGGCAGATAGGGCCAGAGGGATTTTGTTGGGTGGCTAAGTGTTCCTAACTTAAAAGTTAATTATTCAAGAGTGGCATGTAGCTACCATGGGACAATGCTAGGAATGGAAAAGCTCTGCAGCTTTTACGTAACTATCATAAAACTTTCCATATGATGGAAATTCAAAATCGGGCAGTCAAATCACTAACGGCTGAAAACAATAAATCAAATTAACTTTATTTTCTTTAAAAAGAAATAAGCTATACTATTTCTAGCCATGGTTTGGTTTTGAAATATTTACTCTTACGATACATTATGATAAAAATATATGTTTATAAAAAATTAAAAAAAATTAAATTAAATTAAATTAAAAAAAAGATACATTATGGTAATAGAACAAAACATTCTCAATATCAATCATTTTACTGAGTAATAGCATAAAAATTAGCAGTCACAGAAGAGCTATTGCATTCCAATACTAACCAAGAATACTTAGGAAGAGAAACTTTTTAATGTGTAGGATCTGTACAAAGGAAATTATAAATTTTTGCTGAAAGGTAAGGATAAAAGTAAGGAGTGAAAAGAATAAGTAAGTAAAAAGAATAAATAATGAGAAGGTATGAATGGTTCTTACAGGAATTTTTTTTTTTAAAGATTTTTTATTTATTTATTTGACAGAGAGAAATCACAAGCAGGCAGAGAGGCAGGCAGAGAGAGAGAGAAGGAAGCAGGCTCCCGGCTGAGCAGAGAGCCCGATGCGGGGCTCGATCCCAGGACCCTGGGATCATGACCTGAGCCGAAGGCAGCGGCTTAACCCACTGAGCCACCCAGGCGCCCCTCTTACAGGAATTTTTAAGTCTCATGCAATTCTAATCAAAATTCTATTTTGAGGGCACCTGGGTGGCTCAGTGGGTTAAGCCGCTGCCTTCAGCTCAGGTCGTGATCTCTGAGTCCTGGGATCGAGTCCCACATCGGGCTCTCTGCTTAGCAGGGAACCTGCTTCCCTTCCTCTCTCTCTGCCTGCCTCTCTGCCTACTTGTGATCTCTCTCTATCAAATAAATAAATAAAATCTTCTAAAAAAATTCTATTTTGATATTTTTAGAACATGAAAAAACTGTTTCTGGAAAAAAAGAAAACCTACAGGTGAGTATTTTAAAGAAAATCCTCAAAAAGAAACCATTGAGAAAGGATTAATTCTGAGAAATTAAACATATTATGAATTTTTCATTAAGATAGTAATGTATAGATATAAAGAAAAGATATACATTGGCAAAAACAAAACAAGGAGTCTAGACACAGATTTGAATTAGAATTTAAAGCATAATAACCTGAGAGGGAAAGAATAGAATTATTTAATGACTGATTGGAAAAGTTAATTAATTTTTAAGTCAGTTTAGACCCTTGCCTTGTACTATGCAAATGAAAAAACTAAATAGAAAAATAAAATTACAAATGTTTAAAAGAAACACAGATGAATATTTATCTTACTTCTAGAGGGGAAAAGACTCTTGAGGCATAAAAATAATAATAAATTTCAGAAAGAAAAACAGTAGTACATTTTAAACTTTTACATATGAAAAACTCAATAAACAAAATCTAAAGAAAAAAAGTTAGGGGAAATGGTTGCCAAAAATACAACAAAATGTTAACGTATAAAGTATGCCAACCGTAAAAACATTAATTACTATCATAGTAGAAAAGTAGGTAACAGATAAGAACAAATAATTTACAGAAGAGGAGGAAATTCAAGAAAATCATAAGCAAAGATAAAAGGTACAACCTCATAGTAATCTAAGAAATATAAATTAAAGGTCCAAGATAATCCTCCAATTCTACCAATGTTTTTATGAATCATAATATTCAGTGGTGATCAGGGTCTCTGAGATTACTTCTTCCTCAGCCTGCTAATTTACCTAGAAAACAATTTAGCAATTGGAAGACAAGAAGGAAGGGAGACCAATGTTTATGTACCATGATGACAACCACATTATTATTTGTAGCAGTAATAAATTACAACCCCGAGAAATTGAAGAGTGGCTTAAAAATGTGCAACCAAAGAATGAAATCATCCAGTTGTTATGGACTGAATGTCTGTGTCCCCACACCTCCAATTTCCTCTGCGGAGTTCTAACCCCGAATCTGATGGTATCAGGAAGAGGGATGTCTTGGAGGTGAGTAGGTCATGACAAAGGAGCCCTCAGGAATGGTCTTAGAAGTGGACCAAGAGCTAACATGTTCTCTTTCCACTCTGCAAGGGCACAACCAGAATTCAGCAGTCTCTAGCCCAGAAGAGGATTCTCACCAGAACCTGACTATGCCAGCACCACGATCTCAGACTTCCAACCTCCAGAACTATAAGAAATACATTTCTGTTGTCAATAAGCCACCTAGTTTATGGTATTTTGTTAGAGCAGCCCAAGCTAAGATACCAGTTAATAAAAATCAAGTTTTGGGAGGGGCGGGGGGGAGAATGTTTTGCAAAAACACCAGGATATAAAGTATAGTAAAAGAAGCAAGGTATAAGAAAAGCCATATACATAAATCAGAGCCAAATATTTCTTAAGTTTTTTGGGTTCTACAGTGTACAGATATGCACAAAGTGTCTCAAGAAGGAGGTGCAGTGAGGTGGGGTTCCCTGAGAGTTAGAATTAAAGATTTTAATTTTCTTTCTTATACTTTTCTGCAATTGACAAGTTTTTTTTTTTCCTATGAGAGTAATTTGATTCATTGTAAGCTCTAATCAAAACAAAAGGCATTCTTAAACCACAGATATTGTGAGAGATTTTACTCAAGGTATCACCCTAATTAAGGAGTGAGAATGAAAATAACCAATTACATCATGATTAGTTAAATAATGCCTTGAGAATAACCATTTTTGGCTTCCTTTGCCACATAATTCATACCTGATATAAAACTGAAAGACAGAACCACTTAGCACTCATAAAATTCAACCACTGAGAATTCCCCAAACAGGCCAACATAACTAGATTGTTAAACACGTCCACATGGTAGATTCTCCAACAGAACATCTCATCTAATGACTAGGACCCAAGGAGTCCATGGTATGGGCAGAGGGGTCATGTCAACACTACCAGGGCCAGCACCAGATACCAACTGCCGTTGGCAATCTGACCAGCTCTCCCACCAAACAAGAGATCTCCGCATTTCGGGAGAGTAGGGAATTATCTAGGGCCAACTTGACTTGCTGGTTATTTTCAGAAACTCATTAAGTGAAAGGTAAAAACCAGACTTCTTCCATCTTCCTTAATGTGTGTTTACTGACTATTGGGTTGATTGAATTCTTGCCTTGCAAAAATTACAGTTCCATGCATATGTAGATTTCAATAAATTATTTCTGAAAATAAAACACCTTGGGACTGGCTTAATAACAGTTCAGAAATAGAAGTTATTTCAAAATGTGGTTCCAAGTGAAAATAAGATGATTTGCCATTTAATTTTCTTTTCTATTTTCTTAATGCCCTGTGAGCATGCAGAGTCTTTGCCCTCAAATTTAAACTCATCGATGTGTTCTAGTAGATAGAACTTCCTAAATAGATTTCAGACTTCCTAAATAGGTTTCAGACTTCTCAAAAGCAGACAGGAATTCTTTGGTGTCCGCCCTTCTCCCACATTAGGCGTTGTGATTGGAGCCACAGCACGGTGTTATCTGCCCTAGAATATTTTCCTCAGATGAACACCACCTGTCAGGAAATTTCCACAGCTATTTATTTATTCATTGAGTCAGTCATTTATTGAACACCAAGTATATGTCATGGACTACTGAATGACCTGGGGATACCAAGATGAATAGGACATGATTAAGCCTTGGTCTCTGTCTCCACAGTATTCACATCTATCTCACTGCTGTCTGGCAGGACCAAACGACACTACCAGAACGCACACGCTCATTCATTCAGCATATGTTATTGGATACCTATAATGAGAAAAGTTGAAATAGAAAGCAGTTTCATCATACAAAAGGAATTCAGAAAATGACACTACTCTAAGATAAGAAAAATAACTTCATTTCTCTTAGAGGTACATTTTAAAATCACAGCCTACCTATCAGTGGCCCATCCTACCATTTCCACTTTTGGCTTCATGAGTCCCACTTCAGTGACACTGTAAGTAAACCTCACTTCACAGAACATGCTGATCCACATACTAGTTATTCTAGAATGAGACAGAATGCTTAGAAAGATGTGTCGCTTATCTCTACATTTACTATAGTAATAAGATTCAAATAAAACCTCACGTCGTTGACACTCAAGAAACTGCAATTAACCCTTTAATCATCTTTAAGACATTCGCTTTCTCTTAACTTTTCTGTTGTAACAATTTAAATTTCAAATGACCACTCCATTGGGAAGGCAAAACAAACAATTTTGTCCAAACTCCCCTTTCGTAATCCAGGATTCTGTCTAAATGCTGACTCTTATCTTTGATGTACCTATGAAGACAGTTTCCTGAGAAATCAGCAGATGAAATTCTTCCCACTTCAGACTTGCTATGCTAAGCTAAATTCATATCTATATATCCATGAAGATGATTTCTGAAAAAGCAGAGTCTCCTTGTTAATTCTTTGATAATTTTAATTTTTTGCAATTCTAACACCTATATTTTCTCAGAGGAAATAAAATTCTGGCTGTATTCACTTATTTAATATTTTAACATTGCAATCAAAGATTTTGGGAATTTTCAATACTGTATTTTTGAACCAATGGGTTTTGTTGAAACAGCCACCATCATTATGGTGCTATAGTGCAGCAATAACCCCGTAAATGAGCTCCCGAGAAGAACGCTTCTAAATCACAAACATTATATGATTGTTGTTTTTTCAAAGACCCACCCAAGTCCTCACAGAGTCTAATAAGTTTCCAGTCACTTCAAGTACATATAAAGAGTACTTACAAATCAATAAGAAAAAGAACGTCCCCTATGTATTTTTTTTTAAAGGGCCAACTGACATAGAAAATAAATGTCCAGCTTCACAAGTAATGAAAGGAATGCAAATTCTATAAAAAATGTAATAAGGAGGGTACATTTTTCAAACGATTGCAGGCAGTGTTTTTTTAAGGATGCAGGAGAAAAGAAAACCTCTGACATTTGTAGAGGGCAGGGTTAGGAATAAATACAGACCAACTAGGGAGAAGTAAGGAAAAGATTTCAAAAATTTAATATCTTCCACCCTATAAATTCCACTCCTTGGAATTTATCCCTTAAGACGGACAGGTTGTTAAGTGTAAGGAAACAGACATTAAGGGAAAATGATGGTAGCATTAATTATAGTAATGTAAACTTGGAGATAAGTTGAGTACCTAATAAAAGAAAATTGATTAGTTTCATCCAATCAATTAATAAATTGTTCCAGGCACGATTTTTTAGTCACTCTCTTTGCCACTCCTTCCAGTGTCCCCATAGGACAGTATGCTTGGTCTAACCTGCATGAAGTCCACCTTAATTCCCACTCTGCATTTTATAATCCACAGCTTCTGTACTGACTCTATGATGACAGAAGGAGCAATGGGCTAGATGGTTGAATTTCTGAACCATTTCTTAATTATCAAGTTGTCCTCCTGATGGAGGGCTTGAACCACAGTCACCAAAAGATAACAAAAGACTTTCAGAGAACTCCATCCTCATTGCTACAGTTAATTCGCTAGCTTTGCTTTCCTTCTGAAAAAAGTCCCCCTACTTTGCCTTTCTCCTCCTGGGACTGTCTTGTACATCTTGTGCTTAAAATAGTTTATTGAAGCATCTGAGGCATGTGGCTAGATTGATGGGAAGTAAGGAAGCTTTCCCGGGCCTGATCTGTGATCTTTTCTTGCTCTTCGTTCTCCCTTATTTAGCAGGCTTTACTGTTTGATTTGTACCAGGCTTCTGGCTATTCCTCTGTTTTTCCATGTGCACTGACAAATTTTACAGGGTACTAGCTACATAATTGCCCGCTGCTTTTATGAGCTCACTCATAGCATTGTTGGGGCCAGGTGCTTTTCCCTGGCTAGCTTTTTTTTTTCTTTCTTTCTTTTTTTTGCTGTGGATTTTGGATGTGGTTTCAATTTCTTCCCTAAGGCTTCAGAGGCAGCATTCTTTTTTTTTTTTTTTTTTTTTTCAGTGTATTTAACTGGCTCATTATTGATCATTTTGCCTGGAATATTTAATATCCTTTTCTAATGTCTATGGGTTTGAACTATTCTTTCAGGTGTTTTCTTTTCTTTCTTTCTTTTTTTTTTTTAATATAAATACCCCCTTTGCTTTCAAATGCAGAATTAAAATTTATAGAGTCTGAAATTCTTCATGTTTCAGAAATGACGGCCATCCACTGCTAGATGTCCTTTCCCTGAGTCTCATCTGTAATTAGAGAAGCCACTCTAACTAGGATATTTGTAAGAGCCTGGAAATGTCTTTTGATTGTACCTCAGTGACTACATTGTAATTGGCATATATAAATATACAGACCTACCACATGGGATGTGCCTTGAAGAAAAGGAAAGATTTGCTTAAGCAATTATTCCTTTTGAGGATGAATCATTAAAGAACACCTTAATCTCTTTTAAGCCAACCATTTAAGAAAACTTTTTAAGTAATATCTACTTCCAACATGGGATTCAAACTCATGACCCTGAGATCAAGAGTCAAAGGCTCTCCCAACTGAGCCAGCCAGCTAAGTGTTCCTTGAGCCAATCATTTAAAAAATATCCCCTGTTGAACTTTAAGGAAGAACAGAGGCTGTAATGAATACTTGAAATTTGCTAAGAATAGACAGAAGGTGCTCTCATCACACACACACACACACACACACACACACACACACACAATGGAGAAGATATGAGAATTAGCTTGACTGTAGTCATCATTTCAGAGAGCATATGTACATCAAATCATATGTACACCTTAAATATATATACAGTTACTGTTTTTAAAATGAAATTAAATAAATAAGAAAGACAGGAAAATGTTTCTATGGATTTCAGAGTTGAGAACTCATTGTTGGGCTTGATAATAGTAGGAACACAAAGACACAGAGTAGGTATTAAAGAATATGTTAATTTTATCTTAAGAGTTAAAACACAAAGTGAGGGGCACCTGGGTGGCTCAGTTGGTTAAGCAGTGGACTCTTCATTTTGGCTCAGGTCATGATCTCAGGGTCATGAAATCGAGCCCTTCTTCACACTCCATGCTGGGTGTGAAGCCTGCTTAAGACTCTCCCTCTCCCTTTGCCGCACACCTCTTCCCTTTCTAAAACAAACACACACACAAAGTGAATTTTTAAAGTTTGGTCCTACAAAAACAAAATTTATATTATAACATTATAAGAAATAGAAAATGTAAACAAAAAAATTTATGACATTATAGGTTGCCATGCCTTACCAAATAGCCCTCTGGAATTTTATAAAAGCATGTAGTAGACTTAACACTTAATATTTTAAAATATGTGTGACATCTTGTTAAGTAAATAAATAAGAAGTTACCATGTATTAAAAAGTGCTGGGCAGAGAATCCAAGCCTAGTGACATGGCAGAGAGTCACTGTAAGGCCACATTGAATTCAACAAGATTATATGCAAAGAACTAAATGCCAGCCACCCAGATGAAGGTCCAGAAGACCCAGTATAAATGCTCAGAAGCAGAAAGAAACTGAGTATTCAACGAATAAAAATATAGGAATGACAGAATAGTGGACAAGAGAAAGAGAGTGAAAATGAGGTCAAAGTTGTAGGCTGAGAGAGTCCAGATTGAGTAGGATTTTATAGGCAAAGGTAGGAAATCTGAATTCTATTGTAAGTGCTATAGAGAGCCATTCATTGGAGGGTTTTACTTACGGAAAGAGCATCACTGATTTAACTTTCTCAGAGATCCCACTAGCTGTTGAGGGAGAAATGGACTAAAGAGGACTGTTACTAGAAGCAGGAGACCAGTGAAGAGGTTTCTGCTGCCACCTGGGCAAAAACAGGTATGTCATTTCTGGGTTGGGAAAGCTGGAAGAAGAAACCATGTAGGAGAAGATGAAAACCAACAATCCCGATCTGATTTAAGTTGAAATGTCTATTAAACAAACAAGCAGAAATAGCAAGAAAAGAACATCATATACCAGTCTGGTGACCAGAGAGAGCTCAAGGCTGAAGAGAAGGAGTTTGGAGAAATTGGCACCTATAATATCTGATTCCAAGGGTGTTGGGTGACAGGCGTGCAGAAAGAGAGCATACAAACTGGGAAGAGGAGGGATTCCAGGACCAAGCCTGCTGTGATAATGTATTGGGCAGAAACAGAAATGCCATCAAAGGATAGAGAGAGTGGAGTTTGGTTAAAATTCATGAGAATACTGGAGAAGGCACATAGAGCACCAGAGAGTTCAGAACATTTTTCTAGATTAAAAGCGTTTTTTGTGTGTGCTCATTGCATGGTATTGTTATTTTGTTCCTTATTCAAGGTGGCTTTTCATTTATACATAGCTGACACTTCGAATTTTGTGAAAAAACAATTTCATTTTTAACACCCATTGCCTTAAATTTTTCTAGGCTTAGAAATAATTCACATACTTAAATATAAGGAAAGAGGAAACTGTTGTGAGTAGAAAAATGGACACTTTCCTCCATTTATTTCCTCCATTTTTCCTCTATTTTTTTGCTGTATACTACACCAAGCTTAAGGCAATAATTTTTCTCAGGGTTAGAGGAAAGATGGTGTGACAGGGAGGGCTTCTCCTTAGGTAGGGCATTCAAAATCACTCAGGGAGTAAACTTCTCCTCAACATGCTTCCTTCACAGAAACTCGAACACTTCCCATCTCCCTGGTCCCATTGTCTGTCATTGTAGTGGGTAGCCTCGACTCATTTTGGAGTACGCCACACCATCATGTGGGCTAAGGTTGAAAACCATGCCCCTAAACATTGAAAAAATAACAAAGCCTACTTTAGTACCTATTTTTAAAGGTACAGAGAAGCACTAGGAAAAACTGGATTTAAATTTTTCATAAGAATAACAAAGTAAGAATAGAGTCGGTCTTCTTAATTTGTATTTCATGTCAGGATAAAATATATTTTTAAAATTCTTAGCCACCTAAACTGTTTTCAGAACGCAGCATACATGACAAATCTTTTTAAAGAATAACTGAAATGGGGGCTCAGTGAGTTAAAGCCTCTGCCTTCAGCTCAGGTCATAATCCCAGGCTCCTGGGAATCAGGCTCTCTGCTCAGCAGGGAGCCTGCTTCCTTCTCTCTCTCTCTCTCTCTCTCTCTGCCTGCCTCTCTGCCTACTTATGATCTCTGCCTGTCAAATAAATAAAATCTTTAAAAAAAAGAATAACTGAAATGGAAAAGTTTTCATCATGGAAAGATACATAGCAGAATACAATATTAAAAATACAACCTCAGCTCTGTCATTTACAAGCTCTATGACCCTGGGAAGTTATTTTGCTTCTCAATGCCTCGGTCTTTTCTAATGTGAAATAGGGATGATAATAAAGAGCTTTAATAGGATTGTGGTAAAGATTAAAGGAGTGAATATATGTAAAGCAGTTAGAATATGTTAGTTTCTTAGAAAGGTTTATATAAACTTTTATTTTTATGAATATACAAAGGATCATAGTATTTGACCCATAAACAGTTTTCAATGAACAGTTGTTCCCTTTCTACAGTTAAAATTACTAATCATGATCAATTTTAAGATACTGCATCCTTTATAAAATAATGGGAAAATTCTTACTATTTCAGATAAATCTTTTGTCTTTTGTCTTTTGTCTCACATAGGTCTTTTGAGGTTTGGGGGATTTTTTTGTTTTGTTTTGTGTACAAATTTTGAATTCTGAACTTATCTGTGAAGACGGGAGCCCACACCTGACTACCTAGTTCTTCAGTATAAGCACATGAAATTTCAGCTTATTTGACCACTGGACAAAGAAAGCTTTAATTATCTAGATAACTTCTCAGCCCCACCACAACCTCCAAATGATATTCAAAGTCCGGAGAAACCCAGGAATTTGTGTTTTGAACTTTCAAGTTCCTGTTATTTGATGCAGATATTTTAAAGTTGATGGAATTCTTAATTTGCATGAATGTTAACCTGTTTTTAGCCTCACATTAATATTTATTGAGATCTCTATGATCTCTTAAAAAGTTAAGTACCTTTTGATAAATTTCAGCAAGTAACTTCTTCTTCCATGTAATATCAACAATTTATAAGCTAACTTTACTATATGCATCCACTCATTCTTGCCCCTTAAATTCATTCAACATATATTCTTCAGAAAGCATTTATTGAGTTATTTTGTACAGATCACTGTAGAGGAAAAAAAATAGAGGAATGGAAGTGACAAACAATACATAAAAGAACAAAACATAATGGGAACAAATATATGAGCCATCAATCCCTCTTGGGACAATCAATAAAGGCTTTATTGTGAATGTTTAATAGAACTCTTGGAGAACACAGAATTTAAAAATCTAAATTTCTCTTTTAACTTGCATGTTTTCATAATAGTACCACTAGCTTGCAAGAACCACAATAGAAAACTAAAACACTGATAATCCCAAAGTAGATGAAAATTTGTCCACGGTAAATCTAAAACATTTGTCCAAATCCTATTGAGAGCATTTTACTTTAGAGCCCCAAATCAAAATGTGGCCCTTAAAAGATGGAGCTCCTGAGAGTAACACATGGTGGGGCAAGAGTGACGAAAGAGAGGGACTTGTCTGCAGGTGCCTGTGAAACTGAGACAATCACGGAAGAGTCTCTGACATGGCTTCACATATCACTTGAAGGAATTATGAGATCCAAAAACAATGGGAAAGTTTATCATTGCTCTAATTCTGGTGATATTTGAAAACTTAATGTAAAAGACACCATCTTAATGCAGTCTTCTTTATGGAGCTTGGCAAAACAACCCCATAAGAGAGATACTGGATTTATTTTCTTTGGCAGAGAGGTACAGTCTGAACTGCTTTCATCTGAAACTCTTTACCATCTTTGGAGGGGAGCAGCTGAGATCATGGCCAACTTGTGCATTCTCCAAGGAACCCAAAAGGAAGCTGGAAAAATACTGATGTTAGCAGGAAGTTTCAAGAGCCATTATAAGAAAGAAGGGAGGGAGGGAATGTGGGAAGGAGGGAAGGAAGGAAGGAAGAAAGAGGCAAAGGAAGAAAGAAAGAGAAAAAAGAGAAAGAAAGAGTGGAAGGAAGGAAGGAGGAAGGGAGAAAAGAAAGAGATAAAGGGATAAAGTACATAAATATATACACTCTAATATACTGGTATATTGATAAAAAGCTTTTGGATTGCAACATTAGTTATCTGATAATGTCCAACAGACAATACAAATGGAGACACAGAAGACCCTAACCAATACCAATGAGTTGCTTAAATTGTGAAATCAGAGTTAACCACACTTCCCTAAGAAGAGCAGATAATGCTTTCTCAGTGCCTAAATTTTACACAAGCAGAACTGAGTATAAATTAAGACAATCATAGAGATAATTAAACAAACAAAAACCTGGCCAAAGAGTTTTGTAATTTGAAAATCCCATTTTGTCTGCTTGTATTTATCTAGATACATTGATTGTTTTGGTAGCTCAATTTTCAATTTCAATTTGATTTAGGGTCAGATGGGAGGCCTTAGAGGCGTGAGGTCCTAAGAGAGCTCAAGCTCTGGTGTCCAATGCAGGCTCAGCTGTTTACTAACCATGGAACTCTGGTTGGTTTACTTGACCTCTCTGAGCCTCAATGTTCTTGTCCATAAAATGGAGTAAACAACACTTAATTCTTGACCGCGGCTGAAGGGAAAAGCACACTGTAGTGTTTAATAATTAAGAGCTATTGTTATCACTGCATGCTCAAGTAGCTTTTTCAACTTCTTGATTTAAGTACTGCTCACGAAGAGTTGGAATTAATGTCATTTTTTTTTTCTTTTTGTCTGCTCTGCCTTACTAAGAAACAAAAGCACATGTTTCAGCTACTTTAATAATAAGCACCTAAAGTCCTTGGAAAGGCCTCTCAATTTTAGGCTTGAGAACTGGCAAGGAAAAGGACATTTTTTAAAAAATAATAGAAATTGCATGAAAAGCAATCCCCTTCGTGCAGTCTCACGGGCTTTGCAGACACTAATGATCCTGGGAATGAACAAAGCTAGCACCTGCACTTTTCTGCATTTCAATCCAACCACCTTCCATCATGAGCCACAAAGGCTGGGAAGAAATGCACAAGGTCACAGTCAGACATACATGAATGCCTCTCAGACATGGTATTTCCTTCTGATGGGACATTAAAAAGTTAGAGTTTAGCATTCTACTCATTGGAGACATTGGAAGACTTCCACAGTTGAAGACTTTAAACAACCTTCTATACAGATTTTTGATGAAAAAGCTAGGCAGAGCTCTTTTTGAACTGGTTTGAAGAATGTCCCCTGAAAAAGACAGTCAGGACTGGGTTACTCCTGGTTGGCTCTTCCAATATTACTCCATCAATGTTACTCATATCTTTCTTGGGCTTATGGTGTTGCCAGAGACCCCATTCAGAGTGTCCTCATCCCAGGCCTTAATGGTGGAAGGCTGGGTGTATGTGGGTGTCAACTCTTTTATGGTGACTTTCAACTTAAAACAGAGTGAGCAGAGTGGAGCTTAAAACAGTAAGGCAGCGTGGAGCAGAGTAGGCTAGAATAATGCCACCTACTCTGCAGCCATTATAAATATTGGCATGTGACATGTTCTCACCAATCTTGCAGAAACCATCAGTTGCCTTTAAAATTCTACATAACCAAGGCATTATAGTCAGTTATAGGGTCATGAAGGTGAGGAAAAAACTAGCCAGCAGACCTGGTTCATGCACTCACAGATCAGTGAACCATGCCAATCTACACAAGACTAGAGCATACTCAGGGTGCCTGGGTGGCTCAGTGGGTTAAAGCCTCTGCCTTCGGCTCAGGTCATGATCCCAGGGTCCTGGGATCAAGCCTCACATTGGGTTCTCTACTCAGCGGGGAGCCTGTTTCCTCCTCTCTCTCTCTGCCTGTCTCTCTGCCTACTTGTGATCTCTGTCTGTCAAATAAATAAATGAATAAATCTTTAAAAAGAAAAAAAAGACTAGAGCATACTCTTGGGTGTAATTGGTAAAATGTTTGGTTTTCATGATGCAATTCTTCATGATTGTGATGAATCAGGGAAAATGGGAAAATGACAAGCTTCACTTCCTCACCACTATGGAAGCCAGGCCAAATTATTCAGAGTATTCACATTTCAATGGGAAAATGTTTTTTAAATGGGACAATTTCTAATCACCGTGGATTCTGATCTACATAATTAGATGACTCTAGATTTGGTTAAGGATAGTAGAATTTTCCATTCTATTTAAAAAGGAACTTTAGCTCAAAAAAAAACTAACATTTATCAAAAGTCTTTAATAATTGTTTGCATTCTTATCTCTAAAACCTTTCAGTAAACAAAACAAATAGAAAACAGAATTAGTGATGGCATTGGCTTTCTTCCCAGTCTGAGTACTCATGGCAAGGAGATTTTATATTTCTAAACATCTGCATTTCATTCACATCTTCTCCCCAGTAGAGAATTTGAGACAGGATGAAAGAATAGCTCTTCATCTACAGAACAAGGGTGCCCTGGCTTGAATGGGCCAAATGTCTTAGAAAGTCCATCCACTGAGAGAAAAACCGTAAACCACACCTCACACTAGTGTGTAGTCCTGGGTTTCCTCCTACTCAGCAGACTGTCCTGGGTAACTGCTTAAGTTCTTTAGATTTAGTCATAAACAGTTGCCATTTTGACCATTTCCTTTTGTAGACCCACAAACTACAGAATAAATGAATAGCTCCTTTCCTTTGATGGCCTTGCCCAAGGGCTGTTTTAGCACCCCATAAATCCTGTAATTGTATGGGATCATTTGGCAGCGTGTGGATTTTTCTGCTAAATCACAGTGAGAAGAAGAGCAGGAGGAAACCCGAAAAATAAAGCATTATGGTAGCATTAGAAGATTTATAGTGGGAGTGAACAGTACTGGCAAAACCCCAGCAAGGTCTTTATTCCTGGGAAGAAGAAGGCATGGCTAAGCATTCAGAACTTTCCCTGTTAGCTGGGAGTAGAAGTTAGACATAGATGCAGTCCTTTTTTCTCCTACTACACACTGCTGGTGTCAGTGAGAGTATGATGAATTTCTGAAGTAGACTTAGCTGTCAAGGATATTGACTGAGTCAGTTTATATTCTTTTATATAGATGTCCTGTAAATGGACTTATTACATGGTAGTGGGAGAAAACCAGCATGGGAAACAGAGAGCACTTAACCATTTGTGCAAGTGTTGTGTTTTGTGTGTGTGTGTGTGTGTGTTCGTTCCCTGGAGGGTCTCTGTCAAATAAATGTGTATAAGAGCATTATAGTATTTGGCCAATTGTTTATAAACTCCATCTCTCATGTTTCAACAAGAAGTCAGCATGGGGTTGAGAAGGTTGGGGTTTACCATGCCCTACAATGCCAGCTCTTAAGGGGATGTTGAAAGTGGGTTGAAAATCCAAATCGTGCCTTATTTTATTAAATTTGTTCTAGTCTCTGAGTAAGAAACTTTGGTTACTGTGTTTATAAACACTTCGAGAACAGGGAAGTGTAAAAAGACATATAACACATTTCCAGTAATGGCATCAAATTTAAATGTTTTTTTCCTAGCAAGTTGAAACCAGTATAAAGCTTCGGTAATTAACAGATTAAGATCTATTGACAGACTCTTCACATCAGAAATTAAAAGGAAAATTACAGGTCTCTTAAGAATTTAAGGCCTCTCATAAAGCAATGGCAAGGAATAACCGCACATCTTAACGGAAATTTTTTTTGGCAAAATAAGCAGTACTAAATTATATGGAATGTATAATTCTTTTGAACTCTCTGAGCCTGGGAATCTTATAAAATGGAAGTTTCAGGTTTTTGGAAGTGATTACTAATACAAAAGAAATGTATTAGAAACAACTGACAATAAGTGTCACTGGCGTTGGAACTTACCCAGAGCTTGGCCCATGGATTGCCTCCTCACTGTCCACGTTTCTTCCCCAGGTGATCTGATACACACCCAGACTGAAGATCATGTATGTGCTAGTGAATCCCAAACTCAGTATTTCACCTCTGGTGTCTTCCCTTGCCAACCTAACATCTCTCATGTCTAATTTATTATTCATTTCAAAGCTAACTTGTCCAGAACAGAACTTTTGATTTCCAACCTCATAACACACACATGCACACAAGCATGTGCACACACACACACACACATGCACACATTAAAATAATTGTTAAAAACTCTTTTTGTTGCTCCAGCTCATTAAATAGTATCACCCTCCTCCCAGCTGCCCAGACCAAAACCTAGGAATTTCCCATAATTATTTTCTTTCTTTCATACCTAATCCTTCGGTAAGATCTCCCAGACCTACCTCTACAATATTTAACAAAGAGTTTTACTTGTCTTCCTTTCCACTGGCACTGCCTATTCCAAAGTACTATTATCTTTCCTTGGCACCTTAAAATTTCTCCTGCTTCTATTCTTGTATTCAGTACAATGAGAAGAATTTGGACAGTATTCTAGAAGAATAAAGAATCAGTTGAAGGTGCTTGAACAGTCGGTAAAGTGAATAAGCAGAATCAGATGATCCTACCACATTACACAATTGAAAAGGTTCAAGGAGAAGATGAGCAATCGGTAATTCAAACAGTGCTAACAAAGCAGAACAATGTCCCTGAAGTAAGAGAAGTTGACCAAACTAAGACAATCACAGAAATGAAGACCTCTCCCTAACTCTGATCAATGTGCCATAGGGCTGTTAATCAATTAGCAGGCCTGGCAAACCCCATTTGAACACTGCATGTCTATGCATTCATTGATGTAGTCAAATTGTCAATCAATAAACACCGAGCAAGTCTACACCCAAGCACTATGGTCTATCCTAGTAGGACAGACATGAAAACGGCCTAGCACCCTCTAGAAGAATGCAACCTGGGAGATGGAAGTGCAAGGGATTAAAGTGCCATATGACAAGCACCTTAATAATGGCGGGGACAAGAATCAATAGAAGAAACATGCAAGAAGACGTATTGAGGAAGTGACCTTGGATTTGGGACATGAAAGTCCTATGAAAGAGGGTTTTCTACCTGGCCAAGGAGGAAAGGAATACTGCAAACAGAGGGAAGATTTAAATAAGTAAAATCAATGTCTTTCAGGATTGGTGACGACTTAAGTGGTCAAAAGAGAAGGTTTTTAAAACTTCGTGTGTGTGTGTTTAGTGGTAAAGGTACTTTCTGTTTTGGGTTCCAGGGAATGAAGTCCGTCTCTTTTGGGGAGTTCTGGAAATTTTTATGCCTTTCAGCTCTTACAATTTAATAGCTCCATAACCAATCATATATTGCATATTGATTGTACCCACCATGTACAAGGCACAGAACAAGGTGCACAAAGATGCATGATACAGCCACTGACCTCAGTCAAGTCAGAATTTAAATAAGCCATCCGCAACAGCAAGACAAATTAGAAAGAAACCATCCTTTTTCATCAGAAGCAAAAATATTACCAAGTTTTAAAGGAAACTGGCTACTTTGTTTTGTTTTGTTTTAAGATTGATTGATTGATTGATTGATGCAGGGGGAGGAGAGAGAAGCAGAGGCAGAGAAAGAATCTCCAGCAGATTCTGCTCTCAGCACAAAGCTGGACAAAGGTTCAATCCCAAGACCCTGAGACCATAACCTAAGCCAAAATAAAAAAAAAAAAAAAAAAAGTCAGATGCTCAAGGGACTGAGCACCCCAGGTGCCCCTGGTACTTTGTTATTTAAAAATGTATACTATGATCAGCTGGTAAGAAAACACTGATGGATGTTAATGTTTTTGCCCCAGGAAAGAAAGATAAGCATTTTGCTTTTACAGCATATAAGGGAACAATGATGTCAGTTTTGTAGCTCTCAACCTACTACTTGTTCTCTCAGATCACCAGGGAGGATCCTACCTATTCAAATGGGGAAGGCTGTAGGGAGCACCTGGTGTGTGTGTGTGTGGGGGGGGGGGTGTTCAGGGTGATAGAGCCCTGCAGCCCATAAACCACCTCTTCCTCAAGTTTTGCACAGGAGAAGCAGACAAACAGGTCCTCAACAGTCCATATGGCCTTGGAAAATGAGTTTATCATTATCAGCACAGACTAACACAAGACTGAATGGTTAAAGGGCTCTTATTATTCTGGGGAATTATTCTAAGCAGTGGACTGAATTATTTATTCTCATAACAAAATACAGGGTAAGTACTAATATTATATCTCATAATATACATAAAGAAATTGACAGGGAAGGTGCTTGACTTGCCCATGGTTACCTCCTTGTGTTAGTTTTCTGTGGCTGCTGTAACGAATTACCACAGATTTGGAGGCTTAAAACAACATAAATTAATTCTGTCACAGCACAGCTTCTGGAAGTATGAAATCAAGGTGTCAGAGGGCTATGCTCCCTCCAAAGTCTCTGTGGAAGAATTCTGCCTTGCCCCTTGCAGTTTCCGGTGGCTCCAGGAGTTCCATGGGGATCTCATCTCAAGATCTTTAATTTAACGACATCTTCAAAGACTTTTTTCTAAATAACGTGACATTCACAGGGTTGGGGTATTAGGATATTGACATACCATTTTGAAAGCCATCATTCAACCCATGAAAACTTCTATTAAGATGTGAGCTGAGGAGTGCCTGGGTGGTGCGACGGTTAGGCATCTGACTCTTTGTTTCAGCACAGGTCGTGACCTCACGGTCATGAGACCAAGCCCCACATTGGGCTTCCAGGTCAGCATGAAGTCTGCTTAGAGTTTCTCTCTCCCCCTCCCTCTGCCCCTGCACCCCCACCCCATGCATGTGCATGCTCTCTCTCAAATAAATAAATAAGTAAACCTTAAAGAAAAAAACAGATGTGAGCTGAAATTCAAAGTCTAGCATCCTGGCTCTAGAATATTTGCTCTCTAAACAACTCTGGTATACCGCTTCTCAAGGACCAAGAAAGGGGTGAAATGTTGGAATCAAGGGAACTTTCATGAATGTTCTGCCTTTCTTTGGATGCTTCAAACCTTCACTCAACTCTCACCAATGGGGAAGAATATTCCAATAATGACTGAAATACAATTTCTTGCCAGGCCAAGAGAAGGGGGCTTGAAACAAATAAAATTTCATTTTATTGAAAGATAAGATGACATATCTTTTACTCCATTTTATGGAGTTAAATTCATACCCACAATTTCAGAGGACTAACACATAAGGCTAAATCATTTTTTTCCCCTTTCCCAGGGAAACCAAGTAAATGTTTAAAGATCAAAATTCACACTGCGTTTCCCAGGCAGTCCAAGTAGCTAAATGATTTTGCCAATTTCAGTAAAAGAGCTTCTCTAAGATGATGGGAAAATGGTGACTTTCAAGCTGGGAAAAATTCCCAGTCTCCTGAGGAACATAGAGGTTTAAATTAATTAACTACAAGACCTCTAGTTTGGGAGTCGAGGTCCCTAGTTTTCTAGGCACTTGGCTGCATGACCCAGGATAATGTTCTTGGCTTTGGGGGCCTCAGGTTCCTAATCTGTAAGGTAAGATGGTTAGAATAAATAATTCTAAGAGTTTATAATATGTTCAAACATTTTTACTCAGAAGGGTTTTTATCGCCTGCCAATTTCACTAAGCAATAACATCTTGGAGAAAAACCGTTACATTTGAATTTTCACTTGTCCATACAATTATATCATATTCCGCTTCATCTTTAGGAACAAACTTCAAAAGAAATTTTCTCTAGAAATTCTTTGCACACTTTGAAACTGATATTGATTACATCAGTTTTACTCCTCATTGAAAGTTTACCAAAGAATTTCCTTGTAAGTTAATGATTTTAATATCTTCTGAGAAACTTCAACCTAATCCATCTCCTAAAATCACAGAATAATTAGTAATGGTAACATTTCTTACCAATAAATGGTTTCAGAGATAAGAACTCCCACTTCCAGGAAATTACTGGAGACTCAGTTAAAAGTTGCTGAAGTATTTGCATAAGAAATTGCAGAGGATTTCTGAAACTTTAGTGCATTCAAATTTCTTCATTTTTACCCAAGTCATTATAACTATCTTGAGGAGAGAATACACCTTGAATGGATCAGTATGTGTGAGTATCAATTTCTCATATTTGCATCTATATAAATAGTGATTTTTCCGAAACCGGGTCACTGGCTTTAGGAATTGATTTCTAGTCTTCCCAGCACATTTTGGAAAGAAATGTTTAAGGGAATGATCATGTTTCAATCTACAAACAACACCCCATTGTAGGCACTGGTAATATAGGGACTCAGTAAAGATGGTCATTAATCTACAAAACACATTTAATCTGCAGGTAACATACCAAGACTAAAAGTCCTCCTTCCTCATTTTCTCTGGGTGCATTCAGAACCTCAAAACTCAGCCTGCGAGAAATGAGAAAGAACAGATCAGCAACAACAGGGATTATCTTGAATCCTAGGAACCTCTTCTGAGCAAGTGACTTCATTACTAGTGTGAGGAGCTTCAACCAACTCAGTCTGCAAACACTCAAGAGTCCTAGCAATAAACAAAATTAACTGGAAAAAATAACTTTTTATTTCCCAGGAATCAATGGCCCTACTTATCTCGTAGGCAACATTTATAACTTCACCACCATCTTTTATTATTTTAATCTCCTTGTTTTTCCAATGTCCCACCTTGACCATTCAGAGAACCTTCCTCACATTAACTTCCTGTAAACCCCTTCCCCTCCCCCACCACTGACCACCTCCTCCAGAGGAAAGAGGTGAGCTTTTTTTTTTTTTTTTTTTGACAGAGAGAGAGAGCACACGTAGGCAGAAAGGCAGGCAGAGAGAGAGGAGGAAGCAGGCTCCCTACTGAGCAGAGAGCCCGATACGGGGCTCAATCCCAGGACCCTTAGATCATGACCTGAGCCAAAGGCGGAGGCTTAACCCACTGAGCCACCGAGGCACCCCAAGAGGTGAGCTTTTAACTCTTTGTTCACTTCTTACCCCTTGTGCTGTCCAACTCTATCATTCCCACTCATGAAAATGTTTTTTAAACATGTAAAAATGTAAAAAAAAAAAAGTTATAATCCATGGATTGGATCTGTAACAAAAATCCCTTTTTCCTTTACTCTATTTACTATATATATACTTTGCTTCTCTATAGTCCTTAAAACATAAATCCCCTGGGATGGATTTCCTTTTTTTTCTATCTAAAGCAATATCGTGAGAATAGGGAGTTTGAAATTTTGTCACAACTCACAGCCTGTTACAGCTACACTTTAAAATATAATTGTCTGCCTTCGAGAACTTAAAAATCCCACTCACAGAGCTAGCAACCCTCTTTACAAAGTCGATGTGCAGTAGTGTGTGTGCTACAGAAAGGGGGTAGAGAAGGCTTCATCCAGGAAGGAGGACTGAAGTGACACCTGGAAGAGTAAGTGGGACTCAGATCTGGCCTGCAGAGAGGTCTGGGTCTTGTCATGGGACTGGACAGTAGCGGAAGTTATTGGGAACAGCATGGGCAATCACCCATCCTAAATTTAAATCTACCCTCTTCCACTCTCTGCACTTGCCAAGTTATCATAAAATTTGGAGCCTCTGTTCATTTATCAAGTGGGCATTGTTGTATCAACGCCATCATTCTAAAACCCAGGTAATGCTCTTCATTCCTGGTATTATTCGTTCCTTTTGTGATTTTTTATATTGTTAGACAATAGGTCCTGTTTGGAGGATTCCTTCCTCTTGGTTTTTGAGATACCACCAAGTTCTTAATTCCTTCTCAATTCTAAGATGGTGTCTCCTTTTGTTGTTTTTTTCTTTTAAGATTTTATTTATTTATTTGACAGAGGGAGAGAGAGATCACAAGTAAGCAGAGAGGCAGACCGGGAGAGAGGGGGTAGCAGGCTCCCTGCTGAACAGAGAGCCCGATGTGGGGTTCGATCCCAAGACCCTGAGATCATGACCTGAGCCAAGGGCAGAGGCTTAACCCACTGAGCCACCCAGGTGCCCCTAAGATGGTGTCTTCTCTTTCCATTAAAGATCAGGGTTTCCGGGGCACCTGGGTGGCTCAGTGTATTAAAGCCTTTGCCTTCAGCTCAGGTCATGATCCCAGGGTCCTGGGATCAAGCCCTGCATTGGGCTCTCTGTTTGGCGGGGGGCCTGCTTCCCTCTCTCTCTGCCTACTTCTGATCTCTCTCTGTTAAATAAATAAAATCTTTAAAGATCAGGGTTTCCCAAAATTCTCTCTTTAGCTCTTTTCTCATTCCCAGAGTAATTTATTCTTACCCATGGATTTAAATAACATCTCTATAGTCATGGTTCCCAAATTCTGAGCTCTGACTTAATCCTGTCTCCTCCATCCCATGTTTTTGTTTTCCAATTTTACTGAGAAATAATTGACATATATCACTATTTAGGCTTAAGGCATACAACCTGATGGTTTAATTTGCATATGTTTTAAGTGATTACCACAATAGATTCAGCTAACATCCACCTCCTCATATAGATACAATGAAAAGGAAAAAAGGAACACATTTCCTTGTGATGAGAACTCTTAGGATTTAGTCTTTTTTTTTTTTAATTTATTAAATTATTGTTTGTAAATATTTTTTCCATAGATTTTCTTTTCACTTTGTTAATTTTTTTATTTATTTTTGTTTTTTTTTTTTTTCTTTGCTGTGCAGAACCTTTTGGGTTTGATGTGTCCCACTTGTTTATTTTTTCTTTTGTTATTTGTTCTTTAGATGTCATATCCAAAAAAATCATCACGCTCTGTTTCTGTTTTCTTTTTGGAGTTTCATGGTTTCAGGTCTTAATTTAACTATTTAATACATTTTGAGTTAGCTTTTCTGAATGCTATAAGATATGGAACTACTTTCCTTCCTTTACATGTTAATATCCAATTATCCCAGCAACATTTATGGAAGAAATTGTCTTTTATCTACTGAGTATTCTTGGATCCATTATCAAATATTAGTTGACTGTACATACTTGGTTTTATTTCTGGTATTTTAATTCTGTTTCATTGGTCTCTATGTTGTTGTTGTTAATGTCAATAACATACTATTTTGATGACTATAACTTTATATATATATATATATTAGATTTTATTTATTTGACAGAGATCACAAGTAGGAAGAGAGGCAGGCGGGTGGGGTGGGGGGAAGCATGCTCCCTGCTGAGAAGAGAGCCCAGTGTGGGGCTCCATCCCAGGACCCTGGGATCATGACCTGAGCCAAAGGCAGAGGCTTTAACCCACTGAGTCACCCACATGCCCCTGATGACTATAACTTCAGAGTATAGCTTAAATCAGAAAGCATGAGGTCTTCCTCTTATGTTCTTCTATCTTAGCATTTCTAATTGGAATCACACAGTTTTATGTAAATTTTAGGAGTGTTTGTTCTACCACTATAAAAGATGTCATTGGAACCTTGATAGGAATTGCATCAAATCTATAATGGCTTTGGTATTAATGACACTTTAACAATATTAATTATTCTAATCCATGAACAAAGGATACCGTTCCAATCACTTAGAAATGGAAAATTTCTTCAATTTCTTTCATCAATGTCTCATAGTTTTCAGAGTAGAGATCTTTCACTTTCTTATTTAATTTATTCCTAAGTATTTTCTTGGTTTTGATGCTATTGTAAATTGAGTCAATTTATTTCTTTTTCTGAAAATCCATTTTTAGGGTATAGCAATGCTACTGATTATTGTAGATTAATTTTGTATCCTGCAACTTTAGTGAATTCATTCATTAAATCTTACAGTTTTTTGAGTGTAGGGTTTTCTATATATGAAATGATGTCATCTGCAAATTTCGGACAGTTTTACCTCTTACTCTTCAATTCTGATGGGTTTTGTTTCTTTTTCTTGCCTGATTGCTCTAGTTAGGACTTCTAGTTCTGTGTTGAATAGTAGTGATGAGAGTGGGCACTCTTGTCTTATTCTTGGTGCTGATACTGCGTGTCCATAGACCCCCACTATAAATCACATTGTTAGCATAAACAGTCTAGCATAACCCAAGGCCTCAGCTAAACAAAGACACTCTTAATGGGAAAGAGCCTTAGAGGTTATCTTTCAGAAGATGGCCAAGAGCTGAACTTTTCTTTGAAATATGCTGGGTTTGGGCAAGTCAGATCTGCTGAATTAATCCTTTACTGCACACTATTCTAGGCAAAAACTTACTGATTATAGTAAATTCCTCTCTTCAGCACACATATACAATTGGTATCTAAGTTCTTATTCTACCTCTGTGTATCCATACATTCATCATCGTTCCCAGTACTCCCTTCCCCCACTCCAAGTTAATCTATTACCAAAACTTACTCATTTTTTTGTGTAAAGATCTCCCAGTATAATCCTTTTTTCTTCCCCACTTCTACTGCCTCAGTTTTTCACGTCATCATATTTTATATTACCTCTTCTCTACATCTTAGCAATCATCTTCCATATTGCCTTTGAAATAATTTTTATAAAAAAAAATTGGCTCTGTCATTCTGCTACTTAAAGTCTGTGAAGTAAGTATTAATATTTCTACTTTATTCACATTCCTTAGCATAACCCTGAATAATATGGCTGCCAATTACCTCTTTAGCCTTGTTACTCATTGCATTCCAAACCAACCAAAATGCTTCTGTGTCTCTATGACTTTGCATATCCTGTTTCCTCTGTCCAAATCTGTTATTCCTTCCACAAGACTCAAGATCTAGTCAACAATATTTTTTTTAAGATTTTATTTATTTATTTGACAGACAGAGATCACAAGTAGACAGAGAGGCAGGAAGCAGGCTCCCTGCTGAGCAGAGAGCCCTGAAATCATGACCTGAGCCGAAAACAGAGGCTTTAGCCCACTGAGCCACCCAGATGCCCCCTAGTCAACAATTTTTCAAGCTAAATTCCACTCCTGTATGAGTCAACTCAGGTTTCAGTTGCTTTAGGATGATTACCTGCCTTTAAAGCTAGGTCAGGTATCCTTTCTCTGTACTTTGGAAACAGTCTGCGTGTGCCTCAGTCATTTCATATTTTACCTTATCAGATCATTTATGTACTTCTCCATCTCCCTCACTGGGCTGAGAAACCCTCACTGGGCATAACTCTGTTTCAAATAGACATCCTCCAAACACAATGGATAGCAGTCACAATGCCTGAAAGAGACATATTCCTGAAGACTTGGCATAACTCAAATTTGTCGTAGGAACAAACTTAATCTTAACAAAGGATGGCATATGTTTTTGTTTCCAGACAGCATGTCAGTAGCAAAAACACATTTTATCAACCCCTTAACCTTTGTAGATATACAATATTTTGAGTAATTTTTAATTTGGGAAGATTTATACCATTTCAATTTGCATAAAATGAAAATTTAATATGCATGTCATATCATTTCAAATCTACATAATTTAACTTCACAATAAATGCAGTGTCTAGTACCTCATTTATAGTAATGTTTAAAGCTTATTTCCTCCCCAACCAGTCCTCCTCCTATCATTATATTTTGTTTACTTCCTTAATCATTTTCTTATTCTTATTCATCACCGTAGTCATCATCAGCATTATTTCCTGAGATCTCAAGAAAAATAGAAGATAAATCTTTCTCTCCTCTCTTCCAAGCTATTATAGTTTAAATATATATATATATATATATATATATATATATATATATATATATATAAAATTTGGAAATGCAACAAAAACATGCTGTATTTCACATTTTTGAAATGTTCTCCTATTTTTTTCTCCTATTCATTCTGTGTGGCTTAGTTTAGAATAATCATCAGAGACCATGCTTTTAAATTCCATAATAGGCCTGATATATCTGATACAAGATAGCATATGAAATATAATCCGTTAGTGCAATCACATGATTAATTAATCTAATCCAGATAAAGCCATATCTAAAAAGAGCATTTAAAGAGACTTTGGATTCCTGCTACTATTTGCATTATTTTTATTAGTTGCTGGGTCTAGAGTTGTTGCAATGTATTGTAGAGACATTAGTAATTTAAAACATAATAACGGGCACCTGGGTGGCTCAGTTGGTTAAGTGTCTGACTTCAGCTCAGGTCAAGATCTTCATGCTCAGCAGGGAGTCAGCTTGTCCCTCTCTCTACATCCCTTCCCCGACTCGTACTTTTTCTCTCTCTCAAATGAATAAATAAAATCTTTTTTAAAAATAACAAATTTTTATCAAGACCTTAAAAATGTATAGATCTCTTTAACACAAGCATGAAATTTTTCATTTGCATTATAGCCTCATAAAAAACACAAAGGATTCTGTTTTAGGTTTATTGGCTGTCTGGCAGAACAGCAGTATAAAAATTGGAACAAAGGAAAAAGGTTATTTTTTTTTTACTCTTTTAGCATATAGATTAGTATTAATTACCATGTAATGAGCTGAAAATTCCTGCCAAAAAGTTGAGGTTTGTGGTTCTATTAATGAGTATTTTCTTTCCACTGGGTGAAGTAAAAATTTTAAAGTGTTAGGGATTTGCACTTGGAAAACATCTCTAAGCTATTTATACAAGCAAGTCAATAGGAAAAGCACATTTTCCATTTATAGTCTTTGTAGTGCATTCATGGATCTGACGTTTTTGGCAATGTGTTGCTTTTAATGGTAGCTCTGAATTGTAGCCTTGGGCAGACTTCAATGTAGCAAGAGTGAGACCAGCATTCTCCACCATCCAGCCTTGGACTGGCTGTGGCTGAATCTATGTTAAGGGTTCCCATTTACTTTCCAAACTGGGACAAACCACAGAAGAATGCTTTCTTACTCCAAAATGGATTCAGCCTACAACAGGTACCCCAACCGTTGACGAACACTTGTAACAAGAAGCACCAAGACACAGTTTCTGGGTTGTCCCAATTAAAATATTTTGGGGCAGTTTGTCACCACTCCCATCTCTAAGAATATTTTTTGAGTAAGAGGAGTCTACACATAAACAGACATCATCAGAACTGAACCATTCTGGTGGCTATGAAAATGCACCACAACCAGTTCTTCTTTAGAAAGTGTGATGCAAATGACTAATTTCTGTGTTCTGAACCCACCACTGCACTCACAGCTCCAAGCCAAATACTGGGATCCACCGCAGGCCCGTGCCTGGGAGGGATACTTGGGAAGGCCCCTACTTGAGGGAAGCAGGGCTTCCTAGATGGACAGTTTTGGTCTGGTCAAAACATTTGTAGAACTACCCTGCAGAGGGGACTCTCCTTCCAGGGCTTCCTTTCCCACCCCCCTTTTTTTTTTCTCTCCACAGACCTTGACTTTTGCCACCATAAACCTCTTACATGCCCAATTCTGTCTGCTTTTATGAAGACTCTCATTCATGCAGCTATTGTCTTCAGTTGTGATATTATCTTGACTTTTTTAGGAAACCCAAAATAACACTCCCAATGATCATCAAATCAATTTCTCTCAAGTCCAGGGTAGAAAGCTCAGTACTGATGTAACCTAGGAGTCCCCTAGACTTTTGCTCCAGAATCTGAATTCTGACTCTCATCCTCAAGGTCACCTCATGGTACAAAATGGCTGCTGGAGCTCCAGTTATCAGGCCTGTTCCAGGCAGCAGGAAAAAGTAATGGCAAAAGGACCAACATGGTATTCCTTCCAAAGTTCTAGCTCTACTAAGAGCTTTCTTAGAAGTTCCACACAACTGCCCTCTTTATTTCATTGTCTCAAGTATAATCACATAAATCACATAAACCTAGCAGCAGAAAGAGCTACAAAAGCTAAAATGCTATGAACATTGACATTCAGATTAACATTGGATGTTCTATTGCTAAAGACAAATGAAAGAATGGATATTTGTGGCAACTCTCTGTCTCCTCTATCCTTCTTTTCTCTCCATTTTATGCAGACATTGAAAAACATGATGTCTGGATTTCCAAGAGAAATCTGAGAGAAGGAGTCTTACTATGAGCCTTATTTATCTTCGTCCAGGGTAGTAGGAACATGACCCTAAGCTCTCTTTCTTCTTCAGTACTTCATGGGCCTAGACTCAGGATTTCAGGACATAAATGAAAGTCTTTAATCATCCTGACCAGACACAACTATACATTCTACATGTGTTCAAAATTGTGGTGTAGCAGTTAAAAACAAATGGATATCAGGAAGAATTAAAACCAGATCCCAGCTCTTTTGTTTACTAACGGTATCAACTAATGGTCAGACAATTAAACTTTCTGGTAGTGAATGCTCAATAAAAGTTAGCTGTTGGCTTGATAATTTTGCATGAAGGACTGAATGCTTTAAAAATGGGGTGGGGCACCAAAGAACTACCCTAAAATCTCTTTGGTTTTAACTTAACTCATCTTAACCTCTATACCCTAAAACACTAAACTTCTTTTAAATGTTTTTTTTTAAGTTACAGGTATCTTTCCTGACATCTCTGTTTTTTTTTTTTTTTAATAATTTTTTATTTTTTATAAACATATATTTTTATCCCCAGGGGTACAGGTCTGTGAATCACCAGGTTTACACACTTCACAGCACTCACCAAAGCACATACCCTCCCCAATGTCCATAATCCCACCCCCTTCTCCCAAACCCCCTCCCCCCAGCAACCCTCAGTTTGTTTTGTGAGATTAAGAGTTACTTATGGTTTGTCTCCCTCCCAATCCCATCTTCTTTCATTTATTCTTCTCGTAAAAAGTCTTTTTTCTAGATCTGTTCTACCAGTCTGTGTGTGTGTGTGTGTGTGTGTGTGTGTGTTTCTATGAGTCTTTTTTCTATCTTTTTTTTTTTCCTTCTAACACTCACCCTGATTTCTAGGATGTTCACCAGGTCCCATTTCAAAACTCCACTAAAACTGCCTACATCTTGGGTTCCAACTGGCCCTCGCACTGGGTGCCCTAATGTGGTAACCCAGACTCACGCAGCCTCCAGGCCTTCCTGCAATCTAAAGATTTAGAACGTCAGCAAATGGTGTTTGGTAAGCATCTAGTCCCTGCATATTCTTAACTGTTTCAACACTCTAAGACCAGAATGCATATTTTCAGCCAATTAATTCAGATGATGTAAACACAACGGTGCTTAGCTAATTTGAACTTAATACTAGATCAGTTAATGAAGAGATTAGAAAATCTCTGCATCTAAGCAGCAAAAGATTCTTGCAAAATCACAAAAGTTAATCTTAATAATCTCTAGGCTTGTAGATGGAATGTTTACTACATTGTATCCTCTAATGCCATAAAATTGTTCAAAATACTATGTTCATTTAGATATCTATGGCTAAAATATGTTTTAAGTTTCTTGTCTATAAACACATACTTTATTTTACTCTACTGTTAAACCCTGCTGACAATCACTTGCCTCAGCATGACTTTATCATTTTAAAAGGGTTTTTTTTAGTCTTTCTCCCTGATAAGGAAATTATAGCAGAAGTATATAATACAGTATTTTCACTTTTTGCCCAACTATGAAGTTGAAATAATGTCTCATCCAGAACGGGTTCTCTAGGACCCTATACTTCTGATCTTTGTGGTCTAGGACAAATTGCTTGATTCAGTCACCTCATTTCATAATGTCTACCTGCTAGAATTGTTGTAAAGATCAGAGACAATGAATTTGAAGCACTAAGCTCAGAACCTCCTATTTAAGGGGCAATCAACAAAAGGGGCAACAGTGATAATGATGACAATTGATAATGGTAATTATGATTATAAGGAGATTGTGGAAATGGAGATGAATGGAATGGGGAAGAACGTATTATTTTTCTATTACTATTGTAATAAATTGCCACAAAGTTGGTGGCCAGAAGTTTGTGGGTGTGGTTGATTCCTTTGTTTCATGTTTCACAAGGTTGGAAGATGTTAGCAGGGCTGTGTTCTTTCTGGAGGCTTACAGGAGAATCTGTTTTCTTGCCTTCACAAACTTCTAGAGACTATCTGTATACCTTAGTTCATGGCTTTCCCCCTTCATCTTCAAAGCCAGCAATGGTACCCTTCTGGGGTTTCAAATGTCTCTTTTCTTCTATCTCATCTCTCTTACTATTCTACCTTCCTCCTACATTTTTAAAGGCCATGTGATAACACTGGATCCACCCAACAAGCTCTGTATCTTAAAGTCTATAACTTTAATTCCATCTGCAAAGACCCCTAGGCCTTCTAAGGTGACAACTGCAGATTCTAAGGATTAGAGTATAGACAACTTCAGGTGGCATTGTCCTGCCTACATAGGGGGAAAGTAAAATGTTGATCATTATAGGAATAATTAATAAATTCAGACACTAGCTTTTGAAGAATATAGACTTCCTTGATGTTTAAAGGAAAATAAAACTTACCTGATAAAGTCAACTTGGTATAGTGGAAAGAGCACTGACCTTGCTTCCATTTCTATAATCCTGTGTAAGTCATTAAATGATTTTAGATTTCTGGTTATTCACTTATCAAATAAGAAAGTCAGTTTAATGATATAAACATTCTTTCCAGTTATAAAATTCTATCATTCAGTTAGAGTAAATTTAACAGCTAAGCAAGAGCTCCTGAATCTTGCCATGAAACACATGACACTGTCTCATCACAGCTAAAGAGGGATGTAGGATTGCACCTTGTGGCCCACGGCTCATGGAGAGAATTATCATAAGGATGAAACCCAGGTTTATTTTTTAAGGGATTGGAATCTCATTGGAAGACAAGCATGTGTTTTCAGTTTCTTAGCTTCTAATCCCCCTGCTGCAACCCATCCTCCCTTTGAAAGAGCAGGAAAACCATGGTACATAGTTAAGCCTGAGGATTCAAAAGCGATGATATGCACAAATTCACTATTTTCTAGGTACAGGAATGCATTAACATCTGTAAAAATATAAATACTATTCCTCTTAGGGAATTCCTGAGCATGAAGGTGTCCCTTGTTGTGTCTCACTGGTGAGGCTGAGAAGCTGGCCAGTCCCACACAATGTCCCCTTGGCCTCTCACCACTATGGCATACCTCATCCAGGACCCTGACTAAGGCCTTCTCACCTCCAACTAAGTGGCCACTAGCAGTGTTGTCCAGATGAAGAACGATCAAGACAAGATGCTTAAGAGGAGTGATGAAATCTTACTCCCATGTGTTAGAGAGGCTGGGGACACAGTACAGTTTGCAGAATATATTCAGCAAAATGACCCACTTTATAAGATGCAAAATCATTAAGAATGGTCTCCCATAGCAGCACTTAATTTCACATGCTGAAACGTGACTGGCTATCTTCAGAGTCGGACACCATATCATGGAAATCTCCTGCTGGCTGGCTATGATGAGCATGAGGGTCCAGCACTCTCTTACAGGGACTACCTGGCAGCATAGGTCAAGACTCCTTTTACAGCCTGCCCATGGCTGTGATGCCTTCCTGGCTTTCAGTATTCTGGACCTATATTACACACCAACTATCTCTTGTGAGAGGGCAATGGAAATTCTTGGGAAATATCTAGAGGAGCTCCAGAAATGTTTCATCCTGAAACTAGCAACCTTCCGTGTCCCACCCACTTGCCAGGGAGCTTGTTTTAATAGGCTCCTTTCCTTTCCTATTCTTTTGATGCTCGACCTTGCCAGATGATTAATTCACAATAAAACTAAATCTGGATAAGTTGGAAGAAAAAAAATCTCCCACATGGGGGATGGGTTTTTAGATTTTATCCCTTCAGTAATTTACCATTTTTCTTTTATAGGCTTTCCAAAATTAATGTTTTCTGTAGATGGATTTGTGGGTAGGGTTTTGCAACAACAAACGCAGCACAAAGATGTTGGTTTATTAATAACAGTCAACTGTTATTTTTCAATCAGCTGGATAATTCTTAGTGTTTTTAAAATAAAAATATTTATCATCAACTAACTCAGAATGACTTCTTCTCATTTATGTACCGTTTGTTATCATGAGAATGTACCCCATCTTGAAAAATTGCAAAGTAATAGGAAATAGACTCTCACCGTTGTAATCAGACTTTTATTCAAGTGTTCAACACCATTCACTGAACTCTTATTTATACTCTGCCCTGGGCTACGCACTGGAAATACACAGGTGACTAGTACATAGATTTTTATTTCAAGAATCCCAGAGTCAAGTAATATCCCAAAGACAAGTAAAAATAAACAAGTAATGTAAGAGGTAGCTGCGATCATAATAACATCTACACAATGCTGAGATGGTTCATAAAGAAAGCCAAGGAAATACAGGCTGTGAGGAAAGCTCCAAAAAAGTAGTCAAATATAAGCAGGTTTTTATTTTGCCAGGTGGATGGAATAGGAAAGAGTATTTCACACAAAATTAACAATATGCACATGAAGCAGAGAAAGAACATGTATGTGTTTAAAAATTCCTTCTTTGTGAAATACCAGTGTATATTCATTTTATTCATTTATATCTTTACTCTTTTTTTACATTCACAAGAAGGTATGTTCCAGTATAGGCAAGTTGCTAGAATTTCAAGTTCCTTCTACTGGTTATAATTCCAAAAAGAGAGAACCAAAGTTTGACGAGGAGTAGAGATTTTACATTAAAACTTCAGGATATATAAGACAAAATAAGAAAAAGACTTGCACTTAAGTCCAATGGATTATATGGGATTAGGAGGCAGCTGTTTAAGCAAGCTAACCGAGGCAAAGCCCAGGGAGATTAGAAGTGATACAAGGAATGAAAGATGGGGTATGGGGAGAGATATACGAAACACTCCAGAATCACAAATCTGAAAACTACTGAACATTAATATAGAGAACTAGACTCGGGGGAAAAAAAGAATATGTCTTATTATGTGTATTGTTAGCAAAAGAAAAATTTATAAGCATCCCATTAAAGCTGTTAAGGACAGATCTTTAAAATCTCTAATGAATAAATGAGGATAAACGGAGCAATACCCATCATTAATAATTTAATCAGTACTCATTAGTATAATACTGATGATAATCAGTATTATCATCAGTACTACTTTTATTTAGCCTTTCCTCTCTACAGCAATGAATGTTATTAGAAAGGAGAGCTTAAATACTATTTTTCATTTATTTTCTTTTATTTTTTTGTGATGGATGCTGCAAGCTTGTTCTTTGCTTATGTGGATCAACAAAAACCCACCTCCAAGCAGATTTTCTCTATTTCTTCCCCAACTCTTAAGTTCCCTCTTGATTATGATGATCTGAATAGAGTGTATTGGGATCATTTGTGACTTAGTAGAGACCACCTCTTCTAATACCTTTGAATTTACAGACTTCATAACTGGGGAAGGGAATTAGACAAATCTTAATAACACCCAAAGAATATTCCAGAAGAAAGTTAAGACCCGGAACACCTATTCTTTGGTGGTTCCATATTACCCTAGACCTTCCCCACAGTGGATTTTCATGGTGTGATCTAAGGTTTGCTGGTAAGAAAGAAAATCAAAAGCTCCAAAGTGAAATTTACCATAATGTTGGGTAAATACAGTTCAATATACATACCTAAAGACTGAAGAAGAGCTACCTTTGCCACAGCCTGTGAAAGTCCCTCTAATATAACAATCACACTTTGGGATCAGTGATTATATAAGAGTGTATATTTTTTTCAAAAAGCTGTGATGTAAGGAGCTCACGGATTGAGCCCCGCTGGAGCCATACAGGTGACTAGACCAGTAAGGTCAGCCCCAGTGAGCAGAAACACATCAAACCGTGTAAGATCAAATTTTCACCTGATGTACATCAAGAGAATCAGACCAAATCAGAGATTTGGTCTTCTGACCAAAAAGTTCTGACCAAACTCAGAGGTTTGGGTCGTTTCCTAGGATTGCCATGTACTAGAGCATTGAAAGAAATGAAATCAAAGAGAGAGGGGAAGTGAAATGTGATGGAATCTCAACAAGGGCTGGACCAAATCCACATGGAGCTCTGGAGCTGTGGCCCTTCAATGTTGTCCCATGGAGTCAAAGAGACTGGACCTTCAGTGGGAGGAATGCAAGGAGTTGACATGAGCCCTCCAATGAGGTGCCTCTTATTGGCCTGGGGCCATTCCCACAGAATGACTTAGGTGACAGCCATCAGGCTCCCATGTTCCCCACAGCTGGGAGAATTAAGTGTCAGTCAGGAAGAGCTGATCTGGACAGTACCCTTACAACAGCCACTACAAACAGGCCACGTGACACTGGACAAAGGACTAAGCAGGTAGACAAGTGTAAACAGTGGTCATGACTAGAAGGGATGCCATATGGGAAACTCTGATTGGAACTGGATGTCAAGAAGCCCGTGAGAAAGTCCTTCCTGAAGTCCCTAGTCACTAGACCAAGTAATTTATCACAAAAATGACCAAAACGATAGAAATTTGAGTAAATAGACATTGCAAAGTAAGATTGGGTAAATAGGCATTATAAACTTTTGTAAACTTACAACTATATAGCTTCTTTCATTCTCCTACACTGGAAACTAAGGAACAAATGCATATTCTGTTCTATTTCCTAGCATCTCTACTCCTTCTAAGTTGCCCTGCTTCTTATAGAATGATAATAGCTTCCTGCTCAACTGTGAAAACAAATCTCCAGTTCAAAACTGAGAACATACATACTCCCTTCATATCCAACGTTTAAACTCAGAACATCATTTTATTCAAGCTTATTTTTAAAAACAAACATATGCACAGAAAAGCATTTTGAACTAAATTAATTTATAATGTAAACTCTACAGTATATTTAGCACACTTAATCAACTAAGCTGAATTCATTCTGGAAGGAAAAGATACAGTACCTAGCTTTGATAGTCAACATATGTCAGGACATTTTTTATGATCGTATTTTCATGAAGCCCAAGTATGAATTACTAATCTATTTGCCTTGGAGGGAAATGTATGAATAGTTGAGAATGTTATAAGAGTTGACAGGGCTCTGGTCTAAGCATATACTTATCATATAAAGAACAAGATGGAAATAATTCTACATTGGAAGATCTGTTTTGTGTTAGGTAGTTACACAGATTCCTTCTTTGCTTTATGTATCAGTCCTTAATTACCATGCTGGATTCCTGGCAACCAAGCTACTTTGTCTTTTTTATATTATCTAAAACAAGAGTTATACGGTGAACTTTTTCATTTTTTAGCATACTACGTAAGTGTAATTTAACAAAGCTAATCTGACCAGTCCTATTTTTCCTATAATGTTCTATCTTTTTATCAGTATCTTTCTTTCTACTAATCAAGAATCTTTTCAAGTTTAAAATCCATCTTTCTAAGAGCTAAAAAATTAATACCATTTTTGTAACACACACACACACACATACTTCCTTAGGTACTTTTATCCAATTTATTTTGTTTTCTAATTGCCTCAATATTCAGTAATGTGAAATTTCTCGAGTAACCATGAAAAAGAAGAAACAGATTTAAGAACATTATATCAATTTAGACTAAGAAAGGATATTTATTTCATAGTGTGGTGCCCAACATAACTTTTTTTGTAATTGGATGAATATGGGTAAAATGTATCATCTCTCTGGAGGGGAAAACTCATAATCTCTCTGAAATTATTTTTTGGCTTAGAGAATTACAGGAAATGATAGCTTTAAAGAGAAGAACAACCTAATGAAATCAGAGTTTCCCTTAAATCCAGGCAAGAGGGGCAAGAGTGCTTCAGAGGTCTCTGAATATCACAAACCCAAGCATAAAATAAAGTTCTTAAACAATTTTTTTAAAAGACTTTATTTATTTCTTTGGCAGAGACAGATCACAAGTAGGCAGAGAGGCAGGCAGAGAGAGGAGGAAGCAGGCTCCCTGACAAGCAGAGAGCCTGATGCGGGGCTTGAACCCAGGACCCTAAGATCATGACCTGAGCCGAAGGCAAAGGCTTTAATCCACTGAGCCACCCAGGCGCCCCTAAAATAAAGTTCTTAAAGGGCACATGCTCACCTCTGTCACTCACAAACCAATGCTCAGAGCAACCCATAACCAGCACTATTCAGATGTTTAACAACCAGTGCAAAGGTAAAGTGGAAACCTGCTTTGTATAATGCGCTGATTCCCAAGGTATAAATACTCCCACCAATGGCAGGTTTCAGACTCCCAAAGTGATGTTACAGACCACAGAATTGGCGAAGTTGCCATGAACGGATTTTCTCAAGCCCCTATAGGCTGGTTCCAGTACGCCACCGATGACAGCTCTGATGTGTTAGAGAGAGATCTTGACTAGGAGTGTGGGCGAGATTTAAAAGGTCAAAATTTTACATGTGAGAAAGGGCAAATTAATTAGCTTGTCAAATCTTTCCTCTCTGATAGCTTGAATCCAATAGATTCTTGCATAAGAAAATTTCAGAATTTGAGTAAAACTAACATAATTTCAAAATATTACAGTAAAAAAATATAAATTAATGATTTCGCTAAAAGAAAAAAATAAATCTTATGTATTACGTTTATAAGAACTTATAATTGTGTATGTTTTAATGTGATCACTCATCCAAATATTACTAGCCCATCATCAGAACATTTAAGCAAGCACAAGAATAAAACAGTCATCTTTGATATTTGCCAATTTTAAGTTATATTAATAATGCAACTTCACACATATGTTTTATTTGTTAAATGAAGTCCTATTTGTCAAGATAGAAGGCTAGAATATGTTATACCTAATAGTTTAATTGTCTGATTTATAGCTTTAAATATTTGGACATTACTAGTTAATTGACTATTACTTAGGAAATTGTTTTTCAGTATTATCACATTCAATATTATATTTGCTATGCAAAAGGACCACAAGTCAATCCTTTTGGAAAAATAATTTGTTTAATTTCTCACATATTATGGAAATATGGATGGAATATTTTTATGAACAATATGTTCATATTGTTATGAATATGGAATATTTTTTGAAATTCAGAATTGTATTTTTAAAGCAAGTTTTCTTTTTCCCCACAAGAATTAAGCATGGTTTTTTACTATAAATACAGCCATTTAAGCTTTTATGTACAGAACATTTTGATATCTGGAAATAGATTAAAGACTTTGAAGACCACAAGCAATATTTTCTCTTTGTTTAAAGATTTTCTGAAAGCCCAACTCTACTCTTCTGAACAAGTTTTTTGTTCAAAGAATATGGATTTCCTTAATTAAACCTAAGTCATTCACCATTGTGTATAAAATTTAAAACAAATAATTGAACCTCCCCGAGTCTTAAATACCTTATCTGAACACAGGAATTAAGGATAGCACATATGTATCATACCTACATTGTGATTTTTTGTTTTGTGAGAGGACACGTTGCAGAACCCAGCACAAGGTGGACCTTCACTAAATGTCATCTTCTTCTCTCTGGTTACTATCAATTAGATCCCAATCCCTGAAAGACAGAGACTATGCCTCATTCATTTTTAAATCTCTAACTCCACCTTGGGACCTGATACATTTCCCAGTGTTGGACAATGTCAACACCTTAAACATAAATGTGTTATGTTACGTTTGAATTGTGGAACCTGAGACATCAGCCTACCCGTAGGTAGAGTAAGTATTTACCTAAGTGATGGGAAGTGGTTTGAAGCAATCCAGTTGTTTAAAAATCCCCATGCCACAACGGCTCATATTCTATCATTAGAATTTAATTACTTTGAGGGGCACCTGGGTGGCTCAGTCTTTTAAGCATTCAGTTCTTGATTTTGGCTCAGGTCATGAACTCAGGGTTGTGAGATCAAGCCCCCCCACCCCAAATCGGACTCCCTGCTCAGCAAGGAGTCTGCTTCTCTCCCTCTCCCTCTGCCTCCCCCCATCCCTGTCACTCAGGCACTCATGCGTGTTCTTTCTCTCCCTCACTAAAATAAATAAATAAACCTTTTAAGAGAAAGAATTTACTTATTTTGAGATTTCCTTCTTTCGATCTTCTTTGAATATACAAATAATCCTGAGAACTTAAAAAGAAATTCATTGTCTGTAGGGATATAGGGGCAGTACCCCGAGGCTAGTAGGAAACTAAAGCTGAGGTAAAAAAGAGTTTTTCTAACCTTCTGCAAGAACTAGCTCTAGGTAGTTAACAGGATGATTGAAAAGTCTATCATTCAGAACTTTCATGGGTAGTAACAATGACACTTATAAAAAAGAAAACAGACATTACACTTTGGAAGTCTCAGTATTTACCAGCATCTCAAACCAAAACTATTCTTTCGTGCCCTTTATTTTTGTTCCCACGCTGCAACCACTATATGCTGTTCCCTCCTTCCAGAGTCATGAAAAGAGTTCAAGGAACTAACTCTCCATTTTCAGTCATCACTCACTCTCATCCTGGATAGAAATACAAAATCAAACAGGAAGGCGAAAAACACAAAATATAGAATATTCACCCGGATCTGGAAAATCGCAAAAGCAAAGTGGAAAATGATGGAATAAATGAAGTAAGTGCAAAGTTTCTTTGTCTTGGTGAGGAAGAGGTGGGCGGAGTGGAGAGCAAGGAAGTGGCGGAGTGGGAGAGTTATGTCCTTTAGACGCATATGGTGCAGAAAAGGGAAAACATGTTTAAGCTCGGTTCATTTAAACTCAAAGTGTCCTAGCCTCTTTGTTTTTTAAGTTATTGGAGATGTTATCAGGCTGTTTAAAGTAAAGTCATTAAAGAGAGTCCTTGGTTTACTCTGAACAACAAGCAACAAAGTTTTGGCAAGGAATGAGGTTATTAATGTTGTCTGAAGGGTAAGTGTCTTGAAATGGGACCACGCTGAGTCCTCTGAATGGAGTCACCCTCTGGTATGAAAGATGGCTTCAGCCCTCTAACTTGTGACTGTTGCGGACACACAGCCCATTCATTTATCAGTTTAGTGTCTGCCCGGGGAACTACTCTCTTTGTTTTGCTTCCCTGTTACAGCCTAGTTTAAAGAAATTATTTCATGCCCCCAGATACAGAAAACTTCTAAAAAATCTCTCTCTGGGGGTGCCTAGGAACAGAAATGTAGAACTTGGTGAGATACTGAGCCTGGATTTCCTTGTTGCCTCATAAAAGCAGAAAATCTAGAAGGGCGGCTAGGAAACTTTCGGAGGTGCTGTTGTAATTACTTAGAGTAAAACATTAGATAAAATTACAAGATTGCATAGCGCCGTAGGATTCTCAATGCATTTCCATACACACTGTCCCATTCAATCCTCACTCAACCCTGTGAGGTATCATGAAATGTTTTATTTTGCAAAGAAGACAGAGATTTAAAGAAATGATTTGTCTAATGCTGCACAACAAATAGGATTCAAACCCAACTTCTAAGTTCATGGGTCTGTCCTCATGATAACTCGTGAGCAAAACCCAAGTAATCCCGTAATTTGGGAGATTTGGGGAACTATGTTTCCTGGCTTTCTTTTCCATTTTAGTTATCTATTTATCTATCTCGAGAGAGAGAGACAGAGAGAGAATGCTCGCACAAGAGATGGCGGGGGAGGCAGAGAGAAAGTCTTAAGCAGGCTCCACGTGCAGCATGGGGCTCAATCTCAGGGCCCTGAGATTATCAACTGAGCTAAAATCCAGAATCTAAAAGGCTTAACCTCTGGAGCCACCCAGGCGTCCCTTCTTTTCCATTTAAAAAGATCACTTAAAGGGTACCTGAGTGGCTCAGTGGGTTAAGCCTCTGCTTAACTCAAACCACCTCAGGGTCCTGGGATAGAGCCCCACATCAGGCTCTCTGCTCAGCAGGGAGCCTGCTTCCGACTCTCTCTCTGCCTGCTGCTCTGCCTACTTGTGATCTCTGTCTGTTAAATAAATAAAATCTTTAAAAAAAAAGTTCACTTAAAAACCTCTATTATTATTCATCTTTTCACCTCCCTGCTTTCATGCCTCATGATATCTTCCATTTCAATAGCTGTCACCATGATGAAGGATTTTTCTGGAGAAACTGTAAATTAGTCAACTGAGAAGGGCATGCAGCTGCAAATGCTCTTTTCAGTTTAGTCTTTGATTTTTTTTTTCATTACTAAATTTATGGAATTAAAAAAATGGCTCACTTTTGACCCTCTTAATCGACTAAGTGGGTCAGGAAACATTGGTCTGTAGAGAGAAGAAGGTGGCCACGCTTGCATAGGACAGCCCTGGGTCTCTGTAATTAGTAATGGTGCCCCTCCTCCCTCAAAACTGTCCTAATTTGAATAGTAAATTACTCTCTTAGGAGCAAACCAAACAAACCACCTTCTGCATAAGCAGAAGATAAGAGAAGGCAATCTTCCTCCTTTACAAAATCCCTCAAAGAACTTGCCTTTACAGGGTTTTGACAACCTCCCGGTAACACAGATACCATTCAATATGCTTGCTTTATTTTGATCAATTATAACCATGAAAGGAGGGAATGCCTGTATTATAAGATGGTATGTGTTCCAAAGGTCCTTTATATTTGACCTTGGGGTCCAGCAACAGTTATTCTCACTCTGCTTTTATTTGGCAAGAGTGTCCAGATTGTATCCCACAAAAGTCCAGAGTCCAGTAACATGTTCATAGCTGTTCTTTGAAAGCTGTTTCATTATTGAGCCTGGGAAACCCCCAGTTAAACAAGGTTTTTAAATAAATATTTATAAAAGCATTTAATATTCTAATGCATATTTTGCATCTCTGGGGGGTAGAGTGATAGTTGATATGGAATGTTTACTGATGGACTTGATCACTGATGACAGTTTGGAAAACAGTGGTGTAAGCTTAGATTTTGTACAGTATTAAAATGGTTTTAATAGGGCTTGCTATATCACAGTAATTGATATTTTAACTGACCTAAACTTCCCAATCACACATCAGCTTACTGATGAGGCATAACAACAAATTAGATTGAGGAATAGTATTTTCAACCAAAGCAGGAAATCTGTATGAAATCCATGCAGAAAATCTTTAGAAATCTTACCAGGAGGAGATGCTATCTTCAGTCACCACACGAAGAATTAATTGCCTAGTTTTGTATTTAAAATGATGTTCCTCACAAATTATTCTGCTAACATTAACTGCTGTATGTAGGACAATAATTGGCCAGAAGTATGGAGAGGTGAAATCCCACTGCCTTACTTTCTAATTCACAAATGAAACAAGTTCAGAACCAATATAATTCATCTATACATATATATACCTTTGTGTGTACGTATGCGTGTGACAACATTCTACACTCTACATTCAGTTTTGTAGCAGTAACCACACTTTTCTAATTGCTTGTTGCTATTTTGTTGTTTCCAACAAGTCTGGAATGGATTATAATTTTTTTCTTTTGGCATTCCCCCAAACCTACAAACAGTGTGTTCCACCAAAGCACATACATTATGTGGCTATGCCAAGAATCTAACAAGCATTTTTAGGGCAAATAAGATCACTAATTCTTGTTTGTTTCTCTTTTTAAAATAGTACACCCGGGACACCTGGGTGGCTCATTTGGTTAAGTGGCTGCCTTCAACTCTGGTCATGATCCCAGCGTCCTGGGTTAGAGTCCCACATCGGGCTCCTGGCTCAGCAGGGAGCCTGCTTCTCCCTCTGCCTCTACCTGCTACTCTGTCTGCCTGTGCTCGCTCTCTCTCTCTCTTTCTGACAAATAAATAAATAAAATCTTAAAAAAAAAAAGTACACTCTACTGTTGAAGATGACATGAATACTTTATAGTGAGACATATTCATGAGAATAGCATTAGACTTGTGGTGCTTTTTATGTGTCAGTTTCATAGTTGTACCCTTTCACTTAATTCTCCAAACAACATGATGAGATAGATGCTGTTATTGTCTTTATTTTATATACAAGGAAAATGAAGCCAGGAGAATTTAAGTGACTTTCCCAATGTTACCTGACTTGAAAGTTATAAGGCGAGGGGATTTGACTCTCTGACCCCAAGGCATATATTTATAATCACCCTAGCAAGTAATATTTTCATGTAGAGTCCAGTACCTATACTTATACTTTTAAAATAACATATTAAAGAAGGAGCTGGTGGGTTTAATTTTTAAACTATCTCAAAAAAAAAAATTCTTGTCTCTTAAAAAAAATAAATAAAACCATTTAATATCTATAAATTTGAAAGAAATGTTTGTTTTGTTTTGTTTTGCGTTTTGTTTTTTTTAAGATTTATTTATTTGACAGAGAGAGAGAGTTCACAAGTAGGCAGAGAGGCAGGCAGAGAGAGAGGGGGAAGCAGGGTCCCCGCTGAGCAGAGAGCCCGATGCGGGGCTCGATCCCAGGACCCTGAGATCATGACCCGAGCGGGAGGCAGAGGCTTAACCCACTGAGCCACCCAGGCACCCCGGAAATGTTTGTTTTGATCAGCAAGACCCTTTTACTAAACAGAGAACCCGAAGTCAAACTCTTTCTTTGCCAATTAAAAAGCAATTAAATTGAAAAAGTTATCCTTCCATAAAATATTAAGAAAAAATAACTTGTGAAAACTATATTAATACATTGTTAAACTGGTTGTTAAGATTTTTTTTTTCATTCAGCTGAGAAAAACTGGTTTTTTTTTAAGATTTTATTTATTTATTTATTTGTCAGAGAGAGAGAGAGAGAAAACACAAGCAGGCAGAGCAGCAGGCAGAGGCAGAGAGAGAAGCAGGCTCCCCACTGAGCAAGGAGCCTAATGCGGGACTTGATTCCAGGACCCTGGGATCATGACCTGAGCCGAAGGCAGTGGCTTAACCAACTGAGCCACCCAGGCATCCCAGAAAAACTGTATTTTTCCATCAAACACTAATGCTAGCTAGGTTTGAGTTTCTTTCCTTTGGTGAAGGAATTGAATTAATGTGTTTGTGCCCCAGGGTTTGGCAGTAGGTAGATTCAATATCATGTTTACACACTGAGCTCTTCAATATCATTTTGAAAAGGTAGGGGCTGACAGGGTGGATCCAAGGTGTCAAGATCTAGCAAACTCTGCAAATAGAGATAGCCCAGCAAAATCAAATCCGTTCATATGAAAACAAAATCCTCTATAATCAAAAGATATTATTTTAAGACCTCAAAGTACTATTTTATCAAAGTATTTCACACCTATGACCTTCTGCTACAACCCCCAGAGACAGTCGCCTGTGCATAAGAAATATGGTTTCCCTGTTTATTTTTGCATTGGGAATATTGTGTCTGCCAATCTGTGACTTGCGGGTTTTAAACTTGGGGAGGAAATGACAGAAATAAAAGTTGTCAGACCATAAAACTTAACAATGCTTTCATTAAATTCTGATGAGACATCAGAATTTATTACGATTATGATTTATTATTTATTATGCAATTACTTATAGTGACATGCTCATCAGTGTTTCTTTTGTGGTACTAGAATTTTGAAATGGGGTGGCAAAGTCGCACATGGGGCCAAGGAATGGGTAGAATGTCACCATATTTGACAGTTTTAACCAACATTCTACTCTTGAAACTTACCCGTACTTTCTAACTGGGAACATCAAATCTTTACCCTCTGAAACATCTTAAGAGTTCAGTGTCCTACGCCCTTGGTACTTGGGAGGAGATTTCCTTCTGATAGCCTAAGAGAGCTAGTCAGTTCGGAAATTGCAGAATCCGGATGGACTCAAAATCCAATTTTCTTTCAGTAGGCTGTCTTTTCTCTGCCTCTTTTTCCATTACTGGCTTCTCTTCATCTGTGTATCATCTAACTGAGGGGGGCCTGGATATTCAGTTTCCAAATCATTTCTTCAAAGATGATTAGATAGGTTTGGGTGTCTGTGTTTACTCTGAATCTATGCTCTGCATGTCTTTTGGTACCCCAGTCAAAAGTACCAGTCAAGTACCACACTTGAACTGAGTGCTATGTACCAATATATGAAACCTAGCATGCGGAAAACACAAAATATTACTTTTATCCTCCCAAATCAGCATTCCTTCCTACTACTTTTTACTACTAATTTTACTATTATTTCCATAGTCTCTTAAATTTACATCATGGAGATCTTAAAAAGTGATGCTCTTGGGGAACCTGGTTGACTCAGTCGGTTAAGCATTCAACTCTTGATTTTGGCTCAGGTCATTATCTAAGGGTCATGAGATTGAGTCCCTCTTCCTCTGCCCCTCCCTCCTGAGTTCCATGCTCAGAGTGGAGTCAGCTTGAGATTCTCTCCCTCAGTCTTCTTCCACCCCTCTCCCCCAACTCATACCCCCTCTCTCTCTCAATAAATAAAGTCTTTGTTTTTTAAGTGATGCTTTTTTGGGAATTACAGCATGAGTTAAGTTTTCAAAGAGTAGCAAGAGTTTAGTCTTCAAAAAGTTATGTTACAGATAATGGTATTGCAATAAAATTAAAAATGGCTTCCCACAAAAATGATTCCATAATAAAGTCTTCCCAGATATCTTTCATAATGTCTCTTGGGTTCAACCAAAAGGTTGACTTTCTTCTTCCATTCTCACAGTTATTAACCTTGACTTTTCATGCCTAGCTCATGACAAGTTAGCTATTCTAACTCTCCTTTGTACCAATATCTAACTGGTGAGATACTTATCCTTAAAATCTCTTTCATTTCATCATTTCTTCATTCAAGAACTTCCCTGAGCTACATTTTGCCCATCAGATAAAAGCTAAACTTTCAAGCTTCTAACTTAGCAACTGCTCCTTCCTTGCTTTTCCAATCGCTTCTCTCATTTATCTCTAATGTTGACCTCTCTCAGGTAGAAATAATTAGAAAGGACGGACTTCTAGGTGGGAATTAGCAGAGAGGGTGAAATTAATGGCAGAATGAAGACAAAGTGTCCTACTAAAAAGTGCATATGATATACAGCCTGACAGAGCTGGATCTGAATGTGTGTATGTGTGTGTGTGTGTGTGTGTGACAGAGAGACAGAGAAAGAGAGAAACCTCTATAAAATAAGGATAATAATAACAGCAACAAGGTTGTTCTGAGCATTTAGATAAATGCTAGGCACATAATAGTCATCAATAATAATAACAACTATTAGATTAACACAAGATTCGAAAGCATTCACTTTATACTACCAATACATTAAGTACTTTAAATATAGTTGCTCAATTAATCTTTAAAACAACCTTCTAAATTAACATAAGAAATACTGCTCATTGTTCTCTAGTAGCCACTCTTCCCCTCTTTCACTGAATAAGAACCTCCCTACCCCAAGTATGATCTAGGCACATGGATGTCCAGCTTCAAAACAGATTTTCCAGCCTCCCTTGTTGCTAGGTCTGGCCATGAGGCTAAATTTTGGCCAATGGGCTATATGAGGAAGTACTATGAGCAAATTTCTGGTCACGTCCTTCATAAAGGATGCTCACTATTTCTTCTCCTACCAGTCTCCAGTGGGCTGACTCATGACATAGTTATAGTTGATCAAATGAGGACAACATTCATGATGATGGTAAGGCAGCAAGCCTCCCGAAACATGCTTCCCTGGAATGATCTTGTGGAGCATAGCTCCTATGTAACCTGGACTGCTTGCTACCTCTAACCTGCTAAATGAGAAAGGTGGAAAGATTATCATCTTAAAGTCTCTGTGTTTTAGGATGTCTAGGTCTTAGCAGCTTAGCCCATGACTCACTAATTAAAGTACATACTGTTCTGGGCGCCTGGGTGGCTCAGTGGGTTAAGCCGCTGCCTTCGGCTCAGGTCATGATCTCGGGGTCCTGGGATGGAGCCCCGCATCGGGCTCTCTGCTCAGCAGGGAGCCTGCTTCCCTCTATCTCTCTCTCTGCCTGCCTCTCCATCTACTTGTGATCTCTCTCTGTCAAATAAATAAAATCTTTAAAAAAAAAAGTTGGTTAAAGTACATACTGTTCTTACTGTTCTTTATTATTATTTTACAAAAAAGAAATCTGAAACCAATAAAAAAAAAAAAAAAAAAAAAAAACCTTTGGGAAAGTAAAAGATAAAGCAGAGTAAATCTGGGTTTCAGAAGAGCACTCCTGAGTCTGTAAACAGACTGCGACTTACCCAAACAGGGGAGACTGAGTCCAGCCTGGGTGTTCAGATACTGAGAAGCTACCGCATGAAGTCAGTACATAACAGCTCGGTAGGGAAGAATGGAGAACCACCCCTGAGCTCCCCTCAGTACATTGCTCACTGAGTGGAGTGACAAGCATTTTGACACGTTCATGGTTAGCTTCCAGGTTATTTGGAGGATCTGCTGCTGCCACAGTGAGATTCAGTAGGAGGATTTAACATTAGTCTACATCTGGTAGCCAAATTTGGCCCTTACCTATACTTTATTTTTGCCAATTTTTCTTATGCTCCCTTGTCTTCCCTCTGCCAACATGAGTCCATCAGTTCTCCAGACCCACCCTTCTCAACCAGCCTGATTTGCTTATAGCCTATCCACCGGCAGGAGATTTAGTCCTTTGGTGCGTGCATCAACAAGGACTATAATAGAATCCTAGAAGATTCTCACTCACAGCTGTCTGATACCAAATGGACTTCATTCAGCCCAAAGAGGCCTCTAGGGACTCTGCAGTAACACTGTGTTCTTTAGTTCTATCATCTGGGACAGTTATTTGTTATTCTCTGACTTTGTATCCCTATTTGTAAAACTGAGGAGTTCAATAGATTATATAGATTCACATGGGGATTTTGTGAAGAATAAATGAATTAATTGAAAAAACTTAAAACAGTATAAGCACACATGAAGTTGTCAGTAAAATTTAACTACTGCTGTGATTTATTTATTGGGCCAAAACCTAAAGAAATACGGGCATATCTTGTATGAAGTGCGTAGTCTAATCAGAAGAGAAAGATACATGCACAATTGTATGCAGTAATGTGCTATGAGTTTGAGGAGTCCATAAAAAGCCCAAGGCATTATGCCTGGTGAGGCCGGTTTTCTTACAGAAAGGTCATGAAGGACATCATGGAAGACAGGCGTCCCATCCTTCCAAGTAGACATCACTGTCCCCTTGGGGTTTTCTCCCCTACCTTACCAGTACACGTATAGGGATGTATTAAACAGAATACTCAAGTCAGAGTTTATAATACTGGTTTCTACTCCAAATTGTGAAGTAAGCTAACAACTAACTTGAAAAAGTCACTCTTTCTGGGCCTGGGTGGCTCCGTTGGTAAAGCATCTAGCTTTGCCTCAGGTCATGATCCCAGGGTCCCAAGATCAAGCCCCACATTGGGTTCCTTGCTCAGTGGGGAGCCTGCTTTTCCCTCTGTTTGCCACTCCCCCTGCTTGTGCTTTCTCTCTCTGACAAATAAATAAATAAAATCTTTAAAAAAAGAAAAAAGTCACTCTTTGAACTTCTCTTTCCACCAGTAAAATAGAGATAGTAATAACTATTCTGCTAGTTCACAGTTTTCGTGACATCCACATAAAGTAAACATGAAAACAGTTGCTAAGGTACTACTCCAGTAAAAGATGTTAATTATTACTTTTTAAAGTCCATTATACTTTCTGTTCCAAGGAGTGCCGATGCCAGCTGTGCGGTAATGGCTGCTCACAGTGCTGGCTGATAGGAAGCTACAATGGCACCATACTGGGAGGGGACCCTGATCAAGGGCAATGGCCCCATTGGTACAGGCTGGACACGAGGACCATATGTTGTCTCATATTTACAGAATTTGCTTCATGCAATATCAAGGTCAAAGCAGATAGATGCTTCTGCATGAATGTAACCTAGAAAGGGAACATAAAAGGGAGTTAGCATTTAGTAGCTAAAGCTGCATGCTTGTGAAAAATAACTGCTCTCGGATTGTGGTTTGCTAAAAGCCAGTCCAAATTTCCAGGACCCAAATAAATTTTATTGGTTTTAAGAGGCTGACGCTTTTCAAAATCTTTCACGATGTGGCCAAGTTCTGAGCACCCGGGTACTAATGATAAACTAGAGGAACGTAAGACATTCTGTACCAGGGCATTCTTCAGTTGGGGCTTTGTTGTTCCAATACATATGTGGCTGTGGAGGGGGGCAACCAGGCAGGAATCAGTACCACAAGGCCCAGGCAGCAGTCAAGGCTGCAAAAGATAGGGCACATGGATCTCTCCAGAAGGTCGGAAGGAGACAGCATTATCCCTAATGGTCAGGAAACAGGGATTAGTCAGCAGGCCCAAGCAGTGAGAGTAGGGCCAGGCGTGGGAGACATGGACCCTGCATGAGGGAGCCAAAGATCCAACCAGAGTGATGGGGACCTGGAGCTATGGCATGTGCTGTTTTACACACAGTCTACTCTGCTGACTATCTAGCACGAGCAAGTATACGGGAGGAAAGAGGAACCTGAGTACTGGGTGAACTTGGGGATCGTGACCATGACCAACAGAGAGATAGGTTCTAATGGCTAATTTGCAATTCTGAAATTAGAGGCAGTGTCATTATATTCATAACATTTTGCTTGTTTAAAAAAAAAATGCAGGTGAATTATCTTATCTCTTTTTTTTTTTTTTTCCAGCGGACCATGACTCATAACAAGTCTGCCACTGTAATTAAACATGAGTTTTTATCAATAAAAGGCCCTTGGTGGGCACTTAATGGTACGTAGGAGCAAGTTGAACATAATTATTCACACACCTTGAGACAGGAAAGACACTTTAGGATAGAATCCCCTCAGTTACCATGAGGATCTAGGCGACCTGCTTCTGTGGAGTTCTTCAAATATGGTTACATCTGGTCCACGGGGCAGGTGCAGTCCCATGGGGTGTGGGTTTTCCAGTGTCCTTTCCTGCTTCTAAAATAATAGGCATATAATATGCTCTGTTGAAACAGTTTGCATAATATCTGCTCCCTCCATTTTTTTTTTTTTTTCTGTCCTTTGGGAGACTAGCTACTGAGAAAGAATAAGATAAAGAATTAGAGTAATAGTGTTTGTGCTGACTGTGAATCCCCGCCCCCCGGAAATAATCTTTTTGTCAATTTTCAAGAGACTCCAGCTGAAAATGGAAACCTATAGATAACTACCTCCACTTAACACTTCCGCTGTACATATTATCAGAGCATAAGAAATCAAAAGATGCAAAAGGAAGCATTCCAAGAAATCATGTTTCCTTACAGGAAGGTAGCCATCAGCCCTTGGAAAATGACTGCATATTTATTAAACGCCTGTGAAAACGAAATAGTCCTTTCTATTACGAAAAGTTAAGCATTGAGTCTGGAAATGTTTCCTAATGAAAAGGGCATTCTCATTGTCTCATTCTAGGTTGTATCTGTTTCCTGTTACTACAGTAACAAATTACTACACCCTTAGTAGCTTGAAACAACATAAATTATTATTTATCAGTTCTGGTGAAAGGTCAAGCACCGCTTGCACTGAGCTAAAATCCATGTGTTAGCTGGGCTACGATCCTTTCTGAAGGCTCTATTGGTGAATCCTTTTGCTTACCTTTTCCAGAATCTAAAGGCTCTATTGCCCCTTCTTCCATCTTCAAAGCCAGCAAGTACAGGTTCAGTTCTGATATGGCACCAGTCAGACCTTCTATTGTCACTTCTCCAGACTCTGTTTCCATTTTTCCCTCCATCTTCTGCTTATTGGGCTCACCCAGATAATCCAAGATCATCTCCTTACAAAGCAAAGTAATAAGATAGAGTAAGAAGAGGCAGCGAGGGCTCCAGAGTGACTCAGTCAGTTAACCGACCAACTCTTGATGTCAGCTCAGATCATAATCTCAGAGTTGTGGGATGGAACCCCCAGTCAGGCTCCATGCTCAGTGGGGAGTCTGCTGGAAATTCTGTCTCTCCTTCTCCCTCTGCCCCTCCCCTCATGCTCCCAATCATGCTCTCCCTCTCTCTCTCTCTCTCTAAAATAATAAATAAATGCTTTTGAGTAAAAGGGGGAGCTATTGATAATGACACTGAGATGACAATCATAAACCAGGATTAAATTAGACAACTGGGATACATGGTAAGCCTACTCACATGTGTGTAGTTTGGACCATCCTGTGTAATAGAAAGACACCAAAGTGCTTTAAATAAAAATGACATGACATAATTTACATTTCAAAAGGTTATTGTTTGCTGATCTGGAATAAGGAGAAGCAAGAGTGAAAGGAGAACTCAATCTGAGATGGACTTTATCAGTTGAGTGATGATATTGGCTTTAATTGAAATGGTCACAGTGGAAATGCAAAGAAAGGGAAGGATTTTCTTTATTTTCTTTTTTTTGTTTGTTTTTGTTTTTTGGATAGAGAGAGAGAGAAGGAGAGTCTCTGCCTGTGTGTGCAAATGGGGCAAGAAGTGGAGGGGCAGAGAAAAAGAATCTTAAGTAGATTCTTTTTCTGGGCAGAGAAAAAGAATCTTAAGCAGACTCCATGCCCAGCCTGAACCCCATGAAGGGCTCAATCTGACCACCCTGAGATCATGACCTTAGCCAAAGCCAAGAGTCAGCCATTTAATGGACTGAGCCACCCAGGCCCCCTGTGGGAAGGATTCTTAACATGATGGATGAGAGAGGAAAGGCAGAGAGATGAAACATAAGTTTGTGGCCTGCATAATGGGATGAATGATGGTGTCATAATTACAGGCACCACTGGGGGAGAAAGAGATACAAGTGGGGATGAAATGCAGAGCTCTGCATTGAACATATCATTCTTGATGATCCCTTTGGAACGTTCAAGTAGAGTTACCCATCATTAGTCAGGTATCAGGCCTGTAACTCAGGGGAGAAGCCCATACTGTGAGATACAGAGCTTGGAAAGCATCAACTTTTTTATGCCATTTAGAGTGCTTACCACCTGAAGTCATCTACAGAGAGGACACAGAAAGGAGAAGAAAGAAGAGAGGAGGAGAAAAGGGGGAAAGGAGAGAAGGGGCTTAGGACCAGGCATCGAGGTATCTCAAACTTTAAAGGTTGATAGAGGTGCAGGAGCCATCAAAAGAAATTGAAAAGAATTTGGGGGCAAGAGAGGGCTTGCTTTGTTTGTTGTGGATTTCTGTCTGTTTTTTTAGGATGGGGCATTAGAATGCACACACATGTTGATGGAAATGATTCCATAGAGAGAGCACAGAAGATGACAGAGAAGAGAGGGAAAGAAAGGAACATATTTAGAAAGTCAAGAGGGTATGGATCCAGAGCAAAAGAGGTCAAGTTCTCTCTGTATCTGAGTCAAGTCTGCAAAAGTATCTTTGATTGTCCTAATGCAGGAATAGAAACGTTAAAACCTTTCCTTATGCTACCACTTTCTTTAACTGCCAAATCTTTTTTAATATGAAATATAACTTTAAACCTAATATTGCATCACTTAACAATATATGTGCTAGTCTTTAAGGGAGAATTTTTCTATTTTCACTCATTTTTATTATTTAGACCCAACCCTAAATTAAAGTAGTTTCAGTCATCATCAATTTTATTTGGATACAATATATTTTACATATATTGCATCACTGAATGCTTAATATTAACAGAACAGTACAGGCATATGTATTCTGTTCTTAGTAGATCAATGGAAATATTGCCAAAAAAAAAAAATTAACTCAGATGTTTCTCTTTCACTGTTTGATTCATACACATGCAACCAATCCCCTTGACCTTCAGCTTCTTCATGAGGAAAAAGAACATAGAGGAAAAGAGACTGTGGGCTGCCCTACCTATTCCCTTTCTCTATGTCATTTTCAGCATAAGTGAATAGCTAATACACAAGGGGTGTCTTAGTTTGCTGGGGCTGCAAAGTTCCATAGTCTGGGTGGTTTCAGCAACAGATAGCTAGGGTGGCAGAATGCTAAGACTAAGACATCATCCAAAATGATGTCTTCTCAGTCCTTTCTCCTTTCTCCTTGGCTATTTGGTGGCTGTTTTCTCCATGTGTCTTCAGATGGTCTTTCATATGTGTGTGTGTCTGTGTCCATATTTTCTCTTCTTACACGGTTATTAAATTAGGGCCCACACTAACGACCTCATTTTACTTAATTTACTAATGACCAATCTCCAGTACTAGGAGGCAAGAGTTCAACATATGAATTTGGTGGGTGGGGGGTGGCAGTATACCAACTCAGTCCACAGTATTAAGAAAAGATATGATAGTGTTCTCTGGTTGTCCTTGCCTCTTAGAATGGCATTGGCTTCTTTCTGCATCAAAGCAAGCTCTGGTTCTATCAGGAAGCATGGCTTCTTGGAGCTGTCATCCTCTCCACTTACGCAACAGGGCACACGTACTTGTCTTCTCTCTGAGTCTCATTGAGTCTCTGTCTTGCACACTGTGGGCACACTGGAGTTCTGGAGCACTGAAAAGGCTATAGAGAATGGGGTGGCCATGAATAGCAGACACATTGCATGCATCTCCTCCATTCATACATGCTCTGTTTTTCTTTTAAAAATACAAATCATGGAGGCTTCCCGGGGGAATTCTACCAAACATTTAAAGAAGAACTAATGCCTATTCTCCTGAAACTGTTCCAAAAAATAGAAATGGAAGGAAAACTTCCAAACTCATTTTATGAGGCCAGCATCACCTTGATCCCAAAACCAGACAAGGATCCTATCAAAAAAGAGAGCTATAGACCAATATCCTTGATGAACACAGATGCGAAAATTCTCACCAAAATACTAGCCAATAGAATTCAACAGTACATGAAAAGGATTATTCACCACAACCAAGTGGGATTTATTCCAGGGCTCCAACATCCGCAAATCAATCAATGTGATACAACACATCAATAAAAGAAAGAACAAGAACCATATGATACTCTCAATAGATGCTGAAAAAGCATTTGACAAAGTACAGCATCCCTTCCTGATCAAAACTCTTCAAAGTATAGGGACAGAGGGCACATACCTCAATATCATCAAAGCCATCTATGAAAAACCCACCACAAATACCATTCTCAATGGAGAAAAACTGAAAGCTTTTCCACTAAGGTCAGGAACATGGCAGGGATGTCCATTATCACCACTGCTATTCAACATAGTACTAGAAGTCCTAGCCTCAGCAATCATACAACAAAAGGAAATTAAAGGCATCCAAATCGGCAAAGAAGAAGTCAAACTATAACTCTTCGCTGATGATATGATACTATATGTGGAAAACCCAAAAGACTCCACTCCAAATCTGCTAGAACTCGTACAGGAATTCAGTAAAGTGTCAGGATATAAAATCAATGCACAGAAATCAGTTGCATTTCTCTACACCAACAATAAGACAGAAGAAAGAGAAATTAAGGAGTCGATCCATTTACAATTGCACCCAAAACCATAAGATACCTAGGAATAAACCTAACCAAAGAGGCTAAGAATCTATACTCGGAAAACTATAAAGTACTCATGAAAGAAATTGAGGAAGACACAAAGAAATGGAAAAATGTTCCATGCTCCTGGATTGGAAGAATAAACATTGTGAAAATGACTATGCTGCCTAAAGCAATCTACACATTTAATGCAATTCCTATCAAAGTACCATCCATCTTTTTCAAAGAAATGGAACAAATAATTCTAAAATTTATATGGAACCAGAAAAAACCTCGAATAGCCAAAGGGATATTGAAAAAGAAAGCCAACATTGGTGGCATCACAATTCCAGACTTCAAGCTCTATTACAAAGCTGGTATCATCAAGACAGCATGGTACTGGCACAAAAACAGACACATAGATCAATGGAACAGAATAGAGAGCCCAGAAATAGACCCTCAACTCTATGGTCAACTAATCTTCGACAAAGCAGGAAAGAACATCCAATGGAAAAAAGACAGCCTCTTCAATAAGTGGTGTTGGGAAAATTGGACAGCCACATGCAGAAAAATGAAACTGGACCATTTCCTTACACCACACACGAAAATAGACTCAAAATGGATGAAGGACTTCAATGTAAAAAAGGAATCCATCAAAATCCTTGAGGAGAACACAGGCAGCAACCTCTTCGACCTCAGCCGCAGCAACATCTTCCTAGGAACATCGCTAAAGGCAAGGGAAGCAAGAGCAAAAATGAACTACTGGGACTTCATCAAGATCAAAAGCTTTTGCACAGCAAAGGAAACAGTTAACAAAACCAAAAGACAGCTGACAGAATGGGAGAAGATATTTGCAAACTACATATCAGATAAAGGACTAGTGTCCAAAATCTATAAAGAACTTAGCAAACTCAACACCCAAAGAACAAATAATTCAATCAAGAAACGGGCAGAGGACATGAACAGCCATTTCTGCAAAGAAGACATCCAGATGGCCAACAGACACATGAAAAAGTGCTCCATATCACTCGGCATCAGGGAAATACAAATCAAAACCACAATGAGATATCACCTCACACCAGTCAGAATGGCTAAAATCAACAAGGCAGGAAATGACAGATGCTGGCGAGGATGCGGAGAAAGGGGAACCCTCCTACACTGTTGGTGGGAATGCAAGCTGGTGCACCCACTCTGGAAAACAGCATGGAGATTCCTCAAAATGTTGAAAATAGAACTGCCCTATGACCCAGCAATTGCACTACTGGGTATTTACCTTAAAGATACAAACATAGTGATCTGAAGGGGCACGTGCACCTGAATGTTTATAGCAGCAATGTCCACAATAGCCAAAATTTGGAAGGAACCTAGATGTCCATCAACAGATGAATGGATAAAGAAGAGGTGGTATATATACACAATGGAATACTATGCAGCCATCAAAAGAAATGAAATCTTGCCGTTTGCAACAACGTGGATGGAACTAGAGCATATCATGCTTAGCTAAATAAGTCAAGCGGAGAAAGACAACTATCATATGATCTCCCTGATATGAGGAAGTGGAGATGCAACATGGGAGGTTAGGGGGGTAGGAAAAGAATAAATGAAACAGGTTGGGATTGGGAGTCATAAGTGATTCTTGATTTCACAAGACAAACTGAGGGTTGCTGGGGGAAGGGGGGTTGGGAGAAGGGGGGTGGGGCTGTGGACATTGGGGAGGGTATGTGCTATGGTGAGTGCTGTGAAGTGTGTAAACCTGGCGATTCACAGACCTGTACCCCTGGGGATAAAAATATATTATATGTTTATAAAAAATTAAAAATTAAAAAAGGAATTAAAAAAAAATACAAATCATGGAGAATTTCAAGATGGCAACCAGAGAGCGCCAAGCCAAGTGCTTCTAAGCATGAAGTCCCAAATAATTGCACAGGTTCCATGCCCATGAAGCTGGCCTTGAAAACACATGTGGACACCAAAGGAAAGTGTGGATGTGTGGTACAGTGAAGGCTCCTCTGCTTAGCCTCACCCCTGAATTGGCTCAAGACAAGGTATGCTTAGAAACCTTTTCTCATCTTTCTTAGGGTTGCCATGTGGTTTCAGCGAAAATACCAGACACACCTGATAAAAATGTGTAGACTGAAATGTAGCCATAAAATGTACAGATCAAAAATTCACAGTCTACAAACTATGTTCCTAGCAGCCCACATTAGAGTTTCTGCATAAAACACTAAATATTATATATTACATATTATACAAATATCTTATATGCTTATAAATACTAACTAAAATAAAACAATATGCTGATGGTGCTGAACATACGTCATGTTATAATAAAGTGCTCTTAATTTTTTAAATGGGCATTTCCACATCTCGTCTTTATTTCGTCAGCAGAAAGTGCATATAGACTGTCAGCTTCTAAGCTGGACACCTGGGTGCCCTAACCTTTTCCTGTCTGACCCTGCTGTTCCGTTTCAGCAATTTTAAAGTATGTGTCAGCCACTAATGATTCGTCGATCCAGCCCCATCTGTGTTGTGGTTACTGAAATTCTTCCCAGGGTTTGGCAATCTATTATGTGATATTCCTGGTTTCTAGTGTTCTTGGAACCTGGCATCTCTTTCTGTGCTTCCAAGATTATTCAATGGGAGCGGCAGGAAGGGTCAATCAGCTGTTTGTCTTCAGAGCCAATAAATCCACCTGCTATATTGTCACTTAAAAACAAAGAGCCTTGGGTTTTCTGGGATCAAATAAAGCACAAGCTGTATACCACCTGATAATATTGGTTTGGAACACACACACACACACAGACACACAAACACACACACACAGTAGATGATACTCATGTGGGAGACACTTGCTCAAGAATACAACCAGGATTATATTCAGTTCACCACCCTCACTCACCCGCCACTACTGTGTAGTGAATTCTGTTGTAGGAGCTAGAATCCCTGTTCTTGTGGGACAAGACAGAAAAGAATAAAAATGTAACATGTCAAGAGTTGGAAGTTAAACAAGGTGGGGGCGCCTGGGTGGCTCCGTTGGTTAAGCACCTGCCTTCCTCTCAGGTAATGATCCCAGGGTCCTGAGATCAAGCCCCACGTCTGGCTCCTTGCTCAGTGGGAGCCTGCTTCTCCTTCTCCCTACCACTCTCCCTGCTTGTATTCTCTCTCTTTCTCTCTCTCTCTGTATCAAATAAATAAAATCTTTCAAAAAAAATTTTTAAAGGTTTTTGTGCCTGGCTGGCTTAGTTGGTAGAGCATGGAACTTTTGATATCAGGATCATGGGTTTAAGCTCCACAATGGGCAGAGAACTTACTTAAAAAAAAAACTAAACATCTTTGGGGGTTACAGGAAGACAGCATGGGTGGGGTGCTATTTTAGGTGGAGTCACTATAAACATCCTTTCTGACAAGGTGACATTTGAGAAGAGACCAGAAAGAGCAGCCACACAGATATCTGGGGAAGGAGTTCAGAAGGAGCAAGAGCAAAGACCTTGAGGCAAGTTCATGATTTGTTTGATCAAGGAAGCTAGTGTCCCTGGAAGACAGTAGGAGGAGAAGATATTTGAGATTTCTTTTCATTGTAAGATGAGAATCCATTGGCATGTTTGCAACAAGGAGCAGTGTGCTCTGTCTACTCAAGGAGGAAGAGATGTACGAGGCCAAAGGATGAGGCAAGGAGGACCCTGGAAGGGAAAAGTTATAGTGCAGGAGAAAGATGGCGGCCGCTCGCACCAGAGCAGCAGCAGTGGTGACAGGGAGGGGTGCTCAGATTTGGGAAGAATCTGATAGCTTTTCTAATGAATTAGATGTGAGGTATGAGTGGAAGAAAACTATCCAAGTTTTTAGCTCAAAGAGCTGCAGAACAGAATCACCAATTGTAATTTCACACTTTTTCTTTCTTTCTCAGAGGAGTACATTGCAATGCAAGCATTTGATATGATGATAATGGACAACCTATAATTTATTCTAATTTAGAAAATAAAATAACATTTTCAAACTTGGGTTTTCTTGACTGTTAAATAATAAATTACATGTAGCACACCTCAAAATTGGTAGTTGTAATCCCCGTGTATGCTTAGATGTTTCTGCACGTCCTTTATTTGGAGACCTAAAGAATAAATGTTTCCCAGTCAGAAGCTTATTTTAGGCTACTGTCTGAACTGGAAACTACTTTGGAGAACACTGAGTATTTCTTTGTAAAGAGGCATTAATCAGATAATGGCTTATAAACAGACTAATCAAATAATTCATCATCCAATGGAGATATGTTGAAGTGTGAAAGGGAGTAATAATAATTATGCTGTAAAATGAACACAAAAAAGGATGTTTGGCTAAAGGATATGATAAGGATAGGCACAGGAACTAACAGGGTGATATATAGGTTCCAAAAGGCTGATCTGTTGCATAGAGCTGAGATGTGTGACACACCAGCCTTGACCTTGGCCATTTTGCATTAGGAGCTGGTCTACCTTAATGGTGGGCTGTGTCAAGAGTTTCTAGGCAGAGGCAATTTTGAAGATGGAATGTAGGAGAGCCATCTGGTTTGGTTCAGTACAGTGTGGAGTACAGGAATCAGAAATTGGGATATCAGAATCTGGTCAAGAAAGCTAAGCTCGTAACAAGGCTGTCATCCCAGCATTAGAGCACCAGAGTGTGTACAGTCCCAACCAGTGTATGTGACCTAAATGTCACAGTCCCACAAAGAGCTGTCATGCATCCTAAGACAGTCAGTTGTCCCAATCCTCACCTAGTTATGGGGCAGGGCGGGGGCCAGGCTGCTGAGATTCTTTGCGCTCTAAGTGCCATAGCTAAATGAGCCTTGAGAAAGTGGAGGGCTCAAAAAGGAATAATGCCTGAAAGACACAATCTACATCATTTTAAACAAATAGGAAAAAAAAAAAAACAAGATATAGGATACATATTATAAAATGCATCAAAGGGGGCACCTAGGTCGCCCAGTTGTTTAGCATCTGCCTTTAGTTCAGGTCATGATCCCAGACTCCAGGAATCAAGCCCCCACACTGGGCTTCCTGCTCAGCAGGAAGCCTGTTTCTCCCTCTCCCACTCCCCCTGCTTGTATTCCCTCTCTCACTGTGTCTCTCTTTGTCAAATAAATAAATAAAATCATTTTTTAAATAAATAAATAAAATAATATGTAAATAAAATACATCAAAGGCTATTGTCAGAGGGTGGTCAAAATTGGTATTATGAAATATTTTTAAACAAAAGAGAATGGAGGAAAAATAACACCCGTTTACTTGTCAATCAGTTTTGCTGAATATATTAAGATATACTTGGCAATATTTGCTTCACATATTTTGTTTTTAAGGAGTAAAACATCACAGGGGCACCTGGGTGGTTCAGCCTGTTAAGTATCTGCCTGTGGCTCAGGTCATGATCCCAGGGTGTTGGGATCAAGCCCCATATCGGATTCCCTGCTCAGCCAGGAGCCTGCTTCTACTTCTACCTCTCTCTAACTCTGCTGGTCCCCCTGCTTGTGTTCTCTCATGTGCTATCTCTCTCTCTCTCTCTCAAATAAATAAGATCTTAAAAAAAAATAATAAAATAAAAAATTAAAAAACCAAGAAGTAAAACATTACAGAATGCAACTAAATTCAGCTGTTGACCCTCTCCTAACCCATCACATTTTTTTTCTCCCTTCCCAGATGTCGCCACTATCCAGAATTGGATGCTTCCCATTCCCATGCACATTTTCTGTTTTTTGCTAAATATGGATTATGCATTAAAATATCCTACTGTTATGAATGTTTTAAAATTCTATTTAAATGGTGTCATACTATTTGTAGAACTCTGCAACTTGTTTTTTTCTTACCACATAATTTTCAGTTATATCCATTTTGATAATGTAACTCTAATTTATTATTTAAGAATCTAAAATTTCAAAACTACACATACACACACACATGAAAAATCATAGATAGAGGATAGACAGATGTAGAAAAAAAAACTGTTGTCTGCTAATAGATATTTAGATCGTTTCCAATTATTTGCTATTTCAAGGACTGTAGCAATGAAAACACTTTCCCATTTCTCTCTATACCCACTTAAGAGTTATTCTTCAGCTGTGGCTCCCAAGAGGGCAGGATAACCCCCTAGGAAACAGTCTGGCATTTTGTGGGGGGGAGATTTTGTCCGTCATAATGATTAAATAACACTTCTAACATTTCCTCCACCGAAGCCGAGGGAACACAAAGAATTTTCCTTTAACCTACAGTAAGATGTTCATGTAAATTAACGTACACTGATGTCCAAGGAATATACCTTCTATGAAAATTGAAGATTGTATTTTATTTACAACTTCATTAATAGTTGCCTGCCATTTTGAAAAATCCCATCTTCAATAGTAACATCACCTTTGAAATGCCAAAACAATTGTCTGCATTTTTCTTCTTTTTTTTTAATTTTATTTAAATTCAATTAACTGACATATAGTACATCATTAGTTTTTGATGTCATGTTCAATGATCCATTAGTTGTGTATAACACCCAGTGCTCATCACAAATGGTAACTTTCACAGAAATCTTGCATATCCTTCGTATTATCTTCCTGAAGTTTGTCAAGTCCCATTCGCCTGATATAAGCAGGCACGTTGCTCGTTATTTCTTCTAATTCATCATACACAAACATGTACCTATTGAAAAACATGATTCATAATGTTGCTTTATTTCTCCTTTATATTTATGTAATGACATTTTACTGATTTCTGCTTGATATCGAAAGGGAGGCTATGTTGGGAATGCCACAAAATACTTGTTATAAAAAGGGACCATTGGATCTGATAGGCAAAGAGCTGCTACCATAGCAAATGTTCCTTACAGTGACTACCACGTACATCCTTAAATTTACTGTATTTTACCAAGTTTCCTTCTAGTTTGTAATCCCACCAGCTGTGGTTGAGAACTTTAATTGTTCCACATACGTGCCCACTCCTGAATTGTCACTTCTTAAAAATGTCTATCTAATGGGTATGACATAAAATATGATTGTTGTTTAATTTCCATTTCCTGATACTAGTGAGGCTGAGAATCAGTTTCACATGTTTGTGGGCCTCTCTGAGTTCTTCTAAGAATTTCTGGTTCACATCATTCACCCACTTTTCTGCAATTGTTTTTATATATTCCAGACCTAACCATTTTTTCATTATATGTTTTGCTAATGTCCACCACTCCCTGAATGTCTTTTCACTTTGACTTTGATGTCTTTTAGTCTATGGAAGTTTTTCATTGTAATGAAAACAAACTCATCAAGATATATGTGTGTGTGGGTGTGGGTGTGTGTGGGTGTGTGTATACACACATATATATAGCTTATGCTTTTTGTGCCTTTTAAAAAATCTTTTCCTATTTCAAGTTTAAATTCTATGGGAAGTATTAACATTTTGCTTTTTATAAGCATGCCTTTAACTCACTGGGGTTTATTTTTGTAATTTGGAGGAGATAGGAATCTAATTTTTTCCAATGAAATAACTATTTTTTCCCCCGGAATTATGTGTTGAATCATTCATCCTTACCTCATTTGAAATACCTCCTCTGTCCAGTGTTCCTGAATCTTCTCCTGTTAATTAGTTAATTTTTCTGGTCCAGAAAAAGAAATCACTGTCTTAATTAGTTCAGCTTTATAACAAGTATCAATATTTAGTAGGACAAATTCCCCTACTATTTCTAACTACTATTCCTCTACTATTATCCACTTTCAAAACTGTCTAGGTTATTCTTAATCCTTAGTTTTTCCACATGACTTTTAAGGTCAGCTGCTCATATTCCATGAAAAATCTACAGGAATTTTTATTGAACATGAAATGAAATTTATGTGTAAATCTAGAGAAAAGTAATGTCTTCACAATAAAAAGTCATTTCTCGTATGCATTTACATCTCTTGTTTTTTAATCAAGACTTTGTTTATATTGTGCAAGATTCTGTTACTTGCCTTCCCAACAAACTCCTTTTTTTCTTCCTTAATAATAAAATACTAATATTTTTAGAGATGGCAACCAGCCTCTGATGTTGAACACACAGTAGGCATTCCATAAATGGCAGCTGCTTCCTATCATCACCCCATGGCCCACCATTTAGTAACCAAAGCAAAATAAAGTTCTATGCAGGGGTCCATGAAACTATGGCCCACAGGCCAGATCTGTCCCACTTCCTAATTTTGTAAAGAAACATTTACTGAAACATGCTATGCTCATTTATTTACACATCTATATTTTCTTTCATACTACAGTGGCATAGGCATAGTTGACTAGTTGCAACAGAGTCTGACTGTACGACCATGGAAGCCTACCTACCTGGTCTTCTACAGAAAATGTTTGCCTACCCCTAGTTTAGACTCTATTCTTAGCCAGTTATGGGCTTAAATGATTCTGTTCTACTTTCCAGATGCTTACTGTTCCATTCTTTTTGCCATTGAAAATGTCCATGGGGCTCAGAGATAGGTGAATGCCTCTGGAAAGATTTTTAAATTCCTGATAAAGGCAATGACTATGAAAAAAGACCTTGCTGTCACCAGCTCCTCTGCCTTTTTTCCTGGCTCAAGCATGGGCTGATGGCTGGAGCTTGGAGAGCAATGATGCGATTGTGAGGCAACTACTATGGGGACAGTGGAGGAAGTCGGGCAAGAAGCTGAGGATGGCAGGCAGAGCCAACTATGGAATTTGCAGGAACTAATACAAAAATAAAAATACAGGACCACTTGTTCAAAATACAGGCAGAAAAAAAAAAAAGTTCTGTTAAAGGTAATTAAAATATAAAGCTTTTTCCTTTCTTCCATGGTTGCCTCCTTAATCTGCCTTGGTGACCCTTCTTTGCTATTTAAGGGAGTTATAGGTAAAGAAAAACTAAAATCACAAATTACGAGCATGAATTTTTTCAGGTCTTTTATACTTATATATAAATATATACAAATAACAAATATCTATAAATTCTCATGTTCTTTATATTTTTAAAAAGATTTTATTTGTCAGAGAGAGAGAAATCGCAAGCAGGGGGAGCGCCAGGCAGAAGGAGAAACAGGCTTCCCACTGAGCAAGGAGCCCAAAGTGGGGCTCGAAACCAAGACCTTCAGATCATGACCTGAGCCAAAGGCAGACACTTAATGCACTGAGCCACCCAGGCATCCCTGTTTATATTTATATAAGTATCTTTATAATGGACAATACCAGTTTTAAATAAGAGCATTTGACTCATGTACAGAATCCCCAAAACACACAATTTGTATTTCACATTTACACATGTTTTTGTATTTCATTTCTACCAGAAGAGTGGAAAGGCTGCACCAGACTAATTCAACTGTTTGTTTGTTTTTTCCATGTCTTGATTTGCACACATTCTACCAATACTCTCTACCTTGGACTTACTGATAAGTAAGGACTGAAAGGAAAAGATATAATGGGATGCCTTATCTTTCCCTTTCCTTATATTTCACCATTTTTAGTATAAACAAACTGGCCCAGTAGAGGGAAGTGACAAAAGTAAGAAAGGATATAATAGGGTTCCTTAGTTGTTCATGTTTCTTAGAAAATCATTGCCTCCTCTCTATACTTGAAGCAAGTTCTGATTAGAATGGAAAATGTTGCCATTCTTTCTGGGCAGTCCTTGGGTCAACTTAGTCATAGATGTAACATGCCTAACTAGGATTTTGAGTCTCACCGAACTTCCACACACTGTGGGTCAACCAGAGTCCCCAACTCGTGGGCTATCACCAAGGCTATATGTAAATGAGATGACAAGGAATGACAGATGTGTTTATTTCACATATCTCCTCTATTCACACATGTGGCCCATTGTCCTTTTGGATGTCATTCACTAAATACAATTTCCAACATAAAATTACCAAGACTTTCAGAAGAGCGACACAGAACACTGACCCAGGCTTAGAGCCCTTCCACACGTGGAGCCTCGTGTGACCTTACAGATCAGACTCCCATGAAGCCGACCCTGACGAGGTCCCTAGAGGAGCCAGCCCAATGAGCCTAGCTCCTTGCTCACGTGGTCGAGCCGCCAAATCAAACCAGCTTGAGACATTTTCTTAACTAAACAATAAGTGTTCTTAGATTGAAGTCTGTTTTTCATTTTCTGACAGGTGAAACCACTCCATGTCTTTCGTCTCTCCCAGGCACTTTAAAATGTTTAGCACTATTGTCATATATAACCTCTTCGGTTATTTTTTCTAATTATTCATTACTGCGGTATCTTCACACAATTGATTTTTGTATGTTGTTATTTTATTCAGAATCTTTGTTGACTTCTCTTATTAGTTCTTAATAGATCCTCTTAGATTCTCTTGGTTTTAGTCACAAAACGTAGCATATAAATATTGAAGGTGTTGCTTGGCTTTTGTCCATCTTGATGCCTTTTTTTCCAATCTGGCTACAGCTAGCTTGTACCTCCAGCACAATGATGAGCAAGGCTCCTGCTCTTGTTCCAGACTTCAAAGGAATTCTCTGTTCATCATTAAGTACACTATTTGCTATAGAATTTTGATGAATTCTTTTTATCAAGTAAAAGAAATTCACTGCTATTTTTATTTTTTGTTGGGAATTTTTATAATGAAAGAAAGCAGTTTTATCAGATGATTTTTTTGCACCTATTGGGATAGCCAAATGTTTTGTCCTCTAATACTTAATGTCACGAATTATATTAAAAATGATTAATTTTAAGTGTTCTTTATATTCCAGAGCTAAACCCAATTTGACCATGATGCTTTATAATGTTATATACACATGTTTGCATAAACAGTCATACACAAATATACATGTGAATTTAATATAAATATCTATTTCATAAATGTTCTTAGATCATAATTTACCTTTCTTATACTGTTCTTATCTGGTTTTATTGTCAAAGTTATATTAGCTTCAAAAAACTGGATGGGAAACTTTCCCTCTTTGCTTATTCTCCTGATCTACTCAGTAATGCATATATTTAACAAATATTAGTTTAGGAAATACTAGAAAATACAATAATTGTCTGTTGCTTAAATGTTTGAGAGAATGTACCTATAAATGACCTGTATCTTGAGTGAGCTTTTTTATTGAGTGTTGTTTTTTGTTTTTGTTATATTTTTAACTGCTGACACAATATCTTTACTGGTTTATTTCTTCTAGCTTCAATATTAGTAAGTTATATTTTTCCTGGAAATTTTCCATTTCACTTAATTTTTTTTAAAGATTTTATTTATTTATTTGACAGAAAAAGATCACAAGTAGGCAGAGAGTCAGGCAGAGAAAGGGGGAAGCAGGCTCCCTACTGAGCAGAGAGCCCGATGTGGGCCTCGATCCCAGGACCCTGAGATCATGACCTGAGCCCAAGGCAGAGGCTTAAGCCACTGAGCCACCCAAGCGTCCCATCCATTTCATTTAATTTTCAAACTGTCCTTCACAACTTTATCATAGCAATGATTATATTTCATACATTTTTATGTTTATAAATATATATCTGCACTAGATTAAAAATTCCTTCAGGCCAAGCATTATTTCTACTCTTCTGTATATTCCTGGAATCTAGTAACGGCAGGTGATTATTACTATATGTTGAGTGAGCAGAAGAATGAATGAATGAATGAATGAATGATAAAAGAACACTTTCTGAATCTCCATTTCATACACTGTTTTGTATACTTGTCTATTTCTATTATTTACTATCTTTTACTAAAATGTAAAAATTAATGCATGCAATTTGAGTAGCCAATTTAGGAAGATTTTGCTGCATTTAAAGAATAATTCAAACTCATTTAAAGCAACCATGTTATTACTTTATGTAACAGTTAATATTTCTAATAACTTAGCTCAATACTCTAAAACCAAATTTTACTGCAACATGTTCAGAAAGTGTTTTTTTTTTCTTCCATGAAAATTGAACCTTTCTAACCAAGTAACAGTTGCTAAGGGATTTGGAATGGAGATTAGCATAGATTTGGGTAGCACAAATGATCCTTTGTGCATGGTAAACAGTCTACTTTTCATTTAAAAAATTAATATCCGTGTCTGTGATGCTCACTAAGACTAGTTTGAAAATAAGCTAAATATAATCCTCTTCTCTTTAATTTCCATGACAGCAACACCACTTGATTTGATTATGTAATGTCAAAAATTCAAGTTTACTGTCTAAATGCACAGTGCCTCTATGTCCCGACGCTGACAGTGTGAGGCAAAATTAAACTTCTATCTCATTAAAGAGGTTCTGAAAATACACTCAGGGGCAGGCAGTCAGAGGAATCTTAATGGAGAAACATTTTAATTTTGTTGCCTCAGAATTTTGGAAATTATTCAGATTTTTTTCATTTTTTAAATGGACTCCCACGCATGCTACCAATTTCCTTCACTTTAGATCCTGTCACCTCTTCCAAGGGACGCAACTTCCTATCCTTATTCTCACTGGCTAAAAATCTACTGAACGGACTCCAGGCCCAGCTGCAGCAGGACTGAGTTCAACCTTGCTGCTTCCATCCCAGGATGTCAAACAAAGAAGCCCGCTTTGGGCCAAAGTCACCTGTGGCGCACAGCCCATGACTTCTGTCTCGGACAACATTCCTAGCATTCACTGTATACCTCTGGCTTTTCCTCATGCTCAGATTTCCAAACTCATCCCAAATCTTCAGATGAACAATTCAATTTTAGAATTAGTCCCTGAAGAATGCTTGACCGTAGACACAAAGGACAATTGTACGAGCCACAAACATTTTTCATGCCAATCAAGAGATATTCCAGGGAAGCCGGGTGGCTCAGTGGGTTAAAGCCTCTGCCTTCAGTTCAGGTCCTGCTCCCAGAGTCCTGGAACTGAGCCCCACATCAGGCTCTCTGCTCCGAGGGGAGCCTGCTTCCTCCTCTCTCTCTGCCTGCCTCTCTGCCTACTCATGATCTCCCAAATAAATAAATAAAATCTTTAAAAAAAAAAAAAAAAAAAAAACTATTCCAAGAGGCAGAATAGGAACTAAGAACTCACAGGAAAATCACTAGTCAAGATGAATCGTTAGGCAGTGGCCAATGCATCCCTTGAATACATCTGTGAGTGAGACGACTAACCTCAAATGTTCATATACTGTATCTTTGAAAATGTTGTGATTCTCAAATTCAGCATTATTTATGGAGAAGCTGCTGTGTGGTCACTATTCTAGTGGTTCTTGGGAGGCACAAAAGAATCATGCCTCTGTGGATTCATACTCCATTGAGAGTGATGCATTATTCCCTATAATTATATTAAAAATTATCTGAATTACTTTGAATTCCAAAATGTATCCTTGTATCAGAACAGCAATCGAACACATATGCCTCTATGTTTTTCTCAATTTTGTCATTTTCGTTATATCGTGTAATGCTGGTAGTAAATGCAAATTTAAAAGCATTTAACTCGTACACAGAATCACTAAAATTATATAATTTGTATTTTGTAGCTCTATAAACATGTATTTTGCTTGTACTACAATGGTGGAAATGTGATACAAAACTAACTCAGTCAAGATGCCTGGGTGGCTCACTCAGTTAAGCATCTGGCTTTGGCTCAGGTCATGATCCCAGGGTCCTAGATCGAGTCCCACATTAAGCTCTTTGCCAGTGGAAGCCTGCTTCTCCCTCTGCCTGCTGCTCCCCCTGCTTGTGCTTGTGTTCTCTTTTTCTCAGTCAAACAAATAAATAAAAAATAAAAAATAAAAAAAACCTCAGTTGTCTTTATTTCACTTATTTGATTTAAACACATTCAACTAACACTATCTTTGGCTAACTGATGAATAAGGAAGTTCTAAAAAGTCAAAGCTTTGTCCTATCTTTCCTTTTTCTTCCATGTAAGGGAAAGTCTGAGTGTAATTGAAACGACTGATTTAGGGAAGTGACATAAGTAAGAAAGGATATGACAGGGTCCCTTGGTCATCTGTAGTGCTCAAAAAAATCATTGTTTTCTGTGTTCAAAGCAAGTGCTGGTTTGAATGGAAAGTGTAGTTTTTCTGGGCTATAATCCCCACCACCACCATTTAAGTCATAGTGTAATATGCGTAACTTACACTCACTTGGAGTCCCACTGAACTCCCGTGCAACATGGGTCCACTGTAATTCAAAGCTAATCGGGCACCCCAGAGGTTATACATGAATGACATGCTCCATTGTCCCATCAAATTTCAGATTAGAGCAGATTCCAAGACAAAAGTAGTATACACTTTAAGATGGTGACAGCAAAGCTTTAAACCAAACATTGAGTCCTTCTGAGCACAGGTCCATGAAGCCACCATGGACATTGGACTCATCTGAGGAGCTTTAATAAGTATTGATGCCTAGGGGCACCTGGGTGGCTCAGCCAGTTGGGTGGTAGACTCTTGGTTTGGTTCAAGTCATGAGCTTGGGTTGAGCCCCTGAATCAGGCTCTGTGCTCATCAGGGAATCTGCTTCAGGATTCTCTCTCTCCCTTTGCCCTCCCCATGCTCATATGCCATCTCTCTCTCTCTCTCTCAAATAAATAAATCTTTAAAAAAAAAAAAAGTGTTCATGCCTGGGTGTTGCCTTCAGAGGTTGTAATTTATTTGTAGTCTTGGCCTGAGTATTAGAATATTTACAAATACTCTAAGAAATTCTATGTGCAAGCAAGGTTAAGAACCACTGCGATTTAAAGGTTTTTGCATTATTGTTCAAGGTGAATGGAAAAAGTAACCAATATTCAAAGAAGCATATATGGGGACCATGGGTTACCACTTCTCACTATACTTTTAGAAGGATTACTTTTATTTTTATTATTAAAAACCATTCAGTGTCCCTTACCACGTTGAGAATGTTTCTCAGAAGTTTTGTTTCAATGACAAGTAGTTCCTATTTAGAGGAGATACTGATGGCATTTACCCAACTTCTAAATGGTAATTAAAGCGGCACTGTTTGTAACAAGTAAGTATATAAATAAAAATAAAATGGAGGAAGATAGGAAGGAGGAGGAGAAAAGACAAGAAGAGAAGGGAGAGGGCGCCTGGGTGGCTCAGTGGGTTAAGCCACTGCCTTCAGCTCAGGTCATGATCTCAGGGTCCTGGGATCGAGTCCCGCATCGGGTTCTCTGCTCAGTGGGGAGCCTGCTTCCCTCTCTCTCTCTCTCTGCCTGCCTCTCCATCTACTTGTGATCTCTCTCTGTCAAATAAATAAATAAAATCTTAAAAAAAAAAAAAAAAGAAGAGAAGGGAGAAGAGGAGGGAGAGAAGAAGAAAGAGCAGAAGGCAAACAAACAAAGAGAAAACAATTTACATGCCCAAAATAAGGAAATGATTAAATAAACTATAATATCTCCATGTAATTGATTACCATGCAACCATGTTAAAAAATGACATAGATCTAGACATGCTACCTAGGGAAGAAAATATTTTCAAAGTTATATAACTTATAGGAGTTCATTTATATAAAATATAAGTGGATAGGTTATCCATATATAGCTCTGTGTGTCCGTGTAGGTTGAGAAAAAAGTTCTGGAAGGATATCAATTAAAGGGATAACAGCTTTCAGCTCTGGGTAGTGGAATCTGTGTAATTTCACTGTTTGCTTTATCCATTTCTATGTAATTCAACTGTGTTACACTCCTGTGTTAGCAAAGAATAAGAAAAGAAATGATATTAGGAATACAAAAAGAAAAGTATTAAATTCAAATTCCAAGAACATTGTATGCATTCACGCATTTGTTTTCCACAGGTGATGAAAACCAGCACTTCAGTTGTTTATGCTTTGCTTTCTCCATCTAAAAACTGTGAATGCTCCTTCTTACTTCTCAGACATCAGTGAAAGTTTCTATATGGTTCAGAGACTATGAATTCAAGCTATCATTTTTACAAATACTTAGTACACATTGTAACTTGAAAATAGCATAATTATATGTGAAATATTGTGAACTGAAAGTAATATGGGTTTCCTGATTTTGTTCTCTTTGACAAAAATCAAAGTCATCCCTCTTAGGCCAAGGCCACCATCAAAGACCTTATGATTTCCATTGAAAGAAGCAGGGGTAGGGAGTGATATTCTAGGATATTTAACAAGGAATAGTCTCACTCAAGTCCTTGCCATTGTTCCCAAAGATGTCCTTATTCTTTCAGGGAAAGATAAATGGTTGCAATTGTCCCTATTAGGATGGAGGATAATCAAAAGGAAAGCACTTCCTCACTAATTCCCATCTCCATAGAAACCGTTCGCTCCTCTCCTCAAGCCTCTTGTCTACAGGCATCAGTCCACAGTTTCTGATATTAGGCAGTCTGAGCCCAGAGCCTGCGTTCTCTCACATTGTGATACCTTGTGAGTTGAAAGAACGCAAAGACTCGTGCCAAATTTTTAAAGACCCCACTGCATCAAATTTAAATCCCTTCCTGTATTTTTTCAAGTTTCTAAGAAACTGTCCCAAACACAAGTTAAACAGACCCACGTAAAATGTGCTTGTTATCAGAGCACCCTTAATCCTGCAGATCCCTTTCTGTGATTTACGCTCAAATGGTGCGTTGATAAGAATTTCCTCTCTCCCTTAACTCTTTTTTAAATATGTATATCCTCAGAAAAGTGAGACAGGGCTGTGGGAATTTTTACCTGCTGTGTGAATAAGTCGCTTTAATGTGGAAGTGATAAATGAATAGTATTCAAGTCCCCACATCCCTTTGTTCCCATTCAGATCACAGGTTGGGGGATGTTTTAGTAAATAGCCTAAGGTTGATTGGAAATAATTTAACTCAGTGGTTAATTGGATTTAATAATTACACCAGAGCCTTAAGTGCATTGAAGTCCGTTGACCTGAAAAAGAATGATCAAACTAGAATTCTGTGTTTAGTTGGGTTGATAGAATTTTAGAGCTAGAATTTTAGAGATAATTTTAAGTCAGGATTCTAACCCTTGCTTGGGTCAGCTGAGGAACTTAAAAAATAAACAAACAAAACAGATCCTTCCCCTACCCACTGAGTCAGAATCCCCATGAGTGGGGCTCCCCAAATTTGCATTTTTGTGGCTATGCCAAATTATTTCTATGATCAACTAAATTTGGAAACTGCTTTTCTAGTATCACCTGTCATTCTCCCCCTTGTCTATTTTACAGTTAATAATATTGGTACACCATGTCCAGCTCAGAGATTCCACACTCAGTACCGTCAAGATGCGGATGATGGAGAGGGTGGGCCATCTTCTTTTTTTTTTCCAAGAGAAACTGGACATCTAGGTTTTTAGATGGAATTTTCTAATTTTCTAAATGCTGTAAGAAAAACAAAACAGATGTTTGAACTGAATCATGGCCTTTAGGTACCAGTTTGTCACTTCCTTATAAATTTTTTTAAAAAATGACTCGTCAGACTTCATGCAAATGAGAATGCGACACTGGGAGAGAATAATTGAGGTTTTTTGTTTGTTTGTTTGTTTTTTAATCCCAATCCAAAACTCTTTCCTCTATCCTGTGCTGCCATTTCTTCAAGTGATAGCAACTTGTAAAAGTCAGAGAGGCAGGATGACCTCCCAACATGAAATTCTATGATTTGATCCTAGGCAACAGCTAGAGGTCTTTTTTTTGTAGCGATTTTACATCCTTCTTTTAAGAGACTCTCTGGGCATTTAAAAAAGCCTAGTTTGCACACTGGTTAAAATAAAAGCTAGTGGCTTAATGAACACATTGGACCATTCCTCTGATGATGTCCTTGGCTCCAGACCTACAATCAGAAGCTGACTGCTCGGTAACTTTGTTTTCATTATACCTGTCCTGAAAATTAGCGAATTTTCAAAGTTCAGATTAACAGCCTTGAAAATGGGCTCCAGGGAATATTCACAAGAACTCTAGGGGAAAAGCTTAGCCGAGGACCCTTGAACAGTTTCAGCTCAGCAGCCCTCTCTCGTTGGCTACTGCTGGATGTAACCTTCAGCGACCAGCTCCTGTCCCACCAGCCCCAGAAGCAGTCTTTCCTCCAGCCCCCTCCGCTTCCCTGAGTGACAGTAAACCCAACGGGCAACCATCCTCAGCTGCAAAGTGCCTGAGTCCCGAGGTACTGAGAAGACTCCCAGGGCTACAACTGTCTTCCTCCAAAGGCATGAAATTCCACACTTGCTTTCTCACATGCCTTGATATGCTATCCCTTAGAAATGCATTTTGCTTAAATGGATGACCTCTTTTCAAATGAGAACCACTCCCCGGGAGGGCTGTACCCTAGGGTAGATTTGTTTAGCAGTTGGCTATAGTTGAGAGCTACTGAAAAGCCACGGGGTTGGAATGCAGAGGAAAGGGAACTCAGGGGTCCCGATCTCTTCAGAGGGGCACAGACCAGTGGAGACCTGGTGGGGAGAGCAAACAACACAAAGATCTCCCCACTCCGCTAGGGAGGAAGAGATAAGAAAAAGAACTGGAAACCTAACCGAATCTTGCCTCAAAACTTGGGGATGTCTGGGGAAGGCGTGAGGAATTCAGGCCTGGCTGGCCTGAATTGTTGTCAGCCATGCTGAGGAAACTTCAAAGGCCTCAAATCTTGTTTTTTTCTCACCATACCTACCTCTTTTCCTCCCCTCCCAACAGTTTTTTTTTTCCCTCCACATCTTGAATTAGTAATTACTTTTTAGTCATTTATGTTGAAATTTCGTGACAGCTGACCAGGATTGGTTTTTAATTCATACAAAGACAAGTTATGATTTTTCTGTTAAGACCTAAACCAAGAAAAAAAAATCCTTATATTGATTAGACAGGCACATTTTATTCACTTTTTAATTAGTTAATGATTTTTTTCCTTTGGAATATCTCTGCATTATTGATATGCACTAGAGGAAAAAAACGTTCACCATTTTGTTGCTTAAAATTCAACAAATGTTGCAATTATAGTTGTTAAAAGTAGCTGACTTTAGAGAGCTTCTTTTTGCCTGGGATGCCCACTGAGCTCAGAAAGACTCTGGAGCAATGTGTTCCAAGTGTCTGTAAACTTTTCTGTTTTTTTTTTTGTTTGTTTGTTTGTTTGTTTAACTTAAGAACTATGGGTTTGTCAGATACAATAAAAATGAATTCAGCAATAGTAATAACTTTCTTCCTTTCTTTCCTTCCTTTCTACCTTCCTTCCTTCCTTCCAACCTTTCTCTCTCTTTCTTCTGTTCAAAAACAACTTGTTGAATGCCAAAGAATTACTCTAGTCTCTTGGATTGCAAAGATAAATAAAACACAATACCTGTGTTTAAGGAAATACCATATATGTTTGCAAAATTCACAAGGTCATTTGTCCATTCCAGAATGAAGACTCAACGAATTGCTACATTGGAGGAGAGGAGGGAGTGATGAGCTCACTCTCCAAGGAAATAGTTTGGAAGGTCTGCAGAGAATGCACAGGAGCCACACTAAATGACAAGAGGGGTTAGTTAAGTACAAAAGGAAAGGGTCATTTTAAGCAGGAGGAATTGGCCGTCCAAAGGCAAAGTGTGATCAGGAAAATGTGTGTCGATTCCATGTGACTGGCAGAGACAATGGAAAGGTGGATTGAAATAGCAGTCATAGCCGCAGAGAAAGATTGGAGAATAAGCTCAGTATGACATGCTACTAGATTTGGACTTAATTCTGGAGAAAATGGAGATTCGTTGACAAATGTTAAGTGAGACCAAAATTGTATCTTAACAATATGCCTTCTAGATCCATGGGGTGGAGAAGGGAGAGCAGATAAACAAAAGGTGATGTTTTCACATGTCTATTTTCATCCACTAAAGAACCGAAGGAAGGCAAGATTTCCTCATCTTCTCTGTACAGAAGTAGATTTAGGCTGAAAAACGTTCAGTTAGCTGCCCAAGGGCAAGTGGTAGACTGAGAACTCCCACTGGATCTGTTTCTCATCCCAGTGAGAATCCGTTGGCCCCTGCTGTCTTCTTCTCTATGTGGTAACAATAGCTACGAGTTAGAGGACACTAGCAGTTGGCCCCACGTTGTTCTACGCACATTCCCTTCCTTGTCTCTTCTAAATCACAATGCAACCTGTGAAGTCTAGATGACTGCATAGTATAAATAAGGAACTGAGGTATGGAGAGAGTAAACAAGTGCACAATGACACATTTGTCACAAAGCTGAGACTCCAAACAGCTCAACCCGAATCTGGAGACCAGCTCTCAGTTACTATGCTATCGTTCTGCCCAATATTTCAGAAGAAAAACAAAACCAGACCACGTCTGCCATGCAAGAGGCATTCACAGAGGTTGGATAAATGTTGAATGAAAGCTTGAGTGGTGTAGCCAATTACGGGCAGAGCCAGGCCGAGAGAGAAACCAGGTCTCTGCACCAGCATTCTTCCCACAACCACACTTGACAGCAATCTACTTCAGACCTAATTTAGGCAGAAGAAGTTGTCAAGCCCACATGGAGAAAAGTTACAGAATGTCTGATGTTGGCTTGAAATCTCTGGCCTCCAAGATAAATCTTTCAAAACCTCATCTCCTTTCCGGTATGCTGCCAGTCCTGTGGGGTGGCTGAGGCAGGAACGGACCCTTAACAATGACCTAATAATCAGAACTTGAGAAGTTCAGCGGTAGCCTCAAAAAGCTAGAGGAGGCAGAAATCGGGATTTGTGAGGTTAAAATACAGAGCCTTAACCAATTTTTAAATTTTTAATTCATACACAGTGAGATCAGCGAAATAATGGGCAATGAAAAACACTTCCCAAAGAGAGCTCTCACTACATATCATACTTTGAACATTACCTATAACACAAGTTCTCATCAAAACATCTAGGAAAATGTGATTACACCAGAAAGAAAATGAAGGTACATACTAAGGAGACATTTGTCTTCTAGGAATTTAACTACAAAATAATTAAATTCAATGGAGTGTGTAATTATACAAAAACGAAACCTAATCTCCCTAGAAATTTCCCTCCCACTACCTCAGGGGAATGAGCCAGATCCTGGGTTTTTTCTTGTTTGCATTTTCTGTATTAATCTTGTCATGATTTGTAGAAAAGAATCCCAGTATACATTTCAGATGGGTTTCACATCTTCTGGAGTCTCACACAGGGCAAGAGTCTGTTTTGCCATTCTGCATGGTACTTCCGGGTCCCTCCTGGCAAGCAGATGTGTCCGAAGGCACAGTGGCCCTTGGCTGTGGCCCATCTGTGTGCCCGAGACTGTGGCTCTTTGTGGAACAGAAGCCTTTCTCATTACAGGTGCAGAGCTGAGATGAATGACTTTTTTTTTTTAACTGCAAAATTCAGGTATATCTCTTCATGGGCTAAACTCTGACACAGAATATGTCTTCTGAGAAGTACATTTTGAGGTAACCTCATTTTATTAACATTGAGTGGCTTATTAAAACTGTAAGGAGATAAGAAAGGAATGCATTTTTCAGATTCCAGTCCGACTTTTTTTAAAACTGTTAACTATGTGATTCACAAAAATGTAAAACTCCTTTTCACAGTATAACTCGACCAGCCTCTTGCTTTGAGAGAGCGTCTTGGTCAGTATATGGTATCTGAAAATCAATAACAATGTTCCTGGATCCGGTGGCTATGAGTCAATTTATCATTCAGAATTTAATAGTTAGGTTCTTTTTTCTTCAGCTAAGTTTTCAGTCTTCATGTGAGGATGCTTAGAACCACCAGGAAATAAGCATTTCCTTTCAAGCCATCCTTGGTTATGTGTCGGCAGCAGGTTTAAAAAGCAGAGATCTAGTGTCTTTTCTCTGCCAGTTTCTCTCCTTATCCCTTCTCCGTGCCCTTTAAGGGGGCTTTGCGGGAAAGGAAGTCTGAATTACACCCTTAACTGCAGCAAGAGAAAATCTCAGACTCCATTACTCTTGCCTGGCGTCCACATGTATGTCCTCTGTAAGATTAAAGGATTAGTGAGAGAGTAAAAGAGGCATCGTAATAAATTGTCTTTTCTATCTTCCTGGTTCTCTTGCTGAAAGCATGACTGCAATTTTGGGATTCTAGAAGGCTCTTCAATATCAGATCCTCACATAGTTCCTTCCAGAACTTGCCCCTGCTGTCACTGCTTTTTAGGACCCTCGCTTGGCCATGAGGAGCCTGAATCAGAGGTTATAAATTTGGAAAAGCCTGACAGACTTCCCATCTTTCCTCTTTTACTAAGATAAAGCACAACTTGGAGCAAGGCTGGAGTCCCCAGGCTAGCTGCTTCCAGGGCTTATCAGTTCCTGAAGAAACTGATTTTTTTTTTTTTCTCCCAAGTCCTTTGATACATACTCTATGGGGAGAATTGGGAGTTCTCCGTAGTGAGTTTTCACATGACTGTTTTAAACCCAATACAAACATTATTGACCTAGAGCATTTGCCAATATGCTACTACTGTCAAATGCCCAAATCAAATCACTGTCTCTCTCCAGGAATCCCGTGGAGTTTACAGATGAATTCAATTGCAGAACTGGGATTTTTCCTGTGATCCTCTTCAGGGCCAGCGGTAAAAAGAGCAGAGGGCTTTTGGGATAGACTGTGGAAGTAGGAACAATAGGACTTAATGAAGTTTTGTTTTGTTTTGTTTTGTTTTTTGAATGACTCCCTTTTACTTCGAGGCAGGAGTGTTTCACGAGAGATAAGGGAGAAAAGATTCCTTGTTCTGTTTGTGTACAAGCACGTGGATTTAATGATTGCGGGTCAAAATACATCACAAAAGCCTGGTCTTTGAGGAAAGGGCTGAATTTGCATCTAAAGAGGATAGCTGAGGGAGAGGTGGCCCAACTGTATCACGTTACTTGGTTTTCTATCTTTGTTTGACCCTTTCCCTCTTCTGAAGAGAAGATACACCAACCGTCCTCATAGGCTGGGAGCGTGAACTGTTCCTTGAGCTGGCCACAAGACAAGAAGCCTGGCTTGTTTTCGTCTTTCTTTTTTCACTTCTCTTTTATATATATGTAATCAGTATATATCAAAATACATTCAATATATTATTGAAAATATATATCATATATATAACATATTATACATAAATACACATATAAGTATATAAATAAATAAAATATATAAATATTATGTATATATATATGTAGTGAAAATAAGTGAAGTTTCAAGTATACAGTAGTGGCTGCACAGATATCAACTGACTTTTTTCTGACTACAGAACCTCTGTGGGCTCCAAGCAATTTCGATTTCAGTGACCCACTGAATTCTCCCTGCATTACAATGTCTACATTTACCAGACCCAAACAGAGAACTCCTTATGCTGGTTTACGGTTTTCATACCTATAAATGTATCTATTAACTATTTTCCATGCATAAGCGACTCTGGCCAGAAACAAATTTTTCATATAGAGTCTGACGAAACTAAACATTAAATTTAAGCGATTATGAGTTAGATGACCAAAATCAGTCATAAAATAACTTGAAAATATTTCAATCCTGCATGTACTAATTTCTTCTCCACATAAAAATTTTGCATCTCAATGCTTTCAGTCTTAAACGACTCCGTTTTCTTTTTTCATAATTACATTTATAAATAGTAAAACTTAGAAAATGAGCATCTGATTCATTTCACCTTGAAAAAAAATCAGCTATAGATTATTAATAAGAAGTATCACATAATCTCCATAATAAAGCATATGCTATCGTGCAATATCTGTATCTTTTTTTTTTCACTTGTTTGATTGAAACCACTAAGAATAGGGGTTATGTATGGGTGACTTAAGCCTCACAAGTTTGGTTTAACTTTCAAATTTTTGCTGATTTTGATTAAACTGAAGGGAGAAATATAGAGAAGATACTGATTTTAGGAACTGAGAGTGTGCCGTACAGATCATGACATCTGGTTGCCATCACAGTGAAGCTACTATTGTCCCTCACAGAGCCCCACGGGATGTCTACCTACTTCTCTCCCCTTCTCCTCCACACATTCTTGCCTTCCCCTCTCTAAGCTTTTGCTCATATCAAAGGACAGAAATAAAATATTTTCCAAGTCCCGTGCATCCCTTATGTTGCTATGCTATATGAGTTAGCCTGTACACACCATCCTATTTAACTTCCAAAACAATCCTCTGAGGTATGAGTCTCTACCTTCCAATTGAAGAAAATGAGGTATGCTGACTTGACTAAGGTCACAGATTAAGTAAGTGCCAGAATGACAAGTTTTTAAAAATGCTATGAAGTGTTGTTGCTAATGTATATAGAGTAAATGGTAGAAATGTTATGGGAGTGGCCCATTCTGCCCAGTGGGAGAAGAAGGGAGTGAGGTGTTAGTAGAGACTTCAGAGAAGAGATGCCTGGAGCTAAGCCGTAAAGATGAGGAAAAACCCAGAGTTTTCTGACTCCAAAGTCAAAGCTCTTCACACATTCACTTTCATTATCTCCTCTTCCTCTTTGTCCAAATAGATAAAATCTGCCAGTCAGCACCAAGTTCAGATTCCACTACCTTCATAAAAGCTTGCTGATCAGGGCGCCTGGGTGGCCTAGTTGGTTAAGCATCCAACTCTTGGTTTTGGTCATGGTGTCAGGGTCCTGGGATGGAGCCCCATGTCGGGCTCCATGCTTAGCCGGGAGTCAGCTTGTCCCTCTCCCTCAGCTCCTACCCCTACTCACTCTCTCTCTTAGCTCTAAAATAAATAAATAAACAAATCTTAAAAAAAAAAAAAAAAAAAAACTTCTTGACCATCTTCATTCTCTGAATTCCTTGAACAATTATTTATTAGACAATATAATTGGTGACTAAGAATATGTTTTGCCTAATGAGATCCCTTCATCATTGAAATGTTGGTGTTATAAATTCTTTATGTGTTTGTCCTTATTTAAGGCTTATCTCATCAAGTATACAGGAATTTTCTTTATCAGACTTTTTGCTATTTTTCTTCTAGTGCCTTGAAAATTACCTCAAAATAATTACATGCTTAATGGGTCTTTCATATAATTTTAAGACATGTTCTATGGCCTTAATTAAAACTGAGTTACTGAAGTTCTAACCATGTACTTCACACTGCTATGCAAGTATGGTATATGAAGGAAGAAGAGGCAGTCAACCGAGTTTTTATCTATTCATTTGTTTGGAGGTTTTCTTAATTTTTTTATCTATTTTCTTTTTTTATTTTATTTATTTATTTTTTAAGATTTTATTTATTTATTTGACAGAGAGAAAGATCACAAGTAAGCAGAGAGGCAGGCAGAGAAAGAGGGGGAAGCAGACTCCCTGCTGAGCAGAGAGCCCGATGTGAGGCTCGATCCCAGGACCCTGAAATCATGACCTGAGCCGAAGGCAGCGGCTTAACCCACTGAGCCACCCAGGTCCCCTATTTTCTTTTTTTAAGTAAACTTTACCCCCAACATGGGGCTCAAACTCAAAGAGAGAAAAGTCACATGTTCTACCAACTGAGCCAAACGGGTGCCCCAATATTTTATTTGATTGCTTTTAATTTTTTTAATTTGAGCAGAGTTGACACACAACGTTGCCTTACTTTCAGGTGTACAACATAGTGATTCAACAAGTTTTTACATTATACTATGCTCACTGCCAATGTGGCTACCATCTGTCACCATACAGCACTCTCACAATTAACTATCTCACATTGACTATATTCCTTATGCTATGCCTTTTATTACCTTGATTTATTCATTCCAAAACTGGAAGCCTGTATCTCCCACTCTCCTTCAACCATTTTTCTCTGCCATGCACGCCCCCCTTCCCTCTGACAGCCATCAGTTTGTTCTCTGTAGTTGTGGGTCTGTCTCTGCTTAAATTTTAAAATCTTTTAAATAAACAGAATCTTATACAGTGATCCGATTAAGCAAACATAAAGACCCGTCCACTTGGTAAAAAGTTCTTTCAGAAGTCAGTGTGTGTCTTCCTTCGCATCCTTTCCTTGTTTTACCAAGATTATACCCTAGAGCCTCGATCTATAATCCTTTATTGCAAAGGCATATTTGTCTCCACGGCAGTTTCCCTCTAACAGACACCACTGTCCTAGAAGAACAGATTGTGACCTATTCATTTTTATGTCACAACATCCACACAGGGCCTGACAGGTATATAGTAGGTGCTTATATTGTTGAGTGAGTAATCAAGGAATGGGCATATCCATTTAAATATAATCCTAGAACTGAGCTGCTCTATGAAGGAGCTCCACAGAGAGCTGTGGAGCTCCTGGGAAGTCATCTGGGACAGGAGAGAAGATTCAATTTAGAATGAAGCTTGAATTTAGTCATAAAAGATCAGTAGGAGTTTAACAACTAGTTATGGAGGAGAAGACATCCTAAGAAGAAAGCCCATGTGCAAAGGCATAGAATATGGGAGAGTCAATACAGTCAGGGAATGTGAGTCATAGTGGCCCTTGGAGCTCTTCAGGAAAGATTCGCCCTACCCCCCACAGAGACCTTGGTACTTGGACACCAACAATAAGTTTTCCTTCTGAGAAAGAGTGATAGGATTTCAACAGATTGTAGCTCCTCTGAAATCATTTATTGCAAGATCTCTTTCCCCTTTTCAGAGATAACCTGCTTATCTACTAGAGGAAGTACCATCTATAGATGCCCCTCATAAAAGTCCCTCTTAATTTATAAAGTATGTTCTTATTTATGTTTTTTAATAAAGATATTATTTATTTATATGATAGAGAAAGAAAGAAAACAAACCAGGAGAGTGGCAGAGGGAGAAGGAGAAGCAGGTCCCCACTGAGCGGGCAGCCCAATGACATGGGGCTCCATCCCAGGATTCTAGTATCATGACACTTAACTGACTGAGACATCCAAGTGCCCCATCTTATTTATGTTTTATTTAAAAAATAAAAATAAAAAATAAAACCTAGAAATATCCCAAACAAGTTTTTAAAAAGTTGAAGAGTTTAGAATACCTGATTCCAAGACTTACTATATAACTGCAATAATCAAGACAATATAGTAGTGGCAAAATGAGCAAACAAAAGAAATATAAATTAATGGAACAAAATGGAATATTGATACAAAGCCACATGTATATGGTCAATTGAGGTTTTAACAAAAGCCATGATGATTCACTGGAGAAAATCTTGCCATGCCAACAAATAGTGCTAGAATCATTAGACACACACATTAAAAACAAACAAACTGGGGCACCCGCCTGATTCGGTCAGTGTAGCGTGCAGCTCTTGATTTTGAGATTGTGAGTTTGAGTTCCATGTTGGTAGTTGAGATGACTTAAAAACAAAATCCTTAAAAAAAGAAAAAACAATTTTACCTATCATCACATGCAATAATTAATTCAAAATTAATAATGGACCTAACAATTAAACCTAAAAAGTATAATATTTCTACAGAAAGACATAGGAGAACATAATTTTGACTAAGTTAGATAGGACATGAAAAGCATAACTCACAAAATCATGAAAGAAAAAAACTGACAAATTAGAGCTCATCAAAATGTATAACTTCTGTCCATTAAAATACACTGTTAAGAAAATGAAAAGACAGCCAATCCAGAGACTGGATAAAATATTTGCAACACATCTACATAACAAAGGATGTGTGCTCAGCAAAAGGAACTCTCAAAACCTAAAAGAAGAAAACAAACAACCCAATTACTAAATAAATAAATAAATAAGGTTGAATGAATGTATCATTATTGAAAATATGCACATGGGAACAAAACAAGCGAAAATGCTTGACATTATTAATTTAGTTAAATGCAAATCAAAGTGACAATGAGATACTACTAAAAACCTATGGCAATGGCTAGATTTTTTTTTTAACTCTTTTATTTTTAACTCTCATCAAGCTCTGACAAGGAAACAGAACAGTTTCTGGTGAAAATGTGAAATGGTTATAGTCACTTTGGAAAAGTTTGGGAGTTTCTTTTAACGTTAAACATGTACTCGCTATACAACTCAACAATCTCATTTCTTTTTTTTTTAATAATATTTTTAAACACTTTTATTTATTTATTTGACAGAGAGAGAGATCACAAATAGGCAGAGAGGCAGGCAGAGAGAAAGAGAGAAGCAGTCTCCCTGCCGAACAAAGAGCCCAATGCAGGGCTCAATCTCAGGACCCCAAGACCATGACCTGAGCTGAAGGCAGAGGCTTAACCCACTAAGCCACCCAGGTACCCCAACAATCTTATTTCTTGATATTTACCCAAGAGATATAAAAACATATGTCCAGATAAAGATCTGCATACAAATGTTTATAGCAGCTTTATTTAGAACCTCCAAAAATTGAAAACAATCCAAATATGCGTCAACCAGTGAAGGAATAAGCAAACTGTTACACATCCATACCGTGGAGTACTACTCAGCAATGAAAAGGAGCAGAATACTGATACATGCGACATGAACAAATCTCAAAAGCATTATGCTAAGTGAAAGAAGGCAGACACAAAGACTTTATATTGTATGATTCCATTTATATGGCATTCTGGAAAAGGCAGTACAGAAGAGACAGAAATCAAATTTATGGTTGCCAGGAATGGAGGTAGGGTGAAGAAAACCACTAAAGGGACTTGAAAGAGATTTTTAGAGTCATGGAATTTTCTATATCTTGCTTATGATGCTGGTTATACAGCTGTATATGTTTGGCAGAACTCATCAAACCACATTTAAAACAAGCGAACTGTACTGTATGTAAATTGAATCTTACATGTGACAGAAACCAGTCTTAGCATCCCAAGATAAGATGAAAAAATAGAAATTAAACTATACTAAGAATACTTAATTGCTGTCCTGATGGAAAATACAAAAGGGATCTGAGACCCTTCCTTCATTCTAGTCCCTTGGTCATGTTGGACTAACAATGACCTTCTGTTTTTCCCTATCACCTCTGAGCCCAAAACAGCTCAAATGACTAAACACAGCACTTCAAGCAGAGGGCGTGGTTTTACATACCCAAACTCTAAAAGAACACAATGACAACCCCAAATCTTTGATTCAGCCCCCGAATCTTCTGGATGCAGACTCTAGAGTTTTATTTACAGTATATGGACTTAAGGCTGTGAAACATGTAAAGGTGCCTGGATGGCTCAGTTGGTTAAGCATCTGCCTTCTGCTCAGATCATGATCCCAGGATCCAGAATCCCAAAAATGGAGCCCCCCACTGAGCTCACTGCTCAACGGGGAACCTGCTTCTCCCTCTCCCTCTGCTGTTCCCCACTGCTGGTGCTCTCTTGCTCTATCAAATAAAGAAATAAAATCTTTTTTTTAAAAAGACTGAAATATGTAGTATACACACAAAATTGCAATTCAGGACATTGGAGTGTTACCAGACTAAATCATTACTACTTGTGTGGGTTTCCAGTGGGACTGCCTTCTTGTCCCCATGACTGTCGTTTATTATCTGCATCACTTGTCTATACTCTGTTAACAAAGCAAAAGTGTCATTACCAGCAATCTACCTGCAGCCATGCCAATCAAATCACATCATCACCACATTGTCAAGTGTCCTTTGCTCATTAAAAACGTGTGATCAAAAAGTGAAAATCATTAAACAATTCCCTTAGGACAGTGCCCCTCTTTGGGTGCCTCTGGTGTTCAGATTCTAGAATAAATCATGTTTTTAAACATTTTATTTATTTGAGAGAAGGAGACAGAGAAACAGAGATAGCGAGAGAGCACATGTGGGGAGGAGAGGGAGAAGCTGGCCTCCCGCTGAGCAGGGAGCCCAATGTGGGGTTTGATCACATGATGCAGGGATCATGATCTGAGCCAAAGACAGATGCTTCACTGACTGAGCCACCCAGGCACCCCTGCAATAAATCATTTTGTACCACGAATAGCATGATGAGAGTGAATCCGAATGTCCAAAAAGAGTATGTGGAGAAGCGAGAGCAGCAGCCCCAGCACAAAATCCTCAGAAGCATCCATAAATGCAGGTATGCAAAAGCCCAAAAATGAATGATAGGAGAGGCGATTAAAAAAGCCAGGTCTGGTGACTAAAGCCAGTGGAGTAGAGATTCAAGAGCTTATTGGTCCACTGTGTCAAAATCTATCAGTAGAGATTGGAAAGTGTCCTATTAAATTTAGCAATGTCATGGTCAAGGTAATATACATTGAAGCCATAATTTGTTGCATAATAGAATCAAAAGCAGGATTTCTGGTTAAAAAAAAAGAAGAAGAAAAGAAAAAAGAAAGAAAGAAAAGAAAAAGGGGAGGTGGAATTAAAGATGGTTCTTGAAAGAAATATGCCTAGAAAGGAGAAGAAGGAAGATTAGACTCTAGCTTGAGTGAATGCAGAAAAGAGAGTCTATTTTTAGGTGGTTACGACTTGAGCAAGACGACAGACTTGGAGTAAAGTGTTTAAGTAGGGAGTGAGAGGTTAAGGACAGAAAGCAGAGGATTGATTTATACAGCAAGGTCCTTGGAGGAGAGAGATGAATTATTAGTATTGGATCCAAAGCAGAGGTTGTATGTTTTCATATGTATTCCCTCCATCCTCATTAGATTTTAAACTCCTTTATGTCAGATTCTTACATAAACTGTATTTTTGCAGTTCCTCAGAACTTAACCGTAGTAGAACTATAATGAACAAATGGTGAGTCATTACACGAATCCTCCTTACCTAACCAAGATGGTAACATCTTCTTTCTTTTGGCTCAAAGTCAACAAGTTAAAATGAATTCAAGCCTTAATGGTCCTTATTTCTATCATTTTTATAATGTTGGTTATAAATACTATACATTTGGCCTTGATGTTCACTTTAATGATAAGCTAAAATCAAACATGGATTAGTGCACACAAAGTCTTATCTTCCAATGAAGCCTTCAAATGGGCCATGTATGGGGAGGATGTTTTATTTGTTATGGAAATTTACATACTTGCTTGGATTTCCACAGGTCTTGATAAAAACCAAGACTGTTTTCTAAACCTTGAAGCAACATTAAGACATGCCTGAAATAAGAACAGTGTTTGGAAAATTAATAGCTCAAAAGGTTATTTATTATGAGTGCTTCATTTTAGAGCAAAATTGTGAAGAGTAGCACATCTGTGCCCCCTAAACCCAGAGCTGCTTCCGACTGCACGTTGTAATCTGTACGGAGCCTTCTGGCCATTGTGGTCTGTGCCTGCACTGGCTTCATTTCATTGAAACTTCACTTTTCATTTTTTTAACAGGGCTCTCCCAAAGCAAACGGATCTTCTTCCCATTAAACCTCTCCTCCTACTATTTTTTTTCTTAGAAAAATATCATGAATCATCAAAATAATGAAAACAAATCTTCTGACAAGAAATAATAAGTGTTGGTGAGGATATGGAGAAAAAAACCCTTGTGTACTCTGGGTCGGAATGTACACTGATATAGCCATCATGAAAAACAGTATGGCAGTTCCTCAAAGAATTAAAAATAGAACTACCATTTGATTCAGTAATTCCACTTCTGGGTATTTAAGGAAAATGAAAACACTAAAACTCAAAAAGATATCTGCACCCCCACGTTCATCGCTATTTATGATAGCCAAGATATGGAAACAACTTAAATGTTCGTCAATGGATGAATGGATTTTTAAAAAGTATAGATTAAGAAATTGCATACATATATAGTATTTATTTAATTATTCAATCCTTCGTTTGTGGAATGGAATATTATTCAGCCATAAAAAAGAATGAAATCTTTTTTTAAAAAAAGTGAAATTTTGCTCTTTGCCACAATATGAATGGACATGGAAGACATTTTATTAAGTGAAATAAATCAGACAGAATAAGACAAATATGGTCTGATCTCACTTTTATGTGCAATCTAAAGCACAGTTAAACAAAACAAAACAAAACAAAAGCTCATAGATACAGAAAACAAGATGGTGGTTGAGGGGAGTGGGAGTGGAGATGGGGAAAATGGATGAAAGTACATTTGTCAAAAAGTACAAACTCAGTTATGAAATAAATAAAGCATGGGATGTGATTAGGATCCATAAAATAACTTCCATTTACATCTCATTGTATGAGACTTAGTCACTTATCCATGCCTTGCTTCAAGAGAGGCCAAGAAATATGGGTCAAATTTTTATGTGAAAATAAATCAGGTTTCTTTTACTTTGGAGTGGAACAGGTCCTTGGAGTCAACTCCATCACTGATTCTAAAGGTTAATGTGTAGGTTGATATTTTCTAGAAAACTAGCACCAGTTTTCTGAATGCCAGCTAATAAGTTGTTAATATTATTGTATATCCAGGACACTGTAAGACACTAATTTCCCTATCCTGGCCAGCCAAGTTTCTGAACTTCTCAGTCAAATATCTGTTTCAGAGAATAGAATCTAGCTAGTTTATTAAAGATTTATTGAAAGACTGATTTCTGTTTATTAAATAGCTTATGGAATTGTTGGAAAGGCCAAAGAAACATGGGTCTACGTAGATACGCATTCATTAAAATCACATAACAAAAGGAAAAGCAGTTTCGGGGTGCCTGGGTGGCTCAGTCATTAAGCATCTGCCTTGGGCTTAGGTCATGATCCCAGGATCCTGGGATGGAGCCCTGCATCTGGCTCCCTGCTCAGCAGGAAGCCTGCTTCTCCCTCTTCCACTCCCCCTGCTGTGTTCTCTCACTGTGTCTCTCTCTGTGTCAAATAAATAAAGAAAATCTTCGGGGGGCGGGGAGGAAAAACTGCCCTGTATGACCCAGAAGCCACTAGCAAGATAGAAAAACTTGAGAACCACACCATTACCACCTACAGGATAGAAGCTGCCAAGGAAACACGAGTCAGTGCCACACAGTGTCAGCTAAAAGAAAGTAGAAGAAAGGGTAGAAATAGAGTTGCCACCTTTCTTTTAACTTAACAAAAGCATTTGAGCAGTTGATGGACAAACTTCTGTGACATCCAAAGTCCTAGTTGAAGAGAGTCTGGAAGAAGGTTGGAAGGGATGAAATGAGAAACCATATGGATAAGATATGATTTACAAATGTCTATCTATTACAAAATAATCCTCTTTTTCTAAAGATTTTATTTATGTATTTGAGAGAGTGTGAGAGAGAGCAGAAGGCAGAGAGGGGGAAGTGGGGGATGGGGAGAGGGGGTCACTGGAGAGGGGAGTAGCAGACTCCAGGGCTGAGCAGGGAGTGGAGACGGGGCTCCATCCCAGGACACAGGGATCACAACCTGAGCCTAAAGCAGCCTCCTAACAAACTGAGCCACCCAAGTGCCCCCAAATAATCCTATCTTTGTCAAGAACTAGAACAAGGGAACATGGATAACTGAAGTCCAAAGGTAAATGGGGCAACATCATTTCAAATAGTACTTAAAATGTCCCCCTTCCTTCCTTTGAGTGGAAATGGTCATTAATAAGCGGCACAGTGTTTTGAGTTTCATTTTTGTTTCTACACGCCTCCTTCCACAGTGCACTAATAAGTAGTAAAAGAACTGAAAGAAAGACAGCTGTCAGGAGGAAAAACAAAATGTTTAGATCACTCATTTATTGGATAATCAGCCAAGGGAAAAATCTGAGCATTGGAGGCATGTTTCCGTACTGTGATGTTCAGACCAACAATAAAATATCTAAGAATATGTAAAAAGAATATGTGAAAAGACATGCAAAGAATAAAAAGTGTTGAGGTATTTGAGTAAAACAGTTCACAGATATTTTAAAACACAGAAGAAAGAGTGAGGGACAAAGGGCCATAAAAGGGCATACTAATATGAATCACAATCCTTAACTAAAAATGTGTGCAGTGAAACTAATTTGAGTTCCAGCACAAAGAGTTTAACTAAGTGGGTTGTAGCCAATATTTGCTCTTCTGTGGGCCTGCACTGATCAGATTATAAATTTGGCCAGATTATAAATAAGGTGGGTGATGGGTCTCGTGCTAGTTGAAGCCCAAAGTTCTTCCCTTATGCGAGGCTTGGCTCTCTTTCCATCCACTCTTCTCCCTGATTCAGCTGCTTTTCTCCAGCTCTCAGTTTAGCCACCAGTTACACTTTTTCTGCAATCCCTAAACTGCCACATAGTTGCACTTGAATGTTTGCTGGATTGATTAATGATTGAGTGTAACAGTCTCTTCATCCTCCCATTTCCCTGCCATTACCCAAATTAGACACACTAGCCTTTAAAAGATGAGTGCCTCTTATCCTCATAACAAAGAAGAGAAATGACTTTTGCTCCGTCATGGTCCCCATTCCCTAATTACTAAAACTTCACTTGTTAGCCAATACCCAGTAACTCTTCTCAGCCAGAAACTTCTTTCTTTTTAAAGATTTTTTTTTTTTTTTTTAAAGAATCTCTTCACCAAACGTGGGGCTCAAACTCACAACTCCAAGAACTAGAGTCACATGCTCCACAGACTGAGCCAGGCAGGCTCCCCAGAGACTTTTGTCTTCTTGATCCTGGATTTGAGGCTGAGCAGCTGAAACTCATCCTCGACTTTAAGACTGGCAATGATCACCTGGGTAAAGAAGTTACTTTTTTTCTTCTTCACTCCAGAGACTTTTTTTTTTTTAACCCTGTGCTTGGACTGCTCCAAACCGAGTTTAGAGATTCCTGTCTCACACCTCCCTAGCACCTGGACCTAGTACCATATGGCAGATGAGTTTACAACAATGGCTGCAACAGTACTTACCAGTCTGTGTGCTTTTCTTAATGACATGATTCTGATTCTTCTCCCAGGGGGAGTCTATGTTCCCTCTCCCTTGAATCTGTGATTATGGTGGAAGGGATGTCATGTGCACCTTCTGGGGCTGGGTCACAAAGGCAATAAAGCTTCTGCTGGGGTCTCCTGGGTGTGGCTTGCTCTTGGAAGCCATACTATGGATGAGACTGTCTACAGTGGTCCCATCTAGAGGCCAGGGAGAATGTTCTAGTGGACAGCCCCAAGTGAAGTCACCAAGTAGACGGTCATTTCTAGATATTTAAATGAAGCCACTACCAGCTGATTACAGGCTCTACTGTTGGAGTCATCCAGACTTTGACAAGCCATTCCCACTGTGGCCTATGCAAATCCTAATCCTCATAATCCATGAACATAATAAAATGATTGTTTTATGCTACTAAGTCTTAAGAGCGTTTATAATGTAGCAATAGTTACTAGAACAATGATTCATCTAAAAGATGTTATTGGGTTCCTAATATGTGTTAAATGTGCATTTTCAGTCCCTCCCCAGGACTCCTGGTCTTTTCCTATGGCAACGTGAAAGACTTTTTCTGGTCTTCAGAGGACTTGCAGCTGCTCTTCCACTTCTCCTAGAAGTCTGTTTGACTTCCGTCTTCAGAAAGTCTTTCCCTTAGCCCAGTGCTCTCTGTGTTATGTGTTTTTGTCTGAAACACAATAGCTGTGTGGTTACTAAAGCTAGTCCGTCCTTCGGAGATGCTAAGACTCTTTGCCTATTATTCTAAATCAGTTCTAAGTCAATGTCTAAGCCAAAGCTTCCCGGTTACCACTTGGTTCAGATGGGGAACCTCCCAAGAGTTTATTTGTCCAGTATGTTGCCTCTGCAGCAGATCCCATCTCACTGACCTTTCTGGCTACATTTAGGGCACAAATACCACCACATTAGAGAATGACTTTGGGGGTCATTAGGACACATACATCAACTATCACATTGCCCAGCACACTGCAGGACTCAATGTATAATAATATTTTGATCTCTTCCTTTCTCATTCAGAAGGTCTTAAATTCCCACAGGCTGTCCCAGCATATTCTTGTTTATAATGGGAGAAATTTCTAAGGTCAAAATCCATTTCCAAAGCCAAAATTATTGTCATGCTCTGTGATTAGTCTTCCATCTGAATTTTTTTAACCTGACAAAATGTTTATCAACATTTTAAATATTGTGTTTTCAGCATCATGACAATTTCACAAATAAAATTCTTCCGCAGTGTTGATGCAAAATTTAGAGAAATTTTCATACAGTTCATCTTAATTTCTTCAGTTGATTTTAATTTAATGCTATTTCTCCTGTAGAAGTCCAGAGGTTTACAGACATGTTCCCAGAGCCCTGAAAGAAATATTGTTGTTGTTTTTGTTGTAAAATGGGCCATGTCTATTTAAATATAATTTTTAAACAATGGTTTCAAATTTGTGTTCACTGACTCTTGACAGGGCCAAGTTAAGGGAGTTCCTGAATCTGTATAGATCCATCATATTTTTAGACTGAATAAATGAAATCCAGCACACAGCTTTTCTATTACCCATCACATGTATATAGATACTATTATAACTATTAAAGTGCTACTGAAAATTCATTCCTATTAGTTTTAGCAAAATTTATTTTTTCAAGCAATGGTTAATGGAAGCATAATAACTATGATAGAGGAATACAGAAAATACTTTCCATGTGAAAAGGGTCCTTCTGCTCAAGAAAGATCAAGTGTCATTTCTACTCATCTCCTAGTTCTATTGTTAAAGATGATGGATTCAGGTGACCACCCTAGGGAACTGAGGGATATTTCAGAATTACAGCTTCTCATATGAAGATTACTTAACCATACATAATATTCATAATTTTCACCAAGGGAAAACAAGGGTTATTTCATAACATAGGCCACATTATAATGCCAGGATCCAACCGGAGTGTGAGTGCATACATGTGTGTGTGTTTCATAGAGGGCGATGGCTGTGGTTTTGTACAGATCTCTGATGTAACAATACATAATGTGATGGAAAATGGTTGGCAAATTAGTCTGTAAACACCCCATCCCAACCCTGAATTGATTAAGATATTCTTCATAGAAAATATTCATTTCCAAAAAAAAAAAAAGATTAGTTTGAATAAGCCCTTGTTTCAGATAGTTTTTATTTTCCCACACTTACATGACAAAGAATAATTTAGCTAATCTCTTTCTATGGTATTTCTGGCTTATTTCTTAAACAGAAGGATTCCTGTTTTGAGAAAATTCATAAATGTCCACTTTTCTTTCAAAAACCTGGGTGACCTCTAATATGATTTCAATTTTACAGGGGGTGGGGGAGGAATGGCCAATGGGAATCACGTAAAAGTTATTGGTTCACTGCCATTATAATGAAAACCATGTGTATGGGGAAATTTACAGCCATAAATCTCTCAGTGCATATAACTTCTAATTAAAACCTCATAACAATCTTCTCCAAATAATGAACACAATTTTGAGATCGAGTTTAATTTCATTATTTCAGAAATGGACATGAGATCTGAGTGTCTGGGAACGTATTGCTCCGGAACAGTGACGAGGATACCAGGAGAAAACATCATAGTCCCTGTATCTCAAAAAAATGCATTAGGAGGGAGGCTGATGGCAAAAAAAAAAAAAAAAAAAAAAAAAAAAAAAAAATTATGGGGGAAAAATAACAAAAAATAAAAAAAAAAAAAAAAAAAAAACATTTATTGTACAGAATTAACATCCAGTGGGTTTCAGATATATGATTTGGTTAGGAAGTAATGACTTTAGATAACTAGTCTCTCCAGGAAGTGTGTCATCCTCTAGGCAGAATTCATACTATATTGCATAAAAATTATCTGAGCTATGCCGAGAACACAGTTCATACTATACACTGTTTTGTTGATCGAAGGGATGGAGTGTGTGCACTGTTGAACCCTGACAGCTACTTTGCCTCTTGGCAACTCCTTCTGGCCAATCCAAATAGTGTTAACAAATTCCAGAGAGGACAAGTGTCTTTCCAGAGGAAGACAGATTGCATAGAGGGCATACAATAAAGTCTCAACGATTCCAGTGTAAGCCAAATTTCAAAAACATTCCATGAACAATGAAGAAAATATTTCCTTTCGGTTAGAATCGTAAAGGGAGAACAGTAATTTGGCCTTTAAAAGGGTATGTTAACTGCCTTCTTTATTGACGATGGTTTCTTATCTCAGTTGGACAATATTGATAATGGTAACAAACATGTTTAATCTATTAGTTTAAATGGAGCACTTATTCTGCCCTAAGGAGCCCTCTTTGAACTCCTTCTCCTTCTCCTGAAAGTCATGGTTAATCAACACGCATAAATCACTATTAAAATACAGTAAATCTAATGGGTGTATTACTTGCCTCTTAACATCAAGTTAGTTCAACTATGAATATACTCTGATAGTTGATAGAAATGACAAACGGTACTTTTACTGAAGCAAAACAACATTTAAGAATAGGTAATACAGGTGATAAACTTCCAGCACTGGCTCAGCGAGACCACATATGCAACCGCCTCTGCGCCAATGCAAATAGAGTTTTATTGAATGCACCTGATTTTAAGCCCCTTCCAGTGTTCCCTTTTAATAGCTTCATAAGGACCAGTTACAATCCGGCTTGTGCACACGTGCTTAAAATTCAGAAGCTACATCAGACAAGTTTATCAACGTACAGAAACTCATCAGAAGCAGCCTAACATGGATTTAATGTTTGAAGCGGGGAGAACTATTTTTAAATTAACCTGGCCCTTTGTTGTAAATTATTTTCACAATCTGCTTAGAACATCTAAGGCCCGGCCTATCAAAGGGTTCCCAAGACCCTTAATGCAGGCCCAGGCTTTTTTGTGAAAGAGCTCAAGCTGCTGGCTGCAACAAGGACTCTGGGATTACGACTACAGGAGGGTACCCAAGAGTGATCATTCTTCGCAGACACCTGCAGCCATTGAGAGGCGACCTGCTCTGAGGGCTGGGAAGCAGGCCATTATGGTCTGGCCCTCTGTGTCCTCTCTCAGCTGCAAGCACACACAAGTGCCAGGTGCAGAAGCCTCGCTCAAGAGGAGACTATAGACCAGGGTAATGGTCACGGCGATTACGAACTGATAATTATTCCCTCCCTGTTTCCTTGTTTCAACCAACCGGTTGCTCCACAGATTATTTTCTCTTTATTACTGAAAATGGTATCCTATGGCTCGGGGCTGATTATATCTTTCTTTCTGGCAAGACTTTTATTTCAAAATTATGTAGCACGTAGTCTGTTAGATTGGACCGATTAGCCACAAATCTTAAGAAATCACCCTATTGAATATTTCACAGTGGAAAGTTGGAGGATTAATGCAAAATATTATACCCTTTTTTATTCCAACTATAGCTCCATATGTGGTCCACCTGACTTTTTTTTCTTTTTCTTTTTTTTTTTTTTTAGTCTGTACTGACTCTTAGGTTCTCTTTCTCTATCTGCATTTCACTAAAATAGACTGAAGAAGTTGTATTTTATTTCTGCCATACCTACTAAAACACACCACTCTGCTTGCATTCACAAATGTGGCACAAATTTTATCCAATACGATAAAATAAACATTCTTAGGGTTGTGTACTCTATGGCCAAACACTAATTAAAAACAGGATGAAGCTTTTATTTCCCCCATTAGAGATATGAGAGCCAAAGCCTTTCAGGAGAAGAATGGTTTTCAGTGCTGTGCAACGTAGTTGCTAAAGACTGTTGGAACACAAGTTTCAAATGAAGATTGTACAAGTAAGGGGGGGGGGTCCTCTCAGTGATGCTACCTTCAGTGGCTATCTGCCAAAACTGAGTGCTGGGAAAGAAAGAAATTTGGAATGTGGTGTTTAAAAATTAAATAACTGGAACAATGGTAAAATGGGCACAGTGTGTTCACACAAGTGAATATATTCTTTCATCCAGACTCTCACAACCACCAGTTTGCCAAGTTTTTATTAGTATAAGAACATTTCAAGTCCTATAGATAATTTCAACCAACATCAGTGACATCTTAAGAAGAGATTAAACATTTCTGGAAATTTTGAAGCCATGAGAGGAAAAATCGTTTTCCATCTTTTTGTTCTTTTCCTCAAAGGGGGAAGTAAAAAAGAGAGAGAGAGAAAGAAACCTAATTTGGGAATATTAAGATCATGAAATAGTGAAGCATGTTTTCAAGATCTAAATAAAACTTTGCTACCTTATGAATATTACCTATATTATATAGAAATGAGTTTGCTCACCAAACTCATTTAATATGTATATTAAATTTTAAAATAAAGTTCATCAGGCAGTGTAAAACTTACTACTTTTATTCCCATTTTTAAAAAAGCAAATAAACAAAAGCTCATGCCATTGAACTTCATGGAATCCAACACTTCTTTCTTAACATTTTCTAGAATATGAGAAGCAAACCAAGACCATCAAGAAAAATAATATTTTTAAAAGTACTCTACTGTGTCAAATGAATTCAGAAAGCAGTTCTTCCCCCCAAGGAAGTGGATTTGAGAAGAAAAGAGAAAAAACTCCATTGACCATTACTTTTGCTCTATGAAATATTATCTAGTACTCTCCCTTGGAATTGCATGTTCCATATGACATTAGCTTCTTTCTCTCTTGCGGTATGGAAATGTTTCCATATGTCAGAAGTTGGTCTCACCATTTAGCTGAGGGAAATAAATAAAACAAACAGAATTCTGTGGCCAGCTTGAACATAAACACCAAGTCACAAACATCAGGTACAGATCCAGCACTCACAGTCCTTCAGAGCTAGCTATCCCTAGCGCTTCAGTCCCTTGGGGTTCAATCTTGGCTCAGACTGGCTAGTAAATTTTCTATACAACACCAGATTGTTAGGGATTCCACTAGGATTTATACGTGAGTTGTAAAAATACTTATTATTGAGCCTAATATATATATTGAGCTTAATATATATATTGAACCTAATCGAGATAGATAGATAGATGATATAGATATACATATACATATACATATAGATAGCTAGTGTCTAATTCATATGATATGTCTACTGTGATTCAGATATTTGGATGTTTTCACACACCTATTAATCTAAGGTAGAGAGTGATCAATTTCCTCATTTTCTTCTGCCCTGGTCATTTTTAGCAAAAAAAGCAATATGGTTTTTAAATTCTGATTTCTACAAGAATATATAAGATTGCCCTATTTCTGGTGTAGATCCAAGATCATAGGGTCCATAAGTGCACTGAATTCTCCCAGTTTCTTCTCTGCAGAGCAATGTGAGTGTCACCTCTAGGCAGAAATGCTTTGGCTCTGACTTCTTGGCCTCCGCTCCAGTGTCGATATCCATCACGTAGAATATTTAATAATCCAAAACCATTAATCATTTAATGAAAGTGGCTTCCTGATATAAGCCTTTTGGGCAATTTCCACCACCCCGCCCTCAATTTTTTACCCCCTTATTATCTCACTGTGAACCGATCTGGAGATAATAACATTGAATTCACTGAGAGTTGTTTAAAACAGCGCAAAAGTCACTCAAGTGCACCCAAGCGCCTGGCCTGATACTCTGTTTTTGGACAAACGGAAGCACACCATGCCAACTAGATCTTATGCTCAACCTCATCTGCTTGGAGCAAATTGGGCTCCTTTCGCTACCCAGAGTTCTACTTCCTCGTAATTGGATAACGAGCCTTAACTACTTTTTGAAAGCAGTATCTGCCCTTTGGCACATTATGACGCATGGTTTTGTTTCTTGCTATTGTCAGGGGGATGCCAGGGGTGGGGGATGCTAAACATTTTAAAGTATGGAAAAACTTCACAGGGAAGCTCGCTTTCCCCTTATTTGTTGTGAATGCATTCGCTGGTTAAGAATGCTAATAATACGGAAAGAATTCCCAGAACTTTGTGGGAAAATTCCACATATATAGGAGTTAAAAAGATTCAGTGATAGGACTCGAGTACAGTCCAAAAACAAACATTGTGGCTGTGGACTTGACTTAGCTAGTCTTTAAAGCAACGGTGCGAAGCAGTAAGTCTTCAGTGTAACCTCTCTTCACCTCTTTGCTATGTGTGACTTGTGGTTTTCTCAGGCATAATGATGTCACTGTGTACTTTCATGATAAATTTTCAAACCCAGATGCATAATGTTCAAACCCAGGCTACCTTCACTCCACCCTAGAAGTATCTATACAGTATCTTGCTTATGAAAAACAAATAATTATTTTGGTTCCTTTTTTTTATGTTAACTTGGGTTCCCAGGTTTTTACATTTTTCTCTAGAAAGTCAATGAGTTCTTCAGATGCCCAAGATTTTCACTTTCCTGAAAAAAGATGCATGAATGAAGTATCGATTTTATAAAAATTGCAGTTTTATCCTGTACTTCTTAATGATCACAGTTAGAATGAACTTACAACTTGAGATTTTCGTATTGTGAACAACACCACTGTCTGGCCAGCACTCAACTTCTAGAACCGCTCCTTCCCCAGCTCCAACCTCGTGGGCCCAAGAAAGAGCAGTAGTGATTTTTTAGGCCTCTGTCACCCACCCCTCAAACACAGGACCACAGCTGATTGGTCCAGAGGTGGGCACCTGACTCAAAAGGACCAGTCAGATTCCTTCTTCGGGCCTTTCCAACTGAATCCAGTGTAGGGAGTTGGCCTTTGTCCTGTGGAAACGACACAATGAGAAACTCAGTTGTTTTTCATGATCATGTTCCCCGTCCCATGGTGCGGGGAGGGGGTGGGGAGGAGATGAAACTAACAGCAGCAGCAGTCATGTCCCCAGAGCCAGCCTTTCAACGCCCCAATCCTGTCTTTACTCTTCTTGTGATTTAGCTCTTCACTCCTTCCCTTCAGTTAATGCATCTGCCCATCTCGGCTACTGCAATTAATACCTTTGTGCTAAAACCTAAGGAATATAGATTTTGAAAATAAGAGATTGATGATTAAATTGGAAGCCAAAACTTCTTGACATTGGTGTTTATTTTCATTTACTCCTCTGCACAATAACAAAGGAAAAGGCTGTTAACAAATCAGAATCTCCAAGGTGTCCAGCCAATTTTGCCCTTGCCTCCAAAATCCTGTATTGCCCATAGTGAGAATCAATAAGGCAGCAATTATCTGGTATTTTCTATTTTCTCAGCACTGGCAGGGATGTAAGAGAAAGACAAAAAATGCGCCATTTGATTACATCTGCCTTATATTACTCACTTAGTAAGGAGTTACTGCCTTCGTAATTTAGCTAGAGTCACAAGGGTAGTAAATTTAAAATTAGGCCAAGATTTAAATACAGGAATTATTTCAGAGTCTAGTTTTTGTGTTTTTTTTTTTAACCACCGACTATGAGTTATTCTTTTCTTTTTTTTAAATTTTTTTATTTTTTTATTAACATATAATGTATTATTAGCCCCAGGGGTACAGGTTTGTGAATTGCCAGGTTTACACACTTCACAGCACTCACCATAGCACATACCCTCCCCGATGTCCATAACCCAACCACCCTCTCCCTAGAGTTATTCTTTTTTAATAAAGAATATATCTTTCAAAGTACTCATGAAAGAAATTGAGGAAGACACAAAGAAATGGAAAAATGTTCCATGCTCATGGACTGGGAGAACAAATATTGTTAAAGTCTATGCTACCTAAAGCAATCTACACATTTAATGCAATCCCTATCAAAATACCATCCTTTTTTTTTTTTTTTCAAAGAAATGGAAGAAATAATCCTAAAATTTATATGGAACCAGAAAAGACCTCAAATAGCCAGAGGAGTATTGAAAAAGAAATCCAAAGTTGGTGGCATCACAATTCCAGACTTCAAGCTCTATTACAAAGCTGTCATCATCAAGATAGTATGGTACTGACACAAAAACAGACACATAGACCAATGGAACAGAATAGAGAGCCCAGAAATGGACCCTCAACTCTATGGTCAGCTAATCTTCGACAAAGCAGGAATAAATGTCCAATGGAAAAAAGACAGCCTCTTCAACAAATTGGAAAGCCACATGCAGGAAAATGAAAATGGACCATTTCCTTATACCATACGAAAATAGACTATACTATACGAAAATAGACTCAAAATGGATGAAGGACCTCAATGTGAGAAAGGAATCCATCAAAATCCTTGAAGAGAACACAGGCAGCAACCTCTTCGACTTCAACTGCAGCAACTTCTTCCTAGAAACATTGCCAAAGGCAAGGGAAGCAAGAGCAAACATGAACTATTGGGACCTCATCAAGATCAAAAGCTTTTGCACAGCAAAGGAAACAGTTAACAAAACCAAAAGACAACTGACAGAATGGGAGAAGATATTTGTAAATGACATATCAGATAAAGGGCTAGTATCCAAAATGTATAGAGAGCTTATCAAACTCAACACCCAAAGAACAAATAATCCAATCAAGAAATGGGCAGAGGACATGAACAGACATTTCAGTAAAGAAGACATCCAGATGGCCAATAGACACATGAAAAAATGCTCCACATCACTCGGCATCAGGGAAATACAAATCAAAACCTCAATGAGATACCACCTCACACTAGTCAGAATGGCTAAAATTAACAAGTCAGGAAATGACAGAGGCTGGTGAGGATGTGGAGAAAGGGGAACCCTCCTATACTGTTGTTGGGAATGTAAGCTGGTGCAGCCACTCTAGAAAACAGCATGGAGGTTCCTCAAAAAAGTTGAAAATAGAGCTACCCTATGACCCAGCAATCACAATACTGGGTGTTTACCCTAAAGATACAAATGTAGTGATCCAAAAGGGCATGTGCCCCCAAATGTTTATAGCAGCAATATCCACAATAAACTATGGAAAGAACCTAGATGTCCATCAACAGATGAATGGATAAAGAGGTGGTATATACACACAATGGAATACTATGCAGCCATCAAAAGAAATTAAATCTTGCCATTTGCAACAAAGTGGATGGAACTAGAGGGAATTATGCTTAGCGAAATAAGTCAATCAGAGAAAGACAACTATCATATGATCTCCCTGATATGAGGAAGTGGAGATGCAACATGCGAGGTTGGGGGGGTAGGAAAAGAATAAATGAAACAAGATGGCATTGGGAGGGAGACAAACCATAAGAGACTCTTAATCTCACAAAACAAACTGAGAGTTGTCAGGGGGAGAGGGTAGGGAGAGAGTGATGGGGTTATGGACATTGGGGAGGGTATGTGCTATGGTGCGTGCTGTGAAGTGTGTAAACCTGGCGATTCACAGACCTGTACCCCTGGGGCTAATAATACATTATATGTTTATAAAAAACTAAAAAAAAAAAAAATTCAAAAAACCTCGCTATTTAAAAAAAAAAAAGGAAAATAATATATCTTTCCCCTCCACCTCAATATTTATTTTGACAAAAACCCAACCTAAAGAAAAACTGAAAGAATGGGACAATGAAAAATCCATATACTCTTTATCTAGATTCACCAATTGTGGTTCATTTGATCATTCTCATGGTAATTAAGTAGGTAGGTGGACAGATAGTTGCCAAGCCATTTGAAAGTAACTTGCAGTTATCATGACACTTCACCCCTAAATAATTCAGTGTGTATCTCTAAAGAATCTAAGCTGAACAGAGTTCCTCCCTCTGTTTCACCTTTCTTAGCATTAATATTTTTGAAAGGTCCAGAGCAGTTGTCTTGTAAAGTATCCTACAATCTGGATTTGTCTGATCATTTCCTCATGGTTAGACTGAGATTACACATTTTTGTCAATAATAAGAGCATCCCATCAGGAGGCATATAAATCCATCTGTTTGATAGTGATGCTGCTAAATTTGATCACTTGGTTAATACAGTTTCTATCCGCTCTCCCATTTAAAGGTGCACTTATTTCTTTGTAATTGTTTAGTAACTTTATCATCAATCATTAATCTTTGCCTCAATCAACTATTTTGCTAATGATTAAAAAGTAATCTCCTAGTTGCTTTCCACATTTTATTAAGGTATTTCTGCAAGAAGAGCTTTCTGTCATTGACTCTTCACTTGTTTTTTTAATATCATGATAAAGTCGTGGCTTAATTTTTATTGAGTGTGTTATGATCCCTTACTACTATTATTCATTTTGATCCTTGAATTATTCCAAATGAGGACAGTGGAAGCCCCCAGCAAGCTAGCTTCTGTGTCCTTCTGACATGTTCCCATTACTCATTGAGATTTGCTTTCTTTGTTAGAATAAAATGTTCTAGGCTCATCTTGTACTTCCCTATTCCACACTTGAAATCAGCCATTTTTCCTTGGAGGTGTGGACCTTCTACTAGGGAATGGTATTACAGACTGAGATATGGATGCTGGAGATGCTTGTTGCTTCTAGAGTGTTGTTATTAGGCTCTCTCAGTGGACTGAGCTGTGAGCTGAATTTTCAAAAATGACTTGATCCTTATGCCTCCCATTCAAATCTCATACCATGGATTTTTGCTCTTGTCATAGGATATTTCTATATCCTCCCAGAACCCTAATTACCAGTGATATCAACATTATTTAAACATTTGTTCTATTCTGCAATACATATAAAATCAGTTAACATTAATGCCATCAACAAATCTGCCAAGTTCAAGTTTTCCTTGCAGTTCTTGTCTCAGTTTGTGCTATTGACAGTACAGAACCAGAAGACTGGTATCCTGGATGGTCACAGGCTTATTCTGAGATATAATTGAGTTCATGTGTCTGTCACAGTCCTTTCACATCGTGGTCCCCTCATTCCTGAAACTGTTGGCTATCTTTATTTTAGCTCAAATATGTTTCTAAGTAACTTTTTCGGGGTGATGTATATTTTCTGAGATCTTGCCATATCTCTGAATTCTTTCTGCTATCTTTATACATGAGTGGAAATTTGTAACTCCTGGTCCATTTATTAAGTTAATTCCAAATGTGTTATAAATCTGATGTTATTACTGGAACTTTATTTAAAACTGGAATTTTAGGAGCACCTGGGTGGCTCAGTGAGTTAAAGCCTCTGCCTTCAGCTCTGGTCATGATCCCACAGTCCTGGGACTGAGCCCTACTTCGGGCTCTCAGCTCAGCAGGGAGTCTGCTTCCTCTTCTCTCTCTCTGCCCACCTCACTGCCTACTTGTAATCTCTGTCAAATAAATAAATAAAATCAAACAAACATATAAATAAATAAATAAATAAAAGTGGACTTTTGTCCTGTTGTTTTTCTGATTATAATGATAGATATTGGTATCTTTGTTTTGAACAAGGTCACATTATTAAAACCATCTTATAGTTCAAATGGTTTTAATTGATTTTTGTGGCTTTTCTGAAAGATAAATATATTATTTGAAGATGCAGCTCTTCTACTTAAATGGTATAGGTAAGTGAATCAAAAAGTTGTTTACTCACCCCAATATTTGTTAGTACAAAATGACAGCATATGAACAATTGTTAACATCCAATGTGATAAGAAGAGCTGATGTATTTTTGCTCCGGTGCATTAAAATCAGTGAACATACATAGCACTGTTTATTTTTTTAATTAATTTATTTATTTTGAGGGTGAGAACATGAGCAGGAGAGGCAGAGGGAGAGGGAATCTCAATCAGACTCCCCACTGAGTGCAGAGCCCAACACAGTGCTCCATGAGGGACTCGATCCCATGACCCTGAGATCACGACCTGAGCCAAAACCAAGAGTCAGATGTTTAACCACTGCAACACCCAAGCATCACTAAGTACATGTTATACCTGCAGAAACGAAATCAAATGCAAGTGCTAGTCATAAACCTTGAAATGAACATAAAATAAAATTAGACTAAGTAAATTATTTAGTAGCAATTGCCAATGTCATTAGTAAATTAGACAACTGATAAACTACCACAGTTAGGGAGAAGGATACCAGAGTAAAAGCAAGCTCAATAATTTACCCAACATTACAGTATATTCTTTCTTTTTTATATTGATTGATTGGATTTGAAAGAGAGAATGAGAGAGAGAGAGCATGAGAGGGGAGAGGTCAAATGGAGAAACAGACTATCCACCGAGCAGAGAGCCTGATGTGGGGCTCAATCCCAGGACCCTGGGATCATGACCTGAGCCGAAGGCAGAGAGGCTTTAACCCACTGAGCCACCCAGGTGCCCCTTGCAGTGTTTTTTGTTTTTTTTTTTTTAAGATTTTATTTATTTATTGGACAGAGAGAGAGATCACAAGTACACAGAGAGGCAGGCAGAGACAAAGGGGGAAGCAGGCTCCCTGCTGAGCAGATAGCCCAACGTGGGGCTTGATCCCAGGACCCTGAGATCATGACCTGAGCCAAAGGCAGAGGCTTTAACCCACTGAGCCACCCAGGGTCCCAGTGCGTTTTTAAATGATTTAAGAAACCATGCAATTAGTGCATTTTAATTTGAACTGTGAGCTTCTCTGTTCTGTGTCTGTTCGGATCATTTGTCCAGCTGATATATTTGGAAGTTTTGTTGCCCAAGGGTTATTTCTCATGTGACAGCAAAATTAAGGATAAATGTATTAATTCCTATAATTTTTTAAATATTTTATTTCTTTTTCAGAGAGATAGAGCACAAACGGGGGGGAGCAGCAGACAGAGGGAGAAGTAGGCTCCCTGCTTAGCAGGGCCCCCCTACCCCACCCAATACAAGACTCCATCCCTTGGGATCATGACCTGAGCCAAAGGCCAACATTTAATCAACTGAGCAATCCAGGCCTCCCAATTCCTACAACTGTTTGAAATCATTTAAAAGGTAAAATCTCCACTAAGTTGTATTTCAAAAATCTAATCATTCCCTTTATAAGATAAACAAATTACCATAGCAAATTAAAAGTAAATGCTTGGCCAAACCTAAATCAAGAAAATATCTATCAAATGTCCACATTTGTAATATGGATGTACTAACAAGTTGACTTGAAGAGTTCCCCAGTTCTCAAATACTACATTGTGTATCCCAAAACTGAGAGAAAAGGAATGGAGTTGCACAGAATGTGTCAGGGATCACAAGTGATCTGTTACCCATCTTAGCCAGGTAGTGGTCAATAGCATCCAACTCTTTCCAATGGAAGGAACACCTGCCTTCAAAATGTCACCTCTTCTGCACTGGAAAAACACATAAGCATGATCCAACTGAATGTCAAATAACTTGGAAATGTAAGAATTGATTAATCTCAGAAAACTGAATCACATTATAAATCATCTGTCAAAATAAATAATAAATAGGCGCACCTGGGTGGTGAAGTCCATTGAGCAACCAACTCTTTATTTTGGCTCAGGTTGTGAGATCAAGATCCACGGTCAACTTGGAGTCTGCTTGAGATTCTTTCTCTCTCTCCCTCTGCCCTTCCCACTCATGCTCTCTCTCTCTCGATAAAATAAATAAACAAATAAATCCTTAAAAAATAGATAAACTAGATGAAAAGTTAAATAGAAACAACAAAAAGTTACTTGCTAAAAGTATAGCACATGTACCTGATTAAAAAAAAAAATCTCTTAAGATGTTAAGATCAAAACTTCTGTGAAGTGCATCGCGTAGAACTTTTCTCATCCCTCCAGGATTAGTGACAATCATAGTGACGAATATATACAACATGAAGTACCCACATCTGAATGAGCACCACCCATAGCTGGACCCATAACTGGGTCCAGTCAAGCCCCCCACCACAGCCTTTACTAAGTGAAGAAATCAAACACATAACACTACCTTGCCCTACCCCCACTACTTGGTCTAGGGAAAGAACTAGGACACAGAGAAGCATCATGTAGGTCATCAGCCTTATGGAGTTGCAAGGTTCATGAAATGAGATTGTCTTTCCCCAGAGGGAAGCAGGGCACTGAGGGGAACTGCCAGCACAGACTGGAGAGCCTCTGAAAAAGGAGGCTGACATCTCCTACTGCCTGGATACTCTGTAAGCCACAGAACCAGACCTTTGGTTTATTTGACATTTTTGGAAACGAGGTTTGCTGGACAACTCACCGCTGCCAGGCAAAAAAAAAAAAAAAATTGTGTAGGGTGTCTGGGAAGAATACTGTCCAACGTCCTGCCTCCTTTGTGCTTTGGGTCTTGGTGCTTTCGGTGGGCACCCCAGCTCCATAAAGAGGACCACAGGTGGAGAGATGCAACACCTCAGCCAGGGTCTCTAGCAACAGAGAGACCCTGACTCAGCCATAATGAGACTTTGGAATTCTCCTGACCACGGACATAGTATTGCTGCTCAGAGCAAGTGCTCTGTATTTCTGAAATAATAAATGATGAAACTATCAAATCTCTTTTTGATATATTTTAATAGGACTTATATGTCAAGATGCATTTTAATTTGTGTTTATTTCATATTTCTCCTCCTGCTTTTTCTCACTTTTTGAGACCAAAGACCGGGTTCTAACCTATTACTGTATTCCTGATAAGCATCTTATGTTAGGGTTTTGGACAGAGATATTAAAGAAGTGTTTTTGAAGGGGTAAATAGATGAATAAATAAATGTTGTATCAAATAGCCAACACACTGACCTGAATCAGCTTCTACTAATCACTGGCTCCACATTCCAAGCTCAGAACTTGATACTGCAATTACTGCTTTTGGCTTTATCCGATAATCCTAGTATAAAATACTGCTTTTTCCAAGTGGTAATAATGCTCACCTAAAAATTCCCTTGGTCCCATATTTCCATTAAGATACTGCCATGTCTCTCACTATCCTTGTCCTGGGAATTCTTTTTTTTTTTTTTTAACATTTTTAAATTTATTTTTGAGAGAAAAAGAACATGAGCTGGCAGAGGGGCAGAGGGAGAGAATCTCAAGCAGACTCCACCCTGATCATGGAGCCCCTGTAGGGACTTTATCTCACCACCAAGAGATCATGACTTGAGCCAAAACTAAGAGTTGGATGCTTAACCAACTGCACCATCCTGGAACCCCTTATATTTGAGATTTCTTAAAGAAACGCAGTCTATGCTTGGGTGAAGTGGTGATATTTACTGTGAGAGAAAAAAAAAAAAACAACAAAGCACACAAATGGAAAAATAAGTGGAATGGGAGAGTAGGGTCCAGGGATCAGATCATCGGCTCATTACGAGCTATGCTGGGTTCAAGATATGTGTGAGACATCCAAGTGGCAATGCCAAGTGTAGTGTCTTGTGTGGTCAGCTTATTCACTCCTCCACATATACTTCTTGCTAGGCCCACAAATGTGGGCCCACCCCTAGCCAAGCCCCATTTCCACCTGCACTTTTACCTAATAGACATCAAATACATGTTTGCGGAACCAGATAAATCCACTCAACATTTCTCTTATCACCCCCTTCTTTGATAGTTCATGATTTTCTTCCCTTTGTTATCTTCTCCTTTCTTTCCTTATTTTTCCCCTTTCCTCCTGCTACAACATATATTTATTGAGCACCTATTATGTGCCAGAGACCATGCTGAGCTCCAAGAAGATAGTTTTTAGCATAAAAAGCTTAATTTCCCTCCCAGAATTTACAATCCAGGGTAGAAAATTGTGCTGATATAAACAAATCCATGAATAGGGCACCTGGGTAGCTCAGTCGGTTAAGCATCTGCCTTCGGCTCAGGTCATGATCCCAAGGTCCTGGATGATGGAGTCCCAGATCGGGCTCCCCGCTTGGCAGTGAGCCTGCTTCTCCTTCGCCCTCTGTCTGCCACTCTCCCTGCTTGAGCTCTCTCCCTCTTTGTCTTTGTCAAATGAATAAATAAAGTCTCTTAAATAAATAAATAAGCCAGTGAATAAAATTAGTAATGAGCAATGCTTGTGTCTTCTGTGGAGCAAAAAGCCCATGGCACATTGCATGGAGTGTGGCCGCTGCAGCCTAGCCTGGGTGGGGGTGGAAAGGGGAAGTTCCCTAAAGACAGCAGCTGAGAGCTGGAGGAATACTGATAGGAACTCGGTCATATGGGCAAGAGCCTGGAGGGGCCTGGGCAAAGGACCAGTGTTTGCAGGGGGACCACACGGACTTCAAGGTTCTGAAATGTGGGTGGCTGGCTGGCTGAGAACAGAGGGTAAGAGAAGCCTTCTGCAAAATGAGCTGCGCATTTTATTTAACTTTTTGGCCTTTTCTTCTTTTTCTCTTTTGGGTCTTTGTTTTCTTGCATATTCTTTTGCCTTTGTTATTTTATTTTATTTTTATTTTGAAATAGCCTAGATATTAGATAACCAAGATAAGATCCGTGCATTTAATTGCCTTACCGACATCTAGATGTCTACTCTAAGTGCAGGATTTGGAAAACATTCGAACTTGGAAACAAGTTCAAGGGGATTTATATTCTTAAAAGCTGAAATAACATTTTAAAATATTTAAATTATACCTTGAAAGGGGAGAATTTAAGAGTACCCAGTAAATATTGAGTGAGGACGTGTGATGCATTAGTGCAGGGAAATGTTAAAACCTGCTTATGTCTGTCTCTCTCTTTTGATTTACTGCCCACCTGTATGCTTGTTTAGTTACCATGGACCGTTTAATGATTATGCAGGTTTTCATTGTTTTGATTCATGGCATATATTGTTCAATGTATACCCAGAATGGACTACTGAATAAATATAAAAGCTGTAAAGAACACATGTGCAAAAATAGAACACTAATGAAGACCATAAAAATAATAAAAATTCTGCACAATCACCACAATATATGTGTAATGCATTCATCTAATCAAATTTGTTACATCATATTACCCCTGGTACTTTAGAACTAGAATTAAAAAGAGTAAATGTGGTGATTAGTATATCTAAATGGACTTTGCATTTCTTACAAATAAAAATGATAAATATACACAATGTATTATTTGTGGATAAGTGCTTGCAAATACCAGAGTCATATATATTAACCTTTTTAAGGCTTTTGAAAGTGTTTTAGGGGCACCTGGGTGGCTCAGATGGTTAAGCATCAGCCTTGGGCGTGGGTCATGATCCCGGGGTCCTGCGATGGAGTCCTAGATCCCACTCCCTCTGCTCAACAGGGAGAATGCTTCTCCCTCTATCTATGCTCCTCCCCCTGCCAATTTTTCTCTCTCTCTCTTTCTCTCTAATAAAGAGACAAAATCTCTTTTTAAGTGTTTTAAATGTACAGAAATGATAATTTTAGGGGCACTTGAGTGGCTCAGTCAGTTGAATGGCCAACTCTTGGTTTGGACACCAGTGTTTTCTGTGTCCTGAGATTGAGCCCCGGGCAATGGGCTCTACATTCAGGGCTTACAATTCTCTGTCTCCCTTTTCCTCTGTGCCACCCCACAACCCCACTCATATTCTCTCTCAAAAAAAAAATTTTTTTTAATTTTTATACTTTTTTTTTAAAGACTGTATTTCTTTATTTGACAGAGAGAGAGATCACAAGTAGGCAGAGAGGCAGGCAGAGAGAGAGGGGGAAGCAGGCTCCCCCCTGAGCAGAGAGCCCGATGCGGGCCTCCATCCCAGGACCCTGAGATCATGACCTGAACTGAAGGCAGAGGCTTAACCCACTGAGCCACCCAGGTGCCCCTCTATAAATTTTTTAATGTATGATAATGAATCAATTGGTAATTAAACTTTACAACAAAAATTTCAAAAATGTCTTCAGGAGTTTTTTGCCAATTTTGAATGCTAGAATATGTCAATTATATTCCAGTGTACTTTTTAATATGTGTTAAATCACTAAGTTTAAATTTTTATCATATTATGTTTGTTGATACCTCATTTTTCCTTCATATTTCAATTAAATTAAACAGCATAGGTCTCTTGATAAGTGGAGAAATTTTGAAGCTCATCTCTACCTCATAAATACTACTAAATATTATATTAAATAAACTTCTTAAATATAATTATATTAATATTATGACATAATTTTTTATCTAAAGTAATTTCTTTATAAATCAGTTCCTAAGAATTCTAAAATGTTTATAAAAATCATAAGGAAGGTCTGTAAGATTATATATTCCAGTAAAAAAGAAAAGTTGAGGAACCATTCTAACACATTGTAATTCTTTTCCAAAGAGTTCAAGTACACACAGTAGATATATCACTGGAAAAAAAGCACACCTGCTGGACACATAACATTTTCCTTTTGTTTCTTAGCACAATTTGTTGTATCTTTTATAACATTTTACATTTAAAGTTTTAATATATGCATGTATATACAGTGAAAATGACTTTTCAAGTCTTCCCAATGAACTGCATAGTCCCCTGAGTAAATGAGACTAAACTCTTCGATTTTTTTTCAACTCTTGAATATTTTTAAGGGAGGAAGCATCCAAGAGATCATCAAAAACCTAAAACAATAACCATCGAATGAGTTTCTGCTCCAAGTATTCAAGCCAGCATTTAGAATTTCATGTTTTTCAAAATGTGTATTATTTTAATTAAGTCTTAAATCACTTTCGATGAAAGTATGCAAAGAAAACTATTTTCCAACTACAGAATCACAGGGATTTAGCATGGCTCCCTGAGGTCTGTACAAATCACTTAATCCCTTTTCTTCAGTTTCTGATTGGGAGTTAGATCCCTACCATATAGACGCAGGATGACCAAATACTCTAACATCTCTAACAAGCTTTGAAGTTTGGTAATACAGAGGTCCTGGTTGGGGAGCAGCACTATTGTTTTCATTGTGTTTCATTACTTTCCTGACCCAGGGTCTCTGTTGATGTGAGCCCACAACAAAGGATTCATAGTGTGTGTGCCTCAAACTCCCACATTAACCTCTGCTCATGTTTACACACAAAACATCTACTTACCGGTAAATTGGTATGAGGTATTATTATTTGGTATATTTCAAGTTTTCCATTTTCCAGGTTTAACTTACCTTCAGAGTCACCAAAATTATTTCATGAATACTACTTGGCCAGAGATGTTCTTAATGTACACACTCTACATTGGATAACAATAGCTATTTCACAGATATAATTTAGACCTAAAAAGAGTGTGTTTTACAGACTGTCAGATGAAGAAGTCATCAAAAGAGGCTGATATTTAAAAATATCTGTGTATGATGAGATCAAATACTGCCAAATCAATGTGACTTTCTGAAATCCCAGCGAAAGGGAGAGCAGGAAGACTAATTCATTGACATTCATTAGAAGTACCTTAACAAAATAAGACATATTTCTCTTCTCCTTTTTTTATCAATTTCCATTTCAGAATGATATGAAGGTTTATATTCCAAACTGGAGCCAAGAATCACATATTACTACAGTTGAGGTTTTAAAGAATTTTGCCAGACTTTCCATAGAACTCATGCAGTGCCTTCATTGGCAATAAATAATAAATAAATAGATAGGTAAATAGATAGATAGATAGATAGATAGATAGATAGTAAACTTCATAAAATGTGTTTGTCACACAAATAAAGCCTCATTTAAAATACTAATCTATTTAAACTAACACCACTTTATTTTTCCTACATTACATTTATTCTGAAAAATTTAAATGAACAATAATTAAAATAGTTTTTTGTTTGAATATGATACAATAGTACATTAATATGAATGACATAGAATGCATTCTATATAAAGAAAAAAATAAATCCAGTCATAGAAATGTAATCATATTAGAAAACTACACATGTATTTAAATGGTATAGTTTGAAGTAGGTTTGTAGCTCTTCCTTTGTGCATATTAGCTATTCATTATTTGCTAAAGGCCTAATATATGAATGAATGAATAAATGAACAAATGAACTAATTGCCATCAGAGATGATGTAATTTTTGATATAAAAATGAAAATAAATATTGATTCCTCAAGAGTAGTTTCAGAAAAGACAAGACTATTAGACGCACTGTCTGGTGAGTAATAAGGAGAAAGAAATAATGGAGAAAGTGAGGGATACCTGTGTGGCTCAGTCAGTTAAGTGTCTGCCTTCGGCTCAGGTCATGATCTTGCGGTTCTGGGATGAAGTCCCACATCAGGCTCCTTGCTCAGCAGGGAGCCTGCTTCTCCCTCTGCTTGCCACTCCTCCTGCTTGTGCCCTCTCTCTGACAAGTAAATAAAATTTTTTTTTTTAATGGAGAAAGTGTGACTGTTTAGTGAGCACCTACTATGAGCCTGCCCCAGAGTAAAACTGCTGATTTCCAGGAGTCTTTTTCTGACTCTATCTCCCATTTTTGTTTTTATCTCTCTCTCTCTCTCTCTTTTTTTTTTTTTTTTTTTTTTTTTTTTTTGCCACACTGATGAAAACAAATCCCTTTCCCAGATTCCGGGGCTGATCTTCATGAATCTAAGGTAGTTCATGTGTATGAACTAGTAGGTAATGGAATTACCTACTAACCAGTAGTGGGTGGAGGGTAGGCATATGATTCTAGCCTGGTTAGACTAACAAAAGGATTTACACACAGTGATCAGGAAAGTTTTTTTCTTCCTCTCTCTGAATGTAAATGAAAAGGAAGCCTGTTTTTGCCGGTGCTCCTAGAAGCTCTGAGGTCACCAAGGAAAGCCAGCCTGAGGTCGAAGGAATAAACACAGATAAAAAGCATGATCAAGAGAATAGTAAGAGGAGTAGCAGTAGAGTCCTTTACACACCAAGACTGGTGTCCACCTAATCTCAGGAATTCTTGATGTGAAGGATAATACCTTCCTATTTGTAACCTAGTCCGAATAGGGGTTTTCTCTTATTTTAAGCAAAAAGCATCCTAACTAAAAGAATAATAACACTACTAATTACAGTGATAATTTCAAGGGTTTAACATTTGTGAAAGAAATCAGCAATGTTGGTCATTACATTTGAGATCCTCAAGTTCATTATCATTCATATGTTCCTTATCATTCACAACTGGTAATAAATACAATTCATCATCAATATGTTAGACACTTTGTATATGCAGTGTACTTTCTAATCACTAAGTTAATGCTTATAAAACAAGAATAACTGTCTGAGGGCAAAATACAAATAGAGACTTTCCAAAATTAGCAAGAGAAGAAAACGCAAAGTGCTCCCTATAAATACTATGCTCTCTGTGCCTCAAATACAGACCCAGAACTATTTGGCAGTCTGGGTAGACCTAAGCATTCAGACATTTAGCAGAACCAACAAAAACTATGGCTTAAACGGTTAGAGATTGTGAAGACCATTGTTCTTCAATTTCCCTTGATTGTAGCCATCTGAAATACACCATTGGTCAGGCCCTTGGGCAATAAATTCCTCCAAAGGAAGATATGGAAAAACAAAACAAAACACACAAAAAAAGCATAAATTTTATATCTGACCTCAAGGCACACTTTCATTGTGAGCTAGGATTCATATTCCAATTCAATGAAAACATAACTTTGCAAATACTTATTGTCTACCGACAAGCATGGACTTGAAATTGATTTAAAAAAAAAAAAAACCAACATAGGAGTATACAGAAAATGTCTAGTCACACAATTGTCCATAGAATGTATCTAAAAAAGATATATGAACTATTCACATTTTGTTTCCATGAACTAAATTGCTTAATTTATCTTGCTCAGCTTTATGAGAGAACAAATTGTTCTATAAGGAAAATTTTAAAAGATTAAAGCTGAACATAGAAAAAAAGACCTTTCTTTCCAAATTTCCATTCACTTCCATTTTATTCCTGTCATTCTATCTTATCTTGATGCCCTGGAAACTGTAATTACCAAGTAAACTAGCTCACATTCACCCCACATAATGTAGAAAGGACAATGAGAAACACACACTCACACACAAAGATACAAAACCAATGAAGAAAATGTGACACTGTACTTTCTTCAAATAGTCATGAGGACATAGCAGGTATTTTATAATTTTATAAATCTCTTTCTCCACTACCCATCCCATGTTCTTTTTCCATAAAATATATCTTAAGTGATTCATCAGTGTGTCTTTATTTATTTATTTATTTACTTGCTGTGTTACTCACCAAGAAAATGTAAAAGACAACCCATGATTTTAAAGTTCAGCAAGCAAGGAAAACACGTGCATATAAAATATAAGTATTTATTCCAGTGAATACAATTCCTCCAAACAATCTGTCTTCTATCTTCTACCAGAATAGGATGCTCAGCTAGGGAGGGCTCAACTTTGATTATTTGCAACTGACAGATTGTGCATTCATTAATGACAGTAGCCTCATTAGCCTTCGCAAGGAGAAAGCCAGAGTCTTAAGTCTAGAGACTTAAGATAGTATAGATCCCTGCTAGGAGCCCTGAGGTAACTGGAAGAGAGGTTAAGACCTACAGAGCTGGTCATTTTGTGCACCAGACTATTGAAAATTTCTTCTACGGGGAACCCTTATGGAATATTCATTTGGGACACAAATATCCGACTCTTCAAACTTTCTTTTCACCAGTCTTCCAATTGTGTGCCCCCCACCCAAGTCCCTGGTCATCTGATCAAATCATTAATCACTACCCAAGAATCAATGAGTTTCAAACCAAAAGCAAAATCCTCTTCCAGCTAAGTGGAGAAGCAGAAGAAACTCTCTGTTTTTTACTTGAAGAATTTTGCTTCCCCAATATTCCTCAGAGACAAGACAGGTACTCTAATATATAATACATGGTATATGGGATACGATATGTCATAACAGTCTTTTCCTCGCTAGTGCCAGCACACCATGACCTACTCCTCAGCTGACCTTTGAGAATGCCCCATGAGGAATGAGCATAGGCTGAAAGATGGCAAAAGAGGGGGTGCCCAGGCACTGTGAGCCATCTGTTCTTAGCATCTGTGTCCTGAGGACCATCACTAGCCACCTGATGATGGGATGCTACCACGCAGACCCTCGTAACAGCAAGTTCACAAGGTATTTTCTACCCCAATCAAAAGACTTCATATACTTTTCTGTCACTTTTAACCAGATGATTCATAGGAGTACCTAAAAACAACTGGACTTCAGATAACTCACGTAGCTTTGCAGATTATGTAGTCAGAACTTAGTATTGTACTAAAATTAATAGTTTTTCACATAATAAGATAATCTAAAGTTTAGTCTACTAGTTGTAATTGCCTTTATTTAATTATAACAATCACCATCAAATACATTACCCTTCTAAGATAGTTCTCAGATCTCGATTTTTTTATTGTTTATCTAAAGAGATTATTTTCTGTCATATATTACACCTTTATTTAAATTTAGTTGAAAGAAAAAGAGGGAGAGAAAAAAAGAAAGAAAGAAAGAGAGAGAAAAGGAAGGGAGAGAGAGCAAGAGAGAGCAAGAGGTGGGTAAGGAGGGAGGAAAGGAAAGGAAAGAGGAAAGGAGAGAGAGAGGGAGGAAGGAAGAAAGAAATTTGTGTATTTCTATTCCAGCCATTGCATTCTCCTTTTTACCATTTTGGTATTCTGATCAGATGCTATTAAGCACCTGCCAAGAGTTGTTTTTTGTGTTAAGTAGTCTCATCAATATTGATTTGATTTTGGCAATTCAGCTGCTTAACCAGCACAGTGAGATTGTGTGAAATAGCACTTTATCTTTCATGGAGTCCTTCACATGCATGATCTCAGTTTAGATTCACAATAGATTTAGGAAGCGAGGTAAGCAGAGAAGGTATTCATTCTTTCTTTCATCTACTAATTTTCTTTATTTCTTGACCTCTTTTATTAGTGGACTTTACAAGCAATTTTAGGTTTACAGAAAGTAAGCAAATAGTTCACAGCCTTCACCATAGCCTCACTGTTTGATGTACAGTGTCCCCTATTACTAACATCTTGCATTAATGTGGTAAACTTGTTATAATTAATGAATCAATATTAATAGATTATTTTTAGCTTTTGTGACTCAGTCTGCTTAGGTTGCCATGCATAGACTCTGTGGCTTAAACAAAAGAAATAAATTATCTCCCAATCTGAAGGGTGGAAGTTTGAGATCAGGATTTTAGCATGGTCAGTTACTAATAAAGTTCTCTTCCAGGTTGCAGATGGATGACTTCTCACTGTGTCCTCATGTGGTAGAGAGAAAGAAAGAGAGCTGTCAGAGTTCTCTGGTATCTCTTCTTCTAGGGGCGCTAATCCTATCACATCAAAGTCCCACCTTTATGGCCTCATTTAACCTTAATTATTTCCTTATAAACCCTATCTCCAAATACAGTCAGATTGGGCATTAAGACTTTAATATCTGAATTTTGGGATGGACACAGACTTTCAGTCCATAACATCAAGTAACCATCATTACAGAATCCTACAGAATAGTTTCATCACCAGAAAAGTCCTCTGTGCTCTGCCTTTGCATCCCTTCCCCTCTACTGACCCTTGGAAATCACTGATATTACTACCTCCATAGTTTTTCTTTTCCAGAATGTCCTATAGTTGGAATCATACAATATGCAGGCTTCTCAGAATTCCTTCATTTAGAAATATATATTCAAGCTTCCTCCATGTCTTTTGGTGGCTTGGTCACTCATTTCTTTTCAGCGTGGGATAATATGGCATTGCTTGGGTGTTATCTTGTGGTTGACCAGGAGTCCTAGAAAGATGAACTTGTTATACAGAGGAGTGATACGGTTGGGTTCGTGATCATGCAAAAAATGAGACTGTCAAAACTGAAGTAACAGAGGGGGCTATCTAAGCCTTAGGGATGGTGAGGGGAAGTATACTTTTAAAATAAGTACAAGATAAAATTGACAATACTTCAGTCTATTGAATGTAAAGGTAAAGAATGAACATTTGAACCTGTATTCAAGCTTTTAAGTTGGAATGACTAATGGATCGTGTTGCAACTAACAAAGAAAAGAAATAATCTTGAGTTGAATTGAAATAATAATCTCGATTTTCTAAATATTGAACATGGGATGCCTTTAGAAATTTGTCAAGTGCTGTTTCAGTAAAGGTCCCAACACAAAATATATGGTATACTCGAAAAAAGAAAAAAAAAAAAAAGGAAAAAAGAGACTTAAACTATTTAAAAAGTTTTGAGCAGTGTTAGAGGAAACCAGTAAGAAATGATGGGGGCATTCCAATTCTAGAAATCAGAAGTAAGGCTCTACCACTGCCAGGCTTGAAGGGGTAAAGAAAGACAATAATTTCCAACCCAATGAGACCTATAGCTATAGCTATAGACAAGAGTAGCAGCCATCAGTATAGGAACACAATCACTAACAACCTTCTGACTAAGAGGGAGTGTACCAAGAGTTGAATATGTCCACCTTTCTTCTGTTCCTCCACAATCTCCTGCCCCTCCACAATCTCCTGCCACTGGCTTTCATCATTCAAACACAAATGGACATTAGAGGACAAGTGAGACTGTCCAGGTAGCCACAATGGTAGGCCTTCTGGGCCCCATAACAAGGTAAGGAAGGGGAAGGTGGATCTGGAGAGCCAGAGATCTGGAAAATATCCTACGAAGAGACTATTCCAGAATATTCTAGATGGGAGATATAGCCAATCTAGAGATTACATTTAGGGATTTATCACCATGTAGGTAGCAATTGAAACAATAAATCAGAAATGAGGCCCATTTCACAGATTAGAAAACTTAATTCATAAATAATTAGCTCATAAAATTAATTATAATATAGTACATAATGTTATCATTTATTATTATAATTTATGTTATATAAATTATGCAGATAATTTATAGAGTTATTTGCCTAAAGCCTTTTAACTAGTAAGCACTCTGATCTTCTGGATCCTAGACCACTTTCTCTCTTCCCTTCTTTACACTAGTTATCTGACCCTAGCGATGACAATAGGCAAGGACCATCAAACTTAGTGATGCAATCTTTTGTATTATGGATCAGAATTTTTTTTCTCCTCTATCTCAGTCTTTAGGGTTCAGATAGAGCTGAGCCTCTGTCCTAGCTTCAGAGTAGAGCACATGTCCCAGACATGACTAATTAGAATATTCCATTTCTCTGGACATGATGATTGATTCAGGGATTGCCATATGTCCCAAATTATCCCAATCAGAATAAATAGCTGGAAATGTTGGCAAAGAGGCTTTCTCCTGAGATTGGTAAGGTTTTAAGACATGAGCCAAGTGTTGCTGATGGCCTTTTCTGCCACCACTGGGAAAAGTCCAAGATTAGAACCAATATGCACATCAAAAAAGAAGAAAAAATTGGAGGAAAGTTTCTACAGCCTGCAATCCACAAATCCAGTTTAAACTCTGGACTTCACAGTTATGAAAAGATAAAAAAAATAACGTCAGTTAATATTTCATAAAAAATATTAACATCAGTTAATATTTCATGCTAATGTCAGTTTGCATTTGCTTCTGTCACTTGCAACTAAAAGAATGCAGGCTAATATATTAATGTTGACTTTCATATATATAAAGAGAGAGTTGATTTAAAAATTTAATTCAAACTGGACCATTGAATATCTTCTGTCAACCCAAAAATATGTGAGTTACTAATTTTTAAGCATTTGACATTAATGAGTGAGTTCTATAATTATGATGTCAAGGAGATTATGATCTCCTTGGATTATGATCTCAAGAAGAGATCCACATAGAAGTCTGAACCTCATTGAGCTATTCCTAAACTTCTGGGCCCTTTATTCAGGCCTACTTCATAATAAAAGAGAAAACAGAGGAAAATAAAAATATCTCTATAGAAAATATACATTTAAAATTTGATTAACTCTCTCCATTTTATTTTCATGCTTTTATTTTGGCAAGTCATAACTCGAAACCTCGAAATCTAAGTAAAATAAAGCAAAGAAATGGGGAAATAAAAATTCTATATCATTAAATATTACTTACAGATTATTTAAAAATTCAAACACACTAATGACTCTCAGTTTCCCATTTGCTCTTATGTTTATCAAAACGTAAATGGGGCTGAGTTGTTGATACATCGTATTGTATGATTTATTAATTTATATGTAGAAATAATTCAGGATATTTGAAATTGTAATAGAAGGCCTGATATAGCCATTTCTCATGACAGCAAAATTACTCCAGGTTATAGAAATGTCTTTTCAATTTGCAGTGTAAGGTAATTTTAACATTATAAAAATAGAATTTAATTGAATTTGGGTAAAATTATTTCCAATAAATGTAGAGATGGTTTCAAGATTTGGGGGAAAGGGGACAAAGCAAGTATTCCTCCAAGATGTTTTCCTTCCAGCCCTAACAGTGACAACATGAGTCTGCCCTCTGCAAATTGTGTCATCTGGTCCTCACCAGAAGCGGCCCCTTACTATGTGGCTGCCATTGGTCCAAGACAGGGCTGGCCTCCTCCCTTTCACACCAATTTTCTGGTTTGAGTGCACGTGCTCTGAGGCGTATAAATCTCTTTACCTCCCTTATTAAGACATTGACATAAGTGTCCCTGGAGGAGTGAAGAAAGACTTCAAAATTGAAATGAACCACCCTCGGGGTTTAATGTTCTTGTCCTGTAGGGTTTCTTCTTTTCTTTCTTGTGTTCTTTTCTCCTTTCTTTTTATTTTGATAAAGACTATAACAGCAGGGAATATACAGACCCTGAAATCGCTAGAAAATGAAATGTTTCCGCAGCACTGAGACGCATTTAGTGCTAAGACAGAAATTTAGGTCCGTCTATTGTTCTTTTGTAAGGAGGAGTTTAAAAAAAAAAAAAAAAACCCACAGATGAAATAGAAATAATTTCAGAGTGATGGGAGAGCCCCATGCTTCGGGACATGCTGCTCTCTTATCATTTCCAAGGTGTTTGGTGATAAAAGAAAGTGAAGAAAAAGTGAAAATTTCCTAATCAGAGTTCCAACAGCCAAGTGGATCAACCAGAGAAAACGAAGGTCAGTCTTTTACTCATTAAAATGACTTTTCAAAAGGGGAGATTTCAGAATCAGCAACACGGAGTGCCTTTTGCTAAATTCATTGCTGACTGTTCTTGCAACTTCTTGTTTTATGTACACTTCTCTATTTTCTTCTTCTGTGGCACAGCTGCATAATATGCATATACATGTACATACATATAGGTACACGCTCATAACTGTGTCTTTCTTTTTACTTTGATGTCTAAATTTAGATTGCTGGTATTTCATTGTTCTGGAAAATCACATTCAAATGAAATTTAGAAGTTTTTTAATTAAAAAAAAAACCTGCGATGAATAGTTCAATGTATATATACTTTTAATCCAAAAGATAAGAAAGAATAAACTGTACTTTTTATACATGTGTTCTTTTTATTCTTACAAAGTTCTTTATTTGATTTTTCCAGATGATAGCAGTATTATGTGACTATTGTAAACAAGTGAAATTAATATGATATAATATAATATAATATAATATAATATAATATAATATAATACAAATATGTAGAAATGTATACACTCCCACCTCCCACCATCTTACCCCACTGAGTTATCCATGCAATGCCTTTGGATAAACCCTTTCATGCTGCTAAATTCATTGATCCTAGATGGGTATATATATATATGGAGATTCTATGGTGATTTTAAGGAAAAATAATCATTACATTTTTGTTAATTTCTCTTTTCATTTTGAAGATAGAAATTAATGTAAGATTTAAGTTATATATTTTTAAACTTTTTTAAATATAAATTTGCAAAGATCTACAAAAGCAGACATGTTAGTTCAATGAACACCCATGAATCCATCACACACCTTAAACAATAATCAGCTCATGAATAATATTTTTAACCTCAATCTTCCCCATCAATTATACTGAAGCAAATTTGAACATCATATGACTTCATCCACAGATATTTAAGATGTAACTCTAGATGATGATTTTTTAACATAAACATAATATTTCTAAACAATATAAAAAATATGCAGTTTCCAAATTTCCAATTTTCTTAAAACATATTTTTCTTGTTCATTAGTTTCTTTGTTTGAACTGGGATCCAAAGAAGACCTGAATATTGCAATAGGTCAATATGTTCCTTATGTCTTCCTTAATCTATATGAGACCTTTCTCTCTCCCTCCCTCTCTATCTCTGCAGTTAATGGGGGGGGGCAGGTTGTTAGACTTACAGAGTTTCTCACAATCTGTATTTTTTGTCAAGGATAACTCATAGGTAAGATTGTATATTTCCCCCAAGAGGCACACATCTGGGGATCTCTTTTTATGATATTAGCAGCCATTAATGACTATTGCCCACTTCCGTTGATCCATTAATGGTTACTAAATTGCTACAGTCTGATGATATCATTTCTTTTTGATTTATGAACTGAAATATTTCTATAGAAAAAGAAAAAAACCTCTCATCAATAACTTGGTCCTTCAGAGGAATAAATTATACAGGAAAGAGAGGACAAAGTGTTAACACTTATCCTTTATTTACCTTCTTTCAAAATAATAAGTAAGATCTCTATAGCCTCCAGAGATGACCAATGATTTCTAAATATCAATATGAATTTATGGAATCAAGCATATCTGGTATGTCTTAGTCCATCGTGTGCTTACTGTCCTTCATGATGTTTAAATTGACACATCTTTTGCCACTTCATAGCTCTTTGGACCCAACTCTAGTAGTCTTTGATAACTACCTTACCCTCAAATGACAAGATACATCAGGTTTGAATTATGCATTACCTATCACAGATCAGGAATTACCCATTTTGCCAAGAATCCCTGGTTCACCTTCATGAGAAATGATAGTTAAAGTGATATATTTCTAGGGAATAGATTACTACCTGTGCATTACTGGGTCAAATGACCTGTATGTCTTTATTTTTAGGATAATCAGAACACCATTAAAAATAATAATAGTTATTCATTGCTACTATTTTGTCACTGCCCCAAGCTTTCTTCTAGCCCTGTGTAATACGTCTAGGAAATATAATTTTGCACATGAATAATCTTATATATAGAAAACCCAAAAAACTTCACCAAAAACTGTATAATTCTGATGTCAATTCTATTGTGTTTTTTCCACATCACCAAGCAATTTACTTAATTCTGACACTATCTGGAGATAGCATCAGATCGTATAATTTATGATCTACAAGATGCCTCACTTTAGAGACCAAAAACTAATTGACTTTAGACCAAACTGGCTCACTTCTTGAATTCAATTAACTTGGTAGAGTCACTTGCTAAATTCAGAGAAACATTTTACTTACTAGATTATGTTATAAAAAGATAAAATGAACAAGTTGTCAGATGGAAGAGAAACATAGAGCAAGATATGTGGGAAGGGGCCCAGAACTTCCCTGCTTTCTGAGCATACCAAACTTCCCAAATCTCCATGTATTCTCCAACTCAGAGACTCTCCGTACCCTGCCATGAGTCTTCCACGCATGGGCATGATTGATTAAATCATTGGCCTTTGGCAATTGATTCAACCTCCAGCCACTATCCCTTCTCTGGAGACAGAGGGAAGGAAAAACTGAAAGTTCTAACTCTGCAGTTACATAGTTGGTTCCCCTGGCAATCTGCCCCCTTGCTGAGAAACTTCAATAAGTCACCTCATTAGCATAAACTCAGGTGTGGTTGAAATGGGTTTGTTATGAATATCAAAACACACCTTTACTTCTCTCATCACTTCAGATATTCCAAAGATTTTAGGAGCTCTGTGACAGGGAAGAAGATAAAGGCCAAATATGTATTTTTTACTATAAATAAAAATATCATAACTGTTAAAACTAATAAATGAATTCAGGAGAGTTGTAAAATGCAAAATCAATATACAAAAGTCAGTTATATTTTTGTATATTAACAAAAACTCTCATAAAGAGAAATTAAGTAAATATCATTTACAGTAGCATCAAAAACAATAAAATAGCTAGGAATAAATTTAACCATGGAGATGAAAACTGTGTACACTGAAAAGTATAAAATTTAATTAAAGAAATTGAAGAAGGCACAAATAAATGGAAAGATGTTCCATGTTCACAGGTTAATATTACAACAATGTTAGTACTATCCAAAACAATCTATAGATTCAATGTAATGTATATCAGAATTCCAATGTCATTTTTCACAGAAATAGAAAAAAATAATCCTAAAATGTTTACGGAACCACAAAAGATTCCAAATGCCCAAAGCAATTTTGAGAAAGGAGAACAAAGCTGGAAACATCACACTTCCTGATTTCAAAGCTATAGTAAACAGAACAATATGGTTTTGGCATAAAAACATACACATATTTCAATGGGACAGAACAGAGAGCCCAGAAATTAATCCGTGCATGTATGGTCAAATCATTTGTGACAAAGGAGCCAAGGATATACAATAAAGGGTAAAGGATCATCTCTTCAATAAAAGGTATTGAGAAAACTGGATATTGATGTGAAAATAATGAAACTGGACCCCTTTTTTACACCACACATAAAAGTAAACTCAAAATAGATTAAAGAGGGGTTCCTGTGTGGCTCAGTCAGTTAAGTATCCAACTCTTGATTTCAACGCAGTTCATGATCTCAGGGTCATGAGATCAAGCCCTGCATTGAGGTCTGTGCTCAACAGAGAGTCTGTTTGAGATTATTTCCCACTGCCCCTCCTTCTGCTTGGGAGTACATGCACACACTTGCTCCCTCTCTCTCTTTTTAAAATAAATAAATAAACTTTTAAAAAACAATTAAAACTAGAATAACCAAATAATCCAGCAATGCCACTTCTGAGCATATATCCAAAGTAAACAAAATCACTCTCTCAAAGAGGTATCTGTACTTTTATGTTCAACACAACATTATTTATAATAACCAAGTTACAGAAACAACTTAAATGTCCATCAGTAGATAAATGAATAAAGAAAACATGGTGTATATATATGCACAAGGGAATATTATTCAGCTTTTAAAAAGAAGGAAGTCCTGCTACTTGCAACAACATGGATGAAACTGAAGGACATTATGCTAAGCGATATAAGCCAGACAAAGACAATTACTGCATTGTATCACTTACATGTAGAATCTTTAAAAAAAAAAACCAAAAAACAAAAAATTGATCTCATAAGAACAGAGAGTAGAGTGGTGGTTGCCACTGAGGCTGAGAGATGGAAAATAGGGAGAGGCTGGTAAAGGATACACACTTTAAGTGGTAAAATGAATAAGATCTGAGGATCTACTATACAACATATTGACTAAAACTGATAATACAGTGTTCTTTTTTACTCCCAATTTTATTAAGATATAATGACATATAACATGTATTCATTGAAGTTGTACAACATAATAATTAGATATATGGGTATATTGAGAAATGATTACTACTGTAAGTTTAGTCAAATCCAATCTCACATAGTTAGAATTTTTTCCTTGTAATGAGAAATTTGACATCTACTCTCAGCAAAATTTCAAACTTACAATACAGTCTTATTAACTATAATCACCATGCTGTATACTACATCCTCAGAACATACTTACAATTGGAATTTTTTTCTTTTTGCCCCCCCATCTGGCAACCCCCAATCTATTCTCTGTATCTACAAGTTCAGATTTTGTAGATTCCACATATGAGGGAGATCATGTAGCATTTGTCTTTCTCAGATAATACTCTCTTCTATAATAGAAATTTGTTAAAATATTAAAACTTCAGTGTTACCACACACACAGAAAGATATATGTGTGAGGTGACAAATGTGTTAACTAACTGGATGATGGGAGCCCTTTCGCAATGTATACACATATCAAGTCATCACATCATGTACTTTATTATAATTTTTGTCAATTATATATCAATAAAGCTGAAAAATAAAGTAGAATGCAGTCCTTTGGGCAGTAAAAAAAAAAAAAAAATTCCTTCAAATTCTAAAGAAAAAAATTTCCTAACTAGAATACCACCCCCAGCCAAACTCAGATCAAGACAGAGAAATAATAAAGACAAATGAAGTCTCAAAAATTTTGCCTTGTTTGTACCCTTTCTCTGAAATCTACTGGAGGATACACTCCAGAAAAATGAGGGTATAAACTAAGAAAAAGGAAGAAATGGAATATAGGAAAAAGAAAACCCCACACTGAAGAGAGAAGCAAGAATCCCAAGAGATGAAGAGAGATATTCAGGATGGAAGCTCTGACCTGCACACAAGTCAAGCAGGCCTATATTCAGTTCAGAAGGTTCTGGCAGGGATTTCCTCAAGAAGATAAAAATGAGAGAACTGTTGATCAGCTCAAAGGTCTTAGAACAAGCTTCAAACTCTCGTGCCTTTCCTGTGTCACTGAGTTGTCTAGATATTCAGGTTATTAATTTTATATACCATGAAATTTAGACAAATGATGACAAATTTAGATAAATTTGAGGTAAAATTATTGACCAGGACAAAAAAAATGAAGCAAATAAGAACAAGATTATTATCTGCAGAGAAAACAAAAACATGCTGACAGGAAAAGTAAGAATTACTTAGTACATGGTTCATCTGTGATTAGCATTTACCTTGATATCACCATGATACTATAAACACCAAAGACTGATGTAGTCAAAATTGTGATCCCACCCGGTTGGGAGGATGAAGCAATGTAAAGAATATATGAGCATGGGGACAGCATAGGTTGATAAAGGAGAGCTACATCTTCATCTTCTATAGGGAGAGACAGATAACACCTAAGCTGAAAGTCAGAACTAGCAAGAAAATCATGGAATTTAGAGATTCCATGGTTTAAAATTGATTTAAATTTTATGATTTAAAATTATTTAAAATGATTTAAAATTTAAATGATTAAAATTTAAAATGGATTTTAAAATTGATTTTAAATTTTAAAATCAGCTAAAAGAAGGGGAAGAGAAATCTGGGAAGAAAAATCTGAGGGCAGACAGAGAATATTGCTAACTCGTAACTCACACAACTATCTAGGTCTTTAAACTAAGTGTATACACCATAGTGATAAAAGAAAAAGAAAAGAAAAATCACTTTTATGAAAATGGGCTTAGTAAACTGCATTTTGAAATTGGGATTTCCCAAATGAGATAAAGAACACTTCTTCAGAGCTTATTTCCATTATTTATTTCATCATGAAATCGTATCATTGATGGAGGGTCTCCTACTTTCATTAAAGGAAGATTTTCTTCATTAAAGAAAATTTGTTAAAGAATTAGTACAATTCTCCCATTTATTTATTCAATCAATATCTATTTAGGGGTTCCTAGTTGGCTCAGTTGTTAAGCGTCTGCCTTCAGCTAAGGTCATGATCCCAGAGTCCTGGGATAGAGCCCTGCATTGGGCTCCCTGCTCAACGGGGAGCCTGCTTCCCCCCTCCCAATGCCCCTGTTTGTGTTCCCTCCCTTGCTGTCTCTTTCTTTCTGTCAATTAAATAAATAAAATCTTTAAAAATAAATAAACAGATAAATAAATAAATAGATACCTCTTGAGGCATATTTGTCTTAAAGGTCTTCACAATACCTCAGGAGAACACTAAACCTAAAATCTTTGGCTTCTATAGAAAAAGAACATAGAAAATTCTATAACAGTAGGACAGAGATTGACCTGCCTGTGAACATCTCAGAAAGCTTCACGGGGATATTTTATCTAAGTCTGAAGGAGAGAGGATATAGGGTTTTATTTAAATTAAATGTAAATTTAAATCCACAAGATATGTAGATTTGTATGGTAATTCAGTATACTGTGTGTCACAGAGTGTGTCTTTGTTTGGATCACCCTAACAAGGGTTTAGGAAATGTGAACATGAATAAGGATAAGGTCGTTACACTCACGAGGTACAAAATGCAAGGAGGAGTAAGGTAAGCACTGACATAAAAATTCAGAGTCATCGCAGCTGAGGAATCTGGAGTTTGGAGAAAGTGACTTTTAGGTGGTGAGACCTGCTTCGATGAATGTCTGTCCTACTGAATTATAGGAGAAGTACACTTGTTTCACCCATGCACTCAGTCTTTCTTTCATTCAACTGGAATTATTGAGCACAAACTAGACAGACACTGGCGAGGTATTGGGTACACAGATGAACCCATAAGTGAGGGAACAGGTCACAAAACAAGTTCAGACAAATGAGAAGAGCCAGGAAGGTCGGTTTATAGGAGGGAACAGGGTGAGGAAGCGGGAGGAGGAGAGGAGAGGTAGAACAGGAAAGTGAGTCATAAAAATGAAGGAAGGAAGGGTAGGCTGTTTGATAATCCTACCCTTCTTGACATATTTTTCCCAATGCCCTCTATCTCTAAATTGTTCACTGTCTGCTTTTAGACATCTTTAAAGCATTTTGTGTTTTTTTGTTTGTTTGTGTGTGTGTGTGTGTGTGTGTGTGTGTGTGTTTCCCAGTGGGCAGCAAAGCAAGGTTTATAGAGCAATAACAAAGCAATTATACAAAACTCTCAAGGAGGGAAGGGACCCAAGGAGGTTGCCTAAAGCCTTTTTTTTTTTTTAAAGATTTTTATTTCTTTATTTAACAGAGAGAGACAGAGAGGGAGCACAAAATGAGGGGTGGGGAAGGGAGGGAGAAGTAGGCTTCCCGCCAAGCAGGGAGCCCAACACAGGGCTGGATCCCAGGACCCCAGGATCATGACCTGAGCTGAAGGCAGATAGTTAACCAACTGAGTCACCCAGGTGCCCCTCTTTAAAGTGTTTTTAAAGAACAACTCAAATTTTTTAGCTGAAACCCCGCAGAAGTAAGGTTTTACAACTGGAGCATTTGCTGTTCTGTGCAGTGTTAGATGGATTAGTTCACTGTGCCCTAGAGTGGAGAGGAAACCCTTCCCAGCCCCCAGGACTGTGAATCATTGGGTGCTATTCTGCCACTCCTCTGCTGGTGCCTTCATTCCCTCAAAGGATGGAAATGGACAGTTCAATGTTTCAAGGTTTATCTATTTTGTAGCATATCTCAGCACTCTGTTCCTTTCTATAGCCAAATAATATTCCGTTGTGTGGATATACTACATATTGTCTATCCATTCATCTGTAGATGGACATTTGGGCTGCTTTTAGCTTTTTGTTGTTGTGAACAGTGCTCCGAACGTTCATGTACAAGCATTTCTAGAGCTAGAAATCAGATAGATGATGCCAGGGACGGGGGGAAGGGGTGGGGAGTGACGCCTGAATGCACCCAGGCTTTCCTTTTGGGGTGACAAAATTTTTCTAAGATTGACAATGGGATTGCATAACATTATGAATATACTTCATGCCACTGAATTGTGCACATAGGCAATGTTACATTCAGTGTAATTTACAACGAAAAATGAAGGAGCAGCTCACTTCTTCATCTCTCTCAGAAGTGCCATTTCCCTTCTCACTTCTACCACCTGTCACTTGCCCAGCAACTTCCTCCTCCCCACCGTTATGAAAGTAAAGCTTGGGCTCCGGTCAGCACTGGAGCTGTGTTTAAAACCACAGGCAGAAAATGTGCAAACCAACAAACTCGACAGCAGGGCTTACCTGGCCTGGATAGTCCACAGAAAATCACCTTGGAAAACCCACTCAATCCCATTTCCACATCTGTTCTTGTTCATCTTTCTTCACTTTGCTGAAATCTTCCATAATTTCTGTAAAAACTGTTCTTCAGGGTGCTTGGGTGACTCAGCCGGCTAAACGTCTCCCTCTTGATTTCACCCAGGTTATGGGATCAAGCCCCACCATAGGCTCCCTCCTCAGCAGGAGTCTGCTTCTCTGCCTCTCCCTCTGCCCCTTTCCCCCACTCGTGCTCTCTCTCTTTCTCTTCCTTTCTCAAATAAATAAGTAAATCTTTAAAAAAAAAAAAAAAGAAGAAGAAAGAAGAAAGAAATGAAAAGAAAAGAGAAAAGAACTATTCCTCAAATACAGGTAACTGTAATCTTGTTCCAGCTCATTCCCTACCTTTGACATCAGGCACCCACACATCCCACACTTGGAGCCCTTCATATTTCCTTCCTCCATGCTTTGGGAATAAGAAATTATCTACTCAGCTCTGTGAGCTATGACACGCACAGATCTTCATCCAGGGGAGAAGCTAGGTGGAAAGTCCAGCAGCAAGATTCTTATGGCTGAGTGATTTCACACATGTTGTCAGCAGAAGAAGACAGAGATCCGCTTTCCTAGGTTATCAGGAGTTAATAGTACATCAGACGTGGCAACCAAGTGTGGATCTCCTCTCCATCTTACCCTCACCTCTAGTTTCCTTGAGAAAAATGACAGTAAAACCTTTCTGTTAGCTCTGTGTTTCTCAATGTTTGCTCTTATCTGCTGATTGGATGAGACTTATTTTGTTTCTGAAGATGTGTGATTTTTTGTTTTTTGTGTTTTGTTATTTAACCGTCATCAGTAAGACTTCTCACTGTGCCTAATAATTAAAACAAAGCTAGTAAAAAGAATTATAAAGGACAGATGCCTGGGTGGTTCAGTGGGTCAAGCCTTTGCCTTCAGCTCAGGTCACTATCCCAGGGTCCTGGGATCAACCTCCCGCATCAAGGCTCTCTGCTCAGCAGGGAGCTTCCTCCTTTCTTTCTCTGCCTGCCTCTGCCTATTTGTGATCTCTGTCTGTCAAATAAATAAATAAAATCTTTAAAAAAAAAAAAAGAATTATAAAAGAATTTTTAGGAACTTCATATTGATGAATAGGTAGATGATTTATAGTTATCTGCTACACACATATAGATAAAATCAGGTTAAAATGAATATCAAGGGTACATTTACAAGACACGTGATATATTCTAAAACAGAAGTGGGTAGTCCCAACATTAGGTTTTAAGCATTTGTGTGTCTGCAAGGGAGAGGAGAGGTGACCATTGCTTTATACTCACAAATTACATAGGTTTGTCCTTTTGGTAGAAAATTCTGTCATTAGGAATTACAATTAAGTATGTAGAAAATTTTTAAGTTGAGTGAAGCACAAATGTAAATGGTCAGAATCCTCAAACAAGGTATATTTCCACTTATCACTAGGGAAAACCTAAGAATACTTGGTACAGTTTTGTTTGGCTATCCCTTCCTGCCCTTTTTAAAAATTTTTAACTTTTTATTAACATATAATGTATTATTAGTCCCAGGGGTGCAAGTCTATGAATTGCCAGGTTCACATAGTTCACAGCACTCACCATAGCACATACTCTCCCCAGTGTTCATAACCCAACCACCCTTTCCCCACCCCCCTCCCCTCAGCAACCCTCTGTTTGTTTTGTGAGATTAAAAGTTTCTTATAGTTTCTCTCCCTCCCAATCCCATCTTGTTTCATTTTTCCGTCCCTACCCCCTAAACCCCTCATGTTGCCTCTCAAATTCTTCATATCAGGGAGATCATATGATAATTGTCTTTCTCTGATTGACTTATTTCACTAAGCATAATACCCTCTAGTTCCATTCATGTCGTTGTAAAAGGCAAGGTTTCATTTCTTTTGATGGTTCCATTGTACATATATACCATCTCTTCTTTATCCATTCATCTGTTGATGGACATCTAGGTTCTTTCCATAGTTTGGCTATTTGGCTATTGTGGACATTGCTGCTATAAACATTTGGGTGCACGTGCCCCTTCGGATCATTACATTTGTTATCTTTAGGGTAAATACCAAGTTGTACAATTGCTGGGTCGTACGGGAGCTCTATTTTGAACTTTTTGAGGAACCTCCATGCTGTTTTCCAGAGTGGCTGCACCAGCTTGCATTCCCACCAACAGTGTAGGAGGGTTCCCCTTTCTCCGCATCCTCGCCAGCATCTGTCATTCCCTGACTTGTTAATTTTAGCCATTCTGACTAGCGTGAGATGGTATCTCATTATAGTTTTGATTTGTATTTCCCTGATGCCAAGTGGTGTGGAGCACTTTTTCATGTGTCTATTTGCCATCTGGGTGTCTTCTTCGCAGAAATGTTTGTTCATGTCCTCTGCCCATTTCTTGACTGGATTATTTGTTCTTTGGGTATTGAGTTTGATAAGCTCTTTATACATTTTGGATACTAGCCCTTTATCTGATATGTCATTTACAAATATCTTCTCCCATTCTGTCAGTTGTCTTTTGGTTTTGTTAACTGTTTCCTTTGCTGTGCAAAAGCTTTTGATCTTGATGAAATCCCAATAGTTCATTTTTGCCCTTGCTTCCCTTGTCTTTGACGATGTTCCTAGGAAGAAGTTGCTGCAGTTGAGGTCGAAGAGGTTGCTGCCTGTATTCTCCTCAAGGATTTTGATGGATTCCTTTCTCACATTGAGGTCCTTCATCCATTTTGAGTCTATTTTCATGTGTGGTGTAAGAAAATGGTCCAGTTACATTTTTCTGCATGTAGCTGTCCAATTTTCCCAACACGATTTGTTGAAGAGGCTGTCTTTTTTCCATTAGACATTAATTCCTGCTTTGTCGAAGATTAGTTGACTATAGAGTGGAGGGTCTATTTCTGGGCTTTCTCTTTTGGTCCATTGGTCTATGTGTCTGTTTTTGTGCCAGTACCATACTGTCTTAATGATGACAGCTTTGTAAGAGAGCTTGAAGTCTGGAATTGTGATGCCACCAACTTTGGCTTTCTTTTTCAACATTATTCTTGCTATTCAAGGTCTTTTCTGGTTCCATATAAATTTTAGGATTATTTGTTCCATTTCTTTGAAAAAAAATGGATGGTATTTTGATAGGGATTGCATTAAATGTGTAGATTGCTTTAGGTAGCATGGACATTTTCACAATATTTGTTCTTCCAATCCATGAGTATGGAACATTTTTCCATTTCTTTGTGTCTTTTTCAATTTCTTTCATAGAACACTTCATAGTTTTCTGAGTATAGATTCTTTGCCTCTTTGGTTAGGTTTATTCCTAGGTATCTTATGGGTTTGGGTGAAATTGTAAATGGGATAGTAAATGTAAATTGTAAAATAAGGATAAATCCTTAATTTCTCTTTCTTCTGTCTTATTGTTGGTGTATAGAAACACAACTGATTTCTGTGCAATGATTTTATATCCTGACGCTTTACTGAATTCCTGTACAAGTTCTAGCAGATTTGTAAGTAGAGTCTTTTGGGTTTTCCACATAAAGTATCATATTATCTGCAAAGAGTGATAGATTGACTTCTTTGCCAGTTTAATTTCTTTTTGTTGTCTGATTGCTGAGGCTATGACTTCTACTACTATGTTGAATGGCAGTGATGATAATGGACATCCCTGCTGTGTTCCAGACCTTTAAACTGGAGAAAAGGTCTGTGCTCCAGACCTTTTCTCCAGTTTAAGACAAGTTTAAGCTTTTCTTAAACTGGAGAAAAGCTCTCAGTTTTTCTTCATTGAGAATGATACTCACAGTGGGTTTTTCATAGATGGCTTTGATGATATTGGGGTATGTACCCTCTATCCCTACACTTTGAAGAGTTGTGATCAAGAATGGATGCTGTACTTTGTCACATGCTTTTTCAGCATCTATTGAGAGTATCATATGGTTCTAATTTCTTAATGTATTGTATCACATTGATTGATTTATGGATGTTGAACCAACGTTGCAGCCCAGGAATAAATCCCACTTGGTTGTGGTGAATAATCTATTTAATGTACTATTGGATCCTATTGGCTAGTATTTTGGTGAGAATTTTCACATCTGTGTTCATCAAGGATACGGGTCTGTAATTCTCTTTTTTGATGGAATCTTTGGTTTGGGGATCAAGGTAATGCTAGCCTCATAAAATGAGTTTGGAAGTTTTCCTTCCATTTCTATTTTTTTGGAACAGTTTCAGGAGAATATGAATTAATTCTTCTTTAAATGTTCGGTAAATTCCCCTGGGAAGCTGTCTGGCCCTGGGCTCTTGTTTGTTGGGAGATTTTTGATGACTGTTTCAATCTCCTTACTGGTTATGGGTCTGTTCAGGTTTTCTCTTTCTTCTTGGTTCAGTTGTGATAGTTTATACATCTCTGGAAATGAATCCATTTCTTCCAGATTGTCAAATTTGCTGGCATATAGTTGCTCGTAGTATGTTCTTATAATTCTTGGTATTTCTTTGGTGTTGTTGTGATCTCTCCCTTTCATTCATGATTTTATTCATTTGGGTCCTTTCTCTTTTCTTTTTGATAAACCTTGCCAGGGTTTTATCAATCTTATTAATTCTTCCAAAGAACCAGCTCCTAGTTTTGTTGATTTGTTCTATTGTTTTTTTGGTTTCTATTTCACTGATTTTTGTTCTGATCTTTATTATTTCTCTTCTCCTACTCGGTTTAGGCTTTCTTTGCTGTTCTTCCTCCAGCTCCTTTAAGTGTAGGGTTAGGTTGTTTATTTGAGACCTTTCTTATTTCTTGAGAAAGGCTTGTATCGCTATATATTTTCCTCTCAGGACTGCCTTTGCTGTGTCCCACAGATTTGGAACAGTTGTGTTTTCATTATCATTTGTTTCCATGAATTTTTTCAATTCTTCTTTAACTTCCTGCTTGACCCATTCATTCTTTAGTAGAATGCTCTTTAGGCTCCATGTATTTGGGTTCTTTCCAAATTTCCTCTTGTGATTGAGTTCTAGCTTCAGAGCATTGTGGTCTGAAAAATATGCAGGAAATGATCTCAGTCTTTTGGTACTGGTTGAGAACTGATTTGTGATCCAGGATGTGGTCTATTTTGGAGAATGTTCCATGTGCACTAGAGAAGAATGTGTGTTCTCTTGCTTTGGGATGGAATGTTCTGAATATATCTGTGATGTCCATCTTGTCCAGTGTGTCATTCAAGACCTTTATTTCCTTGTTGATCTTTTGCTTGGATGATCTGTCCATGATCTCAGGGTCCTGGGATCGAGCATCCCATTGGGCTCCATGCTTAGCGGGGATCTGCTTGAGATTCTCTCTCCCTCTGCCTCTGCCCACCCCTCCAAAAATAAATAAATACATCTTCAATAAAATCACATAAATTCTTCCCCAAAGTTCAAAAGAAGTGAAAAGTTCTTCATCTAAAACCAGATGGGTAAATACTTTTTTCACTCAAGTACAAACTCCAATCAGCTGTTAGTGGCTCCTGGAATATTACATTAAGAACGATTCTGAAGCCTTGATCATGTTCATAAAAAAATCACAGTGATCTTATGAACTTTTGTTGGTGTAGGAATGTAGCACCTAAGACATTTATTTGTCTTTTCTGAGTGTTTAAAATATTATCCCATTAAATTAAGGGCAGTAGAATGCATTTTTATAGATGTTCCTTCTAAACAGTTTTTCCAAAGGTATGACCATTTGTATTTTTACTTAAAAAGACAAGATTTGGGATGCCTGGGTGGCTCAGTCAGTTAAGCCACTGCTTTCAGCTCGGGTCACAATCTCAGGGATCTAGAATCAAGTCCCACATCAGGCTCCTTGCTCAGCAGGGAGCTTCTCTCCCTGCCTCTGCCTGCCACTTTGCCTCTCCCCTTTCTTGTGCTCCCTCTCTCTGACAAATAAATAAATAAAATCTTAAAAAAAAAAAAAAAAGGACCAGATTCTATTGGTGCTTTACGTAGAGCATACTATAGTTAAATAAGGAAGAACAAGAAAATCAAGAGTGGGAAATAAATATATTAGGTAAGAATGCCTTCAGTATAATACTTGAATAACTTCTATGGTGAAAAGAGTAACAACAACCAATTTAGAGGAAAATCTCTTTGGACAAAGCTTGGTAGCCAAAGGAAGTTTACAAACTAGTATAGTAGCCATATTTTCCAAGCCTAAATTGGAACATAAAATCCCATCAATGATTTTTTTTAAGGAATGACTAAATTTATTGATATAAAGATATTTTGCAATGATAGTAAATAGATATTAAAATTAAATAGCATTCAAGAATGTTTTAAGTGAATCACCTTTGTGTTCAATGTGATATTAAAAAGATACACAAATATAGCGTATTGGGGAATGGACTTGGAAAATACAGGACTGATTATTTAAATAGCAGAAGAAGAATTTTACAGCTGCTGCTCTCTGATTTCTCTAAAGAAAAGTCCTTACATCCCATCCTGCCAGACCCATCACCTCCCTGACATTCATCACCTCCTTTAACTTCTGACTGAAACCTGTACATAGGAGATCAACTGCTCTGGTCAGCTAGAAACACACATTTCTCTCCAGAATGAGCTACTATTCTTAAAAGCAAACTGTCACTCTGGTTCTGGGAGCTCAGTTTCTAGACACTTCCTAGGTTAGCAGTAATTTCAGGGTCATTCACATTCAATTCTAGATTCTTACCCTTTCGGACTCCTGAAATTTCCCCTTCTAACCATTTGCTTACTCACCAGGGCTGGCTTCATTTTAGTTTTAGTTTTATTTTCTCTGGTGACTGGTCAATCTGTTATTTTCTTGAGCAGTCTAGGAATTCTTCAGTAGAGTACGAATTCCTCCAAATTCCAGGTCTATTGTCCTTGCTTATGACCTTTAGCCCCAGTTTAAGATTTTTCTGTAGTTGTCTGAATTTAGCTTCAGGACACTTTGTCAAGCTCAAGCCTACAAAGTCTTTTTAATGTAGCATCACTTGTCAGACTTACTCCAGATGATTGTTTTTTTCTCTTTTGGCCACAATAAATATAAAAAGGGGTGCCAGTATATTAATAAGGTTGAAGCTCAGGTAAACCAATTACCCTTACTTTAATGCCCATCAATAATCCTTTCATTTTATCATGTTTTCTTGCTACCTTCTACCCTGTTAGATATTTGTGCTTGAATATTAAATCAAGCTTGCCCATTCCTCAATTTTTTTCTTCCTATTCTTTGATCCTATATTGAAATCATAATGCTGGATTTGTGACGTCACTCTCAATTGTTTCCAGATGGTTTCTCAGGCTGATCAAAAAGAAGGTGAAGCCAATATATGTTAGTTAAAAAGATCTTCAAACAGGGAGATGGTTCAGGGAAAAAAAAAAAAAAGTATAATAATAATGTTGAGAATACAAAACAACTGTAGGTAAATTATCTTTTCTCTCTGTCTTAAAGTCTTTGATCAATTGTGCCAATGTATGAAAATTTGAACTCTAAAGAGGCTGGGCAGCTTTCTAAACCCAAACATCAAAAGCTTTGCTTCCATTAGAAAAATTTAAGCCCATGATACTTTGAATGGATTTAAAATTCTCTAAAATAAGCTCTAATAATAACCTTTACAAACAGAAAGGAAAAGAACAGTAGGTTATGTGGCTTCGTGCTACCATTTTCTCTGGTACATTAGTTTTCCAAAGATGGCATTTTGGCTTGTACCAAATAAAAGGGCAAAGGTTACCAAATGCAAGCCTGGGGAAGCTAGAAGAGAGAACAGCTATTACAATGGAGGGGAAAATCTAAGCTGTCAGCTCTGAATGGATAGAAGTAGCATGTGTGAAATTGACAACCAGCAACAGCATGACACCTCAAGAAGGACTAGGAAATTAATTCTTCCAGCATTCCTATTTACTGTATGAGAGCTATAGCTCTGTAGAGTTTGGTTCAAGATTCATGGAGAGAAATGTTCTAGTCTTTGATAACTTGAATAATATCCAGTTGTTGTTTAGAAAGCAATTTAACAAATAAAATATCATAGTGAGAATGGTAGAAAATGATACAGAGAAAAACATAAATAAAGAATAAAAATCATCCATCATCCAACCTCCAGAGAGGCAATGTTAACAACTGGGTACATTTGTCTCCTCTAACACATGTTGAAACCAACTTGCATGTATAATTTTGATTTCTCCCTTTTTTATTTAATATTATGTTACAAACACTTTCCCATATCAGGAAAATATCTTCATAAACATTGTTGCTAATATTTATAGAGCATTCTGGCGTATGAATATACAAACCTTATTTACCTTACCGTGATTAATTCAACTATTATCTCTTGCCCCATTCTAAAATAGATATTCCACTGAACAACTGGAGTGATCTTTAAAACACTCACAGTGTATCTCACTACTTTCCTTTTTTAAAACAATTCAATAACTTAACAGGCTCTTTGGGGCTTTATGCCCTTGCTGCTCCATCAGGATCATCTGGGAACATAGAAATACCAAATCTCTCTACCTCCTCCTAGACCTTCTGAATCAGAATCTGCATTTGCACAAGATCCTCTAGGCACATTGTGGTTAAAAAGTGTTGCTCTTCATGATCTGGCTCTCCAGCTGCAGCACCAGCCTCACAGGTCCAGCCTCTTCAGGGCTTACTGGAATTCCACAGCGCACAAGTACCCTCAGTGCCTCACTTACTGCCCCTTTCCCCAACAGAGCCTTCACAGGTGTTAGGAATGGAATGTTCGTGTCCCCCAAATTCATGTGTTGAAGCTCTAACTTCCTATGTGATGATATTTGGAGATGGGGCCTTCAGGAGATAATTAGGTATAGGTTAAGTTTTTGAGATTATAACCTTCATGACAGGATTAGCACCCTTAATAAAAGAGGATACCAGAGCTCTCTTGCTTTGCCTGCTTATGCTCGATTTCCCTCTCCCAAGGGAGGACACAGAGAGAAGGTGGCAATCTGGAAACCAGGAAGAGAGCTCTCATCAGAACTTGACCATATTGGCACTGTGTGCTCAAACTACCAGTCCCCAAAATCATGAGAAAATAAATTTCTGTTATTTAATCTAGTCAGTGTACAGTATTTTGTTGTGGTGGCCTGAACAGACTAAAATAGCAGGTCTGTGCCCTATACTCTTTGCCCAGAAAGATCTTCTCTGACTTTTTTTTTTTTAAGACTTTATTTATTTATTTGACAAAGAGAGAGAGAGATCACAAGGAGGCAGAGAGGCAGGCAGGGTGGTGGGGTAAGCAGGCTCCCTCATGACAGAGAGCCCAATGTGAGGCTCCATCCCAGGACCCTGAGATCTGACCTGGGACAAAGGCAGAGGCTTAACCCACTGAGCCACCCAGGTGCCCCTCCTCTGATTCTTTACCACATGAAATTTCACTTTTCTTTCAGGTCCTAGTTTGAAGTGCAAGTGGGAAAGATTCTAGTATCCTGACAATATAAAGAACTCTTAAAATTCAACAACAAAAAAACTCAAACAACCCTATTTATAAATGGGCAAAGGGCATGAATAGACATTTCTCCAAAGAAGATATCTAATTGTCCCACACAAATATGAAAAGATGCCCAATGTCATTAGTTATCCCAGAAATGCAAATGAAAACCACAGTGATAGCCCTTCACACCCACTAGAGTAGCTAGGATCAAAAAAACAAAACAAAACAGAAAGAAATAACAAGTATTGATGAGGATATAGAAAAACTGGAACCCTCACACACTGCAGGTAAGAAAATCAAGTGGTGCAGCCACTACAGAATACAGTCTGGTAGTTCTTTAATAAGTTACACATAGGATTAGCATCCAACCCAGCAATTCCACTCCTAAGTATACACCAAGAGACATAGGTACAAAAACTTGTTTACAGATATTCAGAGCAGCATTATGCATTACAGCCAAAGTGGGAAGCCACCCAAGAGTCTACCAATTTATCGAATGGGCAAATGAAATATGATATATCCATAAAACATTAATTGGCCCTAAGAAGGAATGAGGTATTAATATGTGCTGCATCATGGATGAATCTTGAAAACATTATCCTAAGTAAAATAAGCCAGGAAAGACCATATAGTGATTCCAAGGACATAAAATATCCAGAATAGGCAAATTTATTGAGACAGAAAGCAGAGTAGTCATTGCAAGGGCTTTTGCTGATGCCTGGAATGGAAAGTGACTGCTTCTGATTTCTGCTTCACAAAGTCGGGGTTACTTTTTGGGGTGATAAAAATGTAACACATTCATAACAGGCAACACATTCATAACAGGCAACTATGATGATGATAGTTGCCTGTTATGAATGTAGCTACTAAGTTGCATAATTTAGAATAGTGAAAATGGTGAATTTTGTTATGTCTATTACACCAAAATGAAAAACATTTTGGGTGAGGGGAGTAGAAATGGAAGATTTTTAAAAATTTTTAAAAATTAAAAAATAGGCTGGGAGATGAATAGAGACAGATTAAGACAAAGAAACCAAGATAAAAGATGATTCTAGGGGCACCTGTGTGGCTCAGTCTGTTAAGTGTCTCCCTTCAGCTCAGATGATGATCCTGGAGTTCCAGAATCTAGTCCCACATTAGGCTTTCCTCTCAGCAGGGAGTCTGCTTCTCCCTCTGATCCTCCCCCACCTCACCTTGCTTGTGCTCTCTCTCTCTCAAAAATAAAATAAAATTTTTTTTTAAAAAGACAATTCTAAAACTATTCCTGTGAAACCCAGCCATCCTCATTTTTTTAAACAATTCTTTATATTTGATGCTACTGGTAATCACATCTTCTTAAAACTGCTCTGGATTTTCCCAGATCAAAAAGAAGTGCTTTTTCACACTTCACCGCTGGGCACAGACCTTTTGTTTTGGTCCTTCCTTTCTTGGAAGCTGGAAATCATCTAGCTTGTGTGTAGTCTTCACTCTTCTCCTGACCTCAGAGATGGGTATTTCCAACTCTCCCACCATCCATACTCTCAACATATTCATAACTTCTCTCTGAAAATATCCCTCATCTTCCACTTTTGTCTCAGACTCTGTTGGCCAGTCATCAGAACACAGGGAATCCTGAACCCGGGGGACAGGAGTGAGCGGCAAAGTCACCTGGTTGGCCAACGCAACTCTGAAAGATGGCAGTCATCTTATACTCAACATTTCCCTTCATTCAGGCTCTCCTGTGAGTCAGTAAACGTCTTGGTCTTTCTTTCAAAAGGCCCCTGTATCCACCTGCATGCTTCCAACCCCATTGCCAACCCCTAGATTTAGGTTTTCAACACCTCCTGTTCAGGGCCTGTAGAGGCTTCCAGGCAGGTCTCCATGGATCCCCCCTGAGTCATGCGGCTAGGTAGGTAGCATGCCTAAAACCACATCAGGCTTGCCGAAAAAGGATTTAGGATATCATTGAGTCAATTGAGAGAAGATGTGAGAGCCAGCATGAACCTCTACATCCTGTCTAAGACTTTGCTGATTCCCAGACTATTAAGAGACAGGGAAAGAAGCACTGAAAGATGAATTTAAAGATAACCATGGCCCTGCCTCCCCAACAGATGGTCAGGAGGGCCAGTGTCATGCTTGAAGGGAACAAATAGTAGAGTTTCATAGAATCCCATGACCAGGAGCTCACGCACTACCCTATGTGCCATTTGAAAAGCTCCACGGTCCAGGAATTATCCCTCCTTCTCCCACACATGTGTCTATAAAGTCAAAACAAAGGAATAAGGGATTTGACCCAAAGGGAAGGTTCCTGGGGTAATTTCTGGGGAACTTGGTACCTGTATTTGATAGTAAACGGCTGCCTAATGGAGGGTCCTTGAGGGCCACAGGGGTAGCAGAAGACTTTTTTTTTTTTTTAAAGATTTTATGTATTTATTTGACACAGAGAGAGAGAGAACATGCAAGCATGGGGAGCAGCAGGTAAAGGGAGAAGCAGACTCCCCATTCAGCAGGGAGCCCCATACAGGACTCAATCCTAGGACCCTGGGATCATGACCTGAGCTGAAGGCAGAAGCTTAACCTAATTATCCATCCAGGCACCCTACAGAAGACTTTAAAGTGTACCCCGAAGCCTTGAAACTGTCTCATTTCATGGACAGCAAAACCAAATCTCAGGCATGTGCAGTAACCCACCCAACATAACTCAAACTACAGGTAGCAGAGCCAAAATAGAAGCACGACTGCTTACTTCCCATACTAGTGCTCACTTTCTTTCTCATTATGCCTGACATCAATCTCTCCTGAATAGCATAGTCCTCCTAGCAGGGGAACATTTGAAAGATATCAAAATAGTAACATTGGGGCACCTGGGTGGCTCAGATGGTTGGGCATCTGCCTTTGGCTCAGGTCCTGATCTCCAGGTCCTGGAATCAAGCCCCACATCGGGCTCCCAGCTCACAAAGGAGCCTGCTTCTTCTCTCTCTCCCTGCCTTTCCCTCTCTCCCTGCCTCTCACCCTGCTCCTGCTCTCTCTCTCTCTCTCATGAATAAACAGAATCTCTTAAAAAAAAAAAAAAAAGTAACATAATTCTCAGTAATCTTCCTTCAGAGAAATCCATCTCTCCCAATCCCAGGAATGAGACAACGGTCAAAGGGCCGTTACATTTTTAATATAGAGACCTTCAGAGAGCCCGCAGGCAATAGGTATTATGGGTACTCATTGCCATGCACAATGAAGAGTGGGGAAATGCTAGATATGTCCTGAGCTTACTGGCTTTTTTTTTTTTTTTAAAGATTTTATTTATTTATTTAAGAGAAAGAGAGAGAGCAGGAGCAGGAGGAGGGGTAGAGGGAAAGAAAGCAGCAGACTCCCCTCTGAGCGCAGAACTACACTCGGGATTCGATCCCAGGACCCTGAGATCATGGCCTGGGCCAAACACAGATGTTCAACCCACTGAGTCACCCAGGTGCCCCCAAGCTTACTGTGTTAATAAAGGAGGCAGCAATGCCCACAGATCTTTATGATGCTGCCTCATTAAGTACGATGACAGAGGTATGAATGAAGTGAGTAAGTAATGATGAGAAAGCCATGATTATCTCTGTCTGTGAGGTTAGAAAATATTCTCAGAAGGAGTACCTGAGCAGGACTTTGCAGGGTAAAAGTTCTATAGGACAACGGGAGAGGGTATGTTCTGGCTATGTGCCTGCGTTTTTAATGTTGAGAACTCACTCCCAGCTCTTGCAGTCCTGCTTATTGGAGAACAGTGTTTGCCTGCCCTCATGACAGGCTCCTGTTCAGACACTTTGTTTCAGTCCATGCAAAAGTTCCTGGTCCCCTTGGTCCTTATCTGCTCTTTCCAGGAAAGTATTTAATATCAGGACAGAATGAAGAAAACCTGTGGCTTGGCAACCATCTACTAATTAGGTGAACACACACCTTCCAGATTCTGCAATGATTTTCTGCTTTCCTGGCCTGAAATGTTTTTTTTTCTCTCTGATCATCAAGAACCCCAAATCTGATCCAAGCTTCTATACTACAACTGCATTCCACCCCGCCTAGCTTAGACTGCTAAATCGCCGTGACACTTGACCTCTTGCCAATCCACTTGAATTCTGAACCTTCTCCAATTAGTGAGACTTCCAACTAGATCTCTCTCTCTCTGACTCTCTGTTTCCCTTTTCCCCGCCAGCCCCTGCCTCACGAACCTACTTCATAAGCCTTCTCCCATCTTCATTCTTGCTTTTACCACGCATCCTTTTCCTTGACTTGCATACAGCTCTGTTCTGCATTGGGTGTCCACAGAGCGACTGAAAATCCCATTTTTGATGGTATCTCCAAATTGGACTACATTTACAGACCCAGAAATCCTCCAAAAGAATTGGGGGGGAAAACGGTTGTCGTGCAACTTAAATGTATGTCCTATTTCTAGCCTTTTGCTTGCTTTTGTGTACTAGGAATTACACTACTTTTGAGAAGTCTTATAGTCATTGTATGAGTGGCACAATTATATTGTGGCACCTTTTATATTTGTGGGTGACAGGTATGAGGTTTCCAATGTCAGTATTTACCACGCTTAGTGTATACCACGTGGACGTATGAAGACACTGTTGTCTCATTTTTTCCTCATATGCCGGAAACATCCCTTTCACTTTACATTCTTCTTCACAATACTGACACCAACAGGGGTTTACAGAATTTGGCCCCCAAAAGCCAAAGCAGAGGTGAGGGAGAAAGAAAGAAGGAAAGATGGGAGAAAATATTTTTTCCCGATGATACAATGTTATAAATGTGGTTAACATTGGGACAAGTGTCAGAAGCCTAATTCATGTGTCGTGTAACTAAGTGTAACTAAATTACTCGGTACTGTGGAATGTCGCTCCCTAGCTTAGCAAAAGGTCAGTTCCAAGCACAGCTTCGGAATAGGCAGAGATTTTATCTGATGTCTTTCCTGCCACCCCTCCCACGTCACCCACCCTGCAGCACCCTCCCATGCAAACTCCAATATCCTGATCGTGAGTTGGCAAATTTCTTCTCTGAAGATTAAAGGACAGGAGGTTTTTATTTTTAAAACTACACCTATTAAACTAGATAAGCCTCCATCAGAGGAATTTCAGATATGAGAGAGGTCAACAGGGAGAACAGTTTCTGTTAGGATCGGTTCCTCTACATTTCCTCCTCATAATTCTCAGGTTAAAAAACCTAAAATTCCAAGGTTTTGCAGTGATTCTCAGGGCTATTCAAGGTAGGAGATTTGCAGTGCATGGTACTGGGTTAGGGGAGGTATCAGGTCAATTTTAGACACCAAATGTCATTTGGCTGAAGATTCTCCAAAGAATCGTCTTCCCCTCTCCTAGAAGACTGGGCTTCTATTTTTAGTTTGATATTATATTGAGTTCATTTTAATAGACTCAAACAGTACAGATAGAGCTCTGAGGAGTTTTTAAATTTTTTTCCAGATCCATTGCCTGCCTTGCAGCCATGGTAGACTTTATGTTTAGTGTCTGATATTTATGATTATGATAATACCATAAATATCAGATAACAGTAGCATGTAAAGCAACAATAAAACACTTTGTGTAGTCCCTTTTAAAGACTACTGCTTTCCAGAGTAACAAAATACAAATGCTTGGTTGACATTTCTGTTCTAAAAGATGATCAGGAGGCAGGGATTTGGAACCCTACCCTTTGTTAGCTCTGAGTGTGACCTGTGGAACTTTCTCCCAGTGAATGCTCTGTAGGGGGCATTTCTCTAAAACAAATTACCCCTGAATTAAGGTCTTACAAATTTATTTAACTTCTGGATTACCATTTCAAAAAAGTATGCTAAATTTATTCAAGTGACTCTAGAAAATATTTTATTAATGACTTCAGAGTCAAATGCTAAAATCTACAGTGCCATCCTCATTGAAGTTCTTTGAAAATCAAGGTCTGGTATATTTGTCTCTTAGAAAAACTTAATTTTTTTTTTATCAATAAAAGAGTATTTAACTTAGAAGATTTTTAAAACAAATAAGCAAGTTTAATCAATTTGCTGGGTGACTTAGACAGCCAGGTAATCAAAGTAAAGGATCCCAAATCATACCAAGTTTTCCTTTTTAACATCTTAACAAACCACTTAAAAAATATTTCTGGGGGGATAAAAGTGAAAACCTTAGGTAGTCTTCTCGAAAAATGCTGGAACCCTCTACATTTACCCTTTGGCTACTTTTGAATCTAATTTCTAATCCCATAATTGAGTTCACAGTTATTTAAACTATTTTCAAACATCGTTTGGGGATTAGAACTCACTTCTGGTTCATATGAAGCATTAGAAAATCATGCGTGTTGTTATCCTAAGAAAGTAGTACATACCAATTAAAATTCCCCTGGGATTAATTAAAAAAATTGTATTTAATGACTGCCATGGGGATTATGTATCTCATATATATATATATATATATTTTTTTTTTAAGATCAAATATATATGGTTATTAGGCCCTGCAAAAGATACAGAGGCTTAGAACCATGAAAGCTGACCAACAATCAGCTATTGGGAACATAGTTGTAAACAGGTGGATGGAATGACCTCAGCACTATTTAACACAACCTGAGCACCTTCTAGGCCCTAAGTACTCCTGCATCCTCAAGTTGGAGAAGTGGGTCAATGAGACCCCTTCCCAGTAAATCCAAGAGAACATTCATTGCAGGAAGATTCGTCTTCATGGTTCACTTGTGTCTCTCATTCCAAAGCAAAAATGGAGAGTTCTTTCTATAATGTACAGAAAACCTCTTCTTGTGGAAGGCATCCTTAGACTTCATGAACACACAGAAAGATGTGAGGTTGAGGAGACTCTAGCAAAGTACTAGGAGACGCTTGATGGAGCACTTACCACCTTAAAATGCTCATTATTAAATAGGAGCGCCTAAGTGTCTTAGTCATTGAGCATCTGCCTTCAGCTCAGGTCGCAGCACTATTTAACAGCCCAGGAGTCCTAGAATCTAGCCCTGCATTGGGCTCGCTGCTCAGAAGGAGGCCTGCTTCTCCCTCTCCCACTCCCCCTGCCTGTGTTCCCTCTCTCATTGTGTTTCTCTCTGTCAAATAAATAAATTGAATCCTTTTTTAAAAATTCTCATAAATAGCAAATAGAGAGCCGAAACAAGAACAACTTCATTAGTGATATAAGTTCTGAAGTTGGGAGTTCGAATCCCAGGAATCTGCTTCCTGCTAGATGTTTGACCGTCAACAGAGCAGTATATATTTCTAAACTAAGGTCTTCTTGTCTGTAAAGTATGGATAATAGTAGCTTCCTTACTGGAGTCTTGTGATGGTTAATGAATTTAGTCTGGACAACTATGTTAAAAAGCCTCCCTAACAGTGAGTGTTCTAACACTTTTAGCTATTATTATTTTTATGATGGTAAGAATTAGAAGAAATAAGAGTCTTGTTGAGAGGATAGTTTGGGGGTGACAGGGAAGGCAAGACTAAAGCACGTTATCTTTAAATTAAAAGATGTGACTCTGCTTGCAAGGTTTTGTCTTTCCAGGAGAAAACTAAATGAATTTTTTTAAGATTTTTTTATTTATTTATTTGACCGAGACAGAGAGCGAGAGAGCGAGCGAGCACGAGTGAGGAGAGGGGCAGAAGTAGAGGGAAAAGCCAGCTCCCCACTGAGAAGGGAGCCCAATGCAAGACTCAATCCCAGGACCCTGAGGTCATGACCTAATCCGAAATCAGACGCTTAACCAATTGAGCCACCCCGGCGCCCCTGAATAAATTTTTTTTAATAAAATACAAAAAAAAAAAATCCTCTCAGAGAATAGATTTTTTTTTAATTAATTGCATTTGTCTTCAAAATAAATAAGAACTACGGTAATAAACATTTAAAATGTTAGAGGTAATTAAACCATTAATTAGAAATCTGCATGGACGTGGATAAGAAATTTAAAAACTTCAACTTTAGGGCATACATACATTCAAAATCAAAGCTTTCATTACATTAAAGCCGAAAGAGCTATTTAGCCTGAGAGAGAGTTAACACTGACTTCGAGGTGTCCTGTTTTTTTTTTTTTTTTTTTTTCTTTTTAAGAAATTTGTTGGAAGATGCTTGACAAAACTGCCTCTAAAAATCAAGTGCAGGGGCGCCTGGGTGGCTCAGTGGGTTAAAGCCTCTGCCTTCGGCTCAGGTCATGATCCCAGGGTTCTGGGATCGAGCCCCACATTGGGCTCTCTGTTCAGCAGGGAGCCTGCTTCCTCCTCTCTCTCTGCCTGCTTCTCTGCCTGCTTGTGATCTCTGTCTGTCAAATATATAAATAAAATCTTTTAAAAAAAAGTGGCTTTAAAAATCAAGTACAAAAATATTGTGACTGCTCTTTCGACAGTTTTCCTAGGAAACTTAGCTGATGTGAAAAAAATCGTGGTTGTCAAAATAATAAGCAAACCACATTTTCCAGCCATCAAGAGAAAAAGCAGCAGAGTTTTCTATTTTATACAATTGTGTTGCTTGCATATCCTAGTGTGTGATGGCTAAGAAAGATTAGCATAAGTCTAGGTTAATAATGTCGATTTGTTGACTGTCTTGCTAAAATAACATGAAAAAATCCAAGCTTTTATTTAACTGGCAGAAATTACATCGGCCCGTTGAGTAAGCAACTGACAGGGGCTGCTCATTAAAAGAACTATATATTCATGGAAATGAACATTTTTTTTATTAACATCTGCAAGCTCTGGTTTCTTGGTAAAGACTATAATAGTAATGAGTGTGCAGCTGTTTTCCATCTGTTCTTCAAAAACTTTTACCCGAGTACTTCCTTCCCAGTAGTGTTAAGTGAATACTAGAACTGTACTACTTCCAAGGAAAAAAAGAAAGTATGACAAGGGACTATATTCTGCTTTTGAACAGCTATGGACTCAGCAGGTCGGCTATGTAGTCAGAAGTAAGGGCCTTCAAGCTAACTAACTACTTAATCTCCTCAGACAAGCTGAGCGCTGCTGTTCAAGAGGCTGCACTTGTCAATTCTAGCAAGACAAGCAACCCACTACCGTTAGAAATAGAGTGGAGGATCTATTATGTAAACACGCTGTGCTAAGTTCTAGAAAGAAAGGATGCAAAGATGAGTATGACACTTTTTGTCCCCAAAGAGTTGGTGATTTTAAAATGGATTCAGCTTAGGAGCCTGAAAGAAGGCAAACACTCCCGTGGGTTTTTGTGGTGGTGGTGGTTTGGTAACCACATTTTTTAACAAATTACTTTTGAGCTATGTATCCCTGTTTCTATTGTCTTCTGTGACTCCTGTTTTGCCCATTCTTTTTTTTTTCTTCTTTTAACTTATTTAAGACTTAGCTTTACATTTTAAATTTTCAGGTAGATGCCAGGAAAACAGTGAACTCTACTCTCCCAATAAATCTTCATTAATTTCCCAGGCATTAGGCAAATAACAGAGACACATTCCTCCCCTATGTCCCAAATGTTGGATGGCTCTAATAAGGAAAATTTTCAGTTCAGGGTCTGGTGTCCATTTCTTTCAAAACTAATATAACATTAATCTCACTGAGATAGACTTTTTTTTTTTTAATTTATTTGACACAGAGAGAGAGATATCACAGGTAGGCAGAGAGACAGACACAGAGAGAGGGGGAAACAGGCTCCCCGCTGAGCAGAGAGCTCGATCCCAGGACCCTGAGATCATGATCTGAGCTGAAGGCAGAGGCTTAACCCACTGAGCCAGCCAGGGCCCCCCTCACTGAGATATTCTTAAACTTCTGATCCTATATATTGAATTAAGAAAGGGAGATGATGTGTCCCCTGGATCTAGCTGACTTTTTACAATAAAGCATGGCCACAAGGAAAATCTTATTATCCAATAATTATTAAGTAAAGCTGTGTTGCATTTATGATTACATTTGCCTGACAATGCCAAGCCACTCTGGTGGCTTACAGAAGAAATACTGCATGACCAAAGGTATTTTGTGCATCTGAATTACAGCAACTTCCCAAATTATATAATGTAACACTAATAAAACATAATTACTCCGGTTTAAGAGAATCTTTGCAGTTCTTAACGTTGTTCCTAATAAAAGTGCATGATGCCATTGAGAGAAAAATTTTCAAGCTAATAGATTGAATCCTGGAGTTCATTCCCCATTCCAGTGATGACTTAGACATTAGCCTGATCCTCCCTGAGCTTCACTATTCCCATCTCTTTTAAAATAAGAGGATTACGTTTTGTCTATTATTCCTCCCCAAAGCAAAATTCTGTGGTTTCTCTGAACACAAGTGATGCTCATCCCTGCTTCTAGTTTTCTACCTTCTTTCACACTATTTACCTTAACTGGGGAATGTATATATTACAAATAAAAGATGATTATTTGACTTATTAGGTTTAGGACACACTCCATCTTAAATATCCTCAACCCTTACTTCCAGACTTTTTTATTGCTGAAATTCTCATTTTCCTCTCATTTGATATCCATACTTCCTAATATTCTGCTTCCTAAACTTATTTATCTGTTCGAACGAGGATTAATACCCAATACCCAAACACTGGTTTCTACAAATATAGATTTAAAATAGATTTTAGTAAAAAAAAATTTTTTTGCATGCAATTTGCATTTTCTCTTCAATCCAGTACCTTTCGTTAAATTATCCCATTTGAGAGTCATTGTTTTGTCCTAAATGGTTTAGCACCTCATTTCACCCTCCCAAAATTATTTACAGTGTAGCTACAAACCCCCTTTCATCATACTTAGGCTTATGCTTCCTGGGGAGAACTTGGCTTCAGTGATCAAACCATGTGTCTGGTAAGAAAGCTACCACTGGTTCCAGTGTCACTTCCCATCTAACTGGATACTCATTGAAAATACGAGCTAGTCTGATGCTTGTTGCATTGCACGTGAGGTGACCTCATTGAACAAGCCATAAATTCTTCTCTCTTTCTGAGAATAGTTGAGCTCGATGTGAATCGAGACAGTAAAGTTTAGTTGAAGAAGAATAAGTAGACGTCTGAAGCTGGGTAGCTCTGAGTAATTTAGAAGTGCAAGATGTTCCAAATTACAAGATTTATTGTGCATCTATAGAGACTTTATATGATACGAACAGTAATGGGCTAATCCTTACACATATTGCTAGCATTGCGGGATTTCAGACGACATTTGTCATTTGCTTTAAAGGAACAAGCCTGAGGGAATGTTACCACCAAAAGAGAAAGGGGCTTCACAGATAATCCATATCCCATCAGATTACACTGATGATCAGAACTTTTTGCTTGTAACACTAGGGTTATGGAGGGCCTAAGAAGCCAACCTCAGAAACCATATTAAGCATAAAACATGTCACCAGCATTGGGGAATCTTATTCCTTCGGTCATCATTCATCCACCAAAACAGGTGCTGGAGAGAAGGTGATCTCAGAGGTAACCTGAAATGGAGAAATCTAATGATACCATTTTGACTTACCCTTACAAAGATTACACATGGCGGTTGCAGAAGATGAGCTTCTTGGCTGGCTTAGAAGGGATTGTTTGCCTCACAATAACACTGAATTCGAGTTGAGTTACGTCCCAAGAAGTAAAATGAGCACACATGAGGAGAGCTTATGGCTTTATGAGTTCTCACAATTTCAAGCATTTGCTGAAGGCCCTGACCTCCCCCACTCTCTTATCAGATTCTCCCGGGGACTTCAGGGGCATCGTCTATCCCAGCCCAGTGGTGCGGAGCAACCTGGGGCAGCCAGGATGCTGCGGTCCCGGTGACCTCTCTTCCAACCAAGTTATTGAAGGAGCCAGCCCCCTCGTTCTCACTGATCATTTATTTACTGTGCTTATGTGGGGATTCTTGGCCAGCTGGCGGCACAAGGCGGGGCGGGGAGGGGGGGGCGGGGGAGAACCACGATGTTTTAAGTGTGTTAAATCTTCATATTAGCCCCCTGGCTTGGTAAACCTTTATGTTGGTTTTGTTTTCTTTTTTTCAAGCATGACAAACAAGTGGTTTTTCTTTTTCACTTTAATGATTCTTTAAACAAAAAAGGGTAGTTTAGGGCTTTCTCTGAGGCTGATAGGTGTTTCTGTTTAATGAGGTTTTTATTATACTGTATTGGCTTCCCTGAAAAGAAATTACAAGCAGCAAACAGCTGATAATAGAACAAGACTGGAAGAAACAATAACCAAGAGGGGGGGAAATTAGTGTGGCGGTAGGTGCACACGTTGTAGCTCGGGGACCAAATAACCCCTCCCACTCTCCCTTGGCCACCATTGCCCGGGTAATAAAGGATGTGGGCGCTCATGTGCCGGTCCTATGTGCCCGAGAGATAGGGGCATAGATCTAGACCCAGCTAAACTGCCCTCTGTGGAGGAAGAAGGGTGGTGAGCTCAGTCTAGACAAAGATGAGTGTGGCTCAGAGTGCGGGTTTACAAGGGCTGGCCGGTTACCATGGAAACTAATTGGAGCTAATAAGTAAAGGGACATTTTAACTGTGGGAACAGAATAGGAGGGGTTCTTTTTCAATATCACCGTTACCTACAATTAATCTTTCGTTTTAGCAGTGTCCTTACTTAATTCTTAACGATGGAGCCATTCCCTCCGCGCTCGACCTCACCCTGAGCCACATGACGTCCAAATGCCGAATGTCATCTTTCAGAATGTGCTGTGTTTTAGGTTTAGATCTCTCAAGACAGAATCAATTTCACTTTTTTTTTTTTCCTAAAAAATAAACTGTTTGCAGATGGCAAGGAGAAAGGAGGAGAGGTAATGGAAAATTCTTAACTTCTAAACGGACACTCTGCTGAGCAGCGCAACCGTGGCTATAGGGAGAGGGGAAGCTGGGACCTTACCCTGCAGCACCAGCTTGAGGTTTTTGTTTGAGTTGATTTTCCTTAACAAAAGCATTTCAGAACATCAGCAACAACAAAAAAGAGAAATGTGTCACTGTGGACTCATTTTACAATACTTTTGAAAGGTAATGTTTGCGGACACCGCACAGAGCAGAAATGAAGTTCGTGGCAAATGAGGAGGATCTATTGCTCAACTTACATATATATTTTAAATTTTAACACAAGTTTTAAGCAGTATAAATAACTGAAGTTATCAATAAAAGGGAAATGGTAACTGGGATTTAATGAAAAGATTTACAATCAAGAATAGAATAAAAATGTTTGTGTTAAAAAGTACTTTCAACAATAATGTGTGTCAGAGCCAGGATCACTTGGGAAAAGTCTTATGGAAGGTATGTTACAAGCACAGGGTTGATAAAACACAATTCAACACCTTTATAGTTTCTGAGGTTTTACTTTTGTAACTCAATTTACAGTTTAAGAGAATGCAAACCACCTTAATAATGTCTCGAGGGCCTTCAAAATCTATGCAGTTGAGGTAATCCAGATTTTCAGACATGAGTCTGGTTGGATTGACAAAAAAAAAAAATAATAATGAAAAAAATTGCCTCACAATAATTGGCACTATTAAAATTTTTATGGTGCCCGAGGGAAGTTTCAGCCCTGTCATGCCACTTGCCATTGTTGAAGCTTTTTGTGTTGATTATGTATCTGGATTTAGCTGATTAGGAGTAATGGTTTAGTACATAGAGTATATATTGTGAAACACACACCTCATAATCACTTCTGGGAAGAAATTAAGCAAATGAATCAGAACTCCAACCTCTAATTCTTTTTTCCCCCTTATCTTCCCTGCAGCCCAGTTGTAGGGGGAAAAAAAAAAATCACTGTCTGAAAATTATAGTTCTTAATTCTGTACTTCAAAAAATTGCACCAGGAGTAATTTTCAAGTATCTTAATATAATAACACATAAAAATGCCTTAGAAAACAAGCTGGTCAAGTCAATTTTGCTACTTATTGAAATAATTCTCTTTGTGATACTGGTGCTCCAAACGTGAGCTATATCGATTCGCAGTCTAGATTTTAACACTTTGAGCAAATTTTAAGTTTTCTTGGTTTTTATGCCTGCACTCCCCATCCCAGTTCAAAGAAATTCAGAAGATGTAGTATTTAAAATGTTGGCTCAGCACAGACACTGTCAGGGAGTTGATAATATTTCAAATTTCTGTTTTCCTTTTCAGATTATCGAAATTCCTTAGATGTCTGATGGCATTTTTGAAGTGGTGAGATTTGTAGCAATTAATTTTTTTCCAGGTATCTCCTTAAAGCATTGTAACAAGTATAGCCATTTTCTGGTTCAGACTGCTATCAACGTAATTAGTTCTGTAAAAACAGTTCAGAGAACTCAAAAAAAAAAAAAAAAAAGGAAAGAAAGAAAGAAAGGCACGTAAGAAGGAGGTATCGAAATGACCAAAAATTGAAAACATTTCAAAGCAAAATTGTTAATGAGCTGTTTGAACTATATGGACATTATAAGTGCAATTAACTAGAAGCCAATAAAAATAATCAATGACAGAGTGCAGCCCTCTGGTACCCAGGGCTTTTACAAAGAGATGTCTGTGAAAGCAGCAAGTGATTAAAAAAGCCACCTTTATCTATGGGAGTGTGTGCTATTTTACATGAGTAGAAACTAAACTGATTTTCATTGACCATTTCTGAAGTTCAGCCTGTGGCCAAGAGCGAAAAGCTGTATGTGGGAATAGACAAGTTTCTGCTCTTAGTGGTGCCCCCCTCCCGCCCCCCGTCCCTGGAATGTTGGAAGCAGCCATGATCTAATCAAAGGAAGGTAGGAGTTTAGATCTCAAACTGTAGATGTCACATTTCAGTGCAAACTACTCCTACATTAACACGTTATCAGTATGTCAGGATGAATCTTTTATCTCGTGGGGGTGGTGGTGGTGTATGTGTATATCGGTGTGGGGGGAGCGGAGGTGCCTCGCTGGGAAGATTGCCCTCACCAGGTTGGCAGGGAAAGATTTTTGGTGTTTCCGTGCATCCCTCAGAGGGTCCCAGTGGTCCCCGGGGAGCACAAGGAGTTGTGAAAAGTAACGCACAACTGGCCACCAGAATAATTCATTCCCTCCACCTTCTGTTTAGCACCTCCCACTCCTCCTCTCTTTGGAGCCGTCCTTTCTCTCTGAAATCTCAGGTTACTTGACTGGGAGTTCTCAGACCTCCAGTTTCAGTCCTGCCCTCAGCCTCCGGTCGGTGAGAGACACCCAGCCCCAGCAATTGGATTGGGCAGCCGGTCTTGACACACCACTGTGCTGAGTGCTTGAGGACGTGTTGCACCAGATGGTTGGGGTTAGTGTGTGTCATCACATTCGAGTGGGGATTAGGAGCAGGAAGGCTGCCTTGCTGGAGCTGTGTGGTCTTCTCCAAGGGAGAGTTGCGGGCAAGGAAACTACTTTGCTTTTGGGAGAAGAGGAGGAATTCATTTTCTGCAGCCACAAGAAAGGCAGTTTTTTCAGGTAAAGTAAAAGACATTGAATGCTTCTCTCTCTCTCTCCCTTTCTCTCTCTCTCTCTCTCTTAACATAGTTTTGAATGGAATGCTAGCACAGCACACTTGTCAAAGCCCGTTGTGGCTACCCTATCAATGCTGCTATTGTACGGCGGACAGATAACAGTGAGCATAGCTTGGTGCTTGGCTGTCTTTATAGAACTAACACTACTCCTGCCTTGCTCTTGAAGGTGTAGCTAAGAAAATGTCTTTTGGAGCGGTGTTTGTACGCTTGAATAGCCTCGTTGCCTCCCCCAGACAGGAGCTGTAAATTGTTCCGGGAAGGACGGATCGGCCAAGAGAGCATTTATTTCAGCCTTCCAAATTAAAATGCACTTTCAAACTGTTGCATTTTACCGCTCCGTTTGTAAAGATCCTTTCGGGAGTCTATTTCTGAGTTTGCTGGCAGAGACGGAGATGCTTTCTTAATCAATTTTTAAAATTGATTTATGACGGACTCAAGGGTTTCTAGCAAAATTTGGAGGTTGGAAACTCCTGAGGAGAAGAGGCTGCCCTCTGAGCAGCTGAGAGTGGCTTTAAAGTAAAAATGCTTAGAGCTAGAGGAAAAGCAGAAAAGGAGGAAGTAGGAAAATGCCCTTTAACGGAGTTTAGCCTCCTACAGCTGCAGGGGAGCAGATGGAGTAATTCATTTGCAGATCTGTTTGTGAAAGTTTTACAAGTCATTGAAAACTAAAGTAGCATCTCTGTAATGGATCGTTCAAGTCACTACGTTTATGGGTTTTAAACAGGCTATCTGAAGTGTTAATTAAATGGAAATAGATTTTCTGGCTGGGTTATAAACAGTTAAAAGAAAAGGTTTTAATTATAAATTAGTCATTGGAAATTAATGGTCATCTGGCCCCTGAGCAACATAAAATGAGTTTTCAGCACATATGTGAGTAGCTGGTAAGATAACCCATCTGCTAAAAGCACCCACCCAAATTAAATCGACCTGAAATGTACCAATGGGACATACATACTACATTTAACGCGTGATGTGAAGAAGGCCTCCCAAACCGATGCCTTGTTTTTACAGGGATCAAAAAAGTAAAATCTTCACTTTTCCAAATTTTGGTGGAGCTAGGTGAGTCAATGAATCCCTTCTTTTGCCCCCCTGACAGACTTGCCCTCCTACGCCCACGTTCACATACCCGTGGTGCTCAAGATTTCTTACTCCTACTGGACTCTCACATTTGGTAGAGAAACCCAACACTGTCCTTACCCTTTGCAGGTGAGAAATTCGATGAATAAAACTGTATAGCAGCTATTCTGAAATAGGAGCTGTTTAATAGGCTGAACAACAGGATTTATGGCTAGAGCTTTGTGATTTTTCTGTTCAACGGCATAAAGATGCCTGTAAAATTATGTTTCCACTTGTAGTATACATTTTTTTCTTGCATCCTGCCAGTTGATATTTTTTTCATCTTGTCTTTAAAAAGTTACGATTGAAAAAATATTTCAGCATGGTGTTCAGTTGTGATTCAATTCACGGTGTTCTCTGGTTTTGGTCCTGAAGCCCTCAATGAGAAAGTCTCCTCATATATAAGCAGGCAGTTATTATGACCGAGTATGATCCGATTCCCAATATTACATAACCAAAATAGGACTAAGTTCATAAACTGAAGTCTTCTGGAATTCCAGTCATTCCATTATGGCTCTACAATGGAACCGGGGCTTAAAAAACAGAAAGACAGAAAGGCAAACTCGTATCTCATATCTCGGGTGCCCTTAGGATTAGGACTCCAAGCACATCAGGTAACAGGTATGGGGCTGACCACCCACGGCACGTTTCACTAGCACAGAAGTATTTTCTAAGAAAGTAAAGTTTCTCCTCGCACGACGGAGGTGTGGTGTGGGCAGCTAACAAAGGCAAGTTCCGTTTAGCCGTGGGAGCCCCGCAGCAGATGTCATTCTTGTTCCAGACTGACCACCAGGCTCCTTGCCCAGGATTTTGACAATCTGGGAGCATTCCGCACCCCCCACCCCCGCAAAAGTCCATTGCATGCAGGATCAGGCAGGATGGAGACAAAACAGGAAGAGTTGAGAAATAATAAATTCACACCTTGAAAAGGCAGAGGGGGGTGTGTTATATCCCCCCCCCCCCCCCCCCGCCAGGCTAAAGTAATGTGAAGTTAACTTAGCACAACTAAAAGGCTCTGCTTAAAAGACAGTGCCCACAGGGCAATCCCAGTTGCTTGTCAAAATCGAAATCTACGGTTCCAGATGGTAAACATTCAGAGACATATTTATGGTGACTTCTACATACCTCCGTTTGACATTTGGTTTCTTCCTGACAGCACTTGCGCTGGTAACACACATGAAGTTCCCATCAGTATCACGACAGCTGGAAAAGTGTTTGAGCACCAAGGTTGGCCCTCCCAGGGAAGGGAAAAATAACTGGGAGCGCAGATCTCCATGTGCACTGTGGATGGGTCCTGCTATCTAGGCGTGCAGTGAGCTAGCTCAGAGGCTAACAGTCTGAAAAGCTCCATCCAGTTAAGTTGCAAAATCCACTTTTAGGGCGGAGGGGAAAACAAAAATATAGGAATTCAAATACTCACTGACCTCCTGCTAGCTTATGAGTGGGAATCTTCATCAAATAATTAAAAGGGCTCTTCTCTCTTTCCTTCTAAGGAAATTTATGTGATTTCAGGCATATTGTTGTGGTCCTTTCCATTGTGATAGTCAATAGTAGAGACAAGTGTCAAGGGTGACACTTTGCATTTCCTTTCCTGACTGTATATTCATGTGGGAATGCACTGGGGTTTGGGGGTCTTTTGTATTTTAGATTTAAAATGGTTTACTCTTGACAAATCCATAAAGCAAGGTTTGTGATATTCGGTACTGAGCTTTTGCCAATCGTTGCCCTGTGGATGAGGCCAACCAGTGGGTCAAGTCAGGACATCTGGTTCTTTTTTCCCCCTGTACAATATTTTTGTGTAGAGAGCGTAGAGTACATTTCAGGAGATTAAAATGTTTAAGGCGCTGACTTTAAATAGATCATTATTTTTATCATCATTATTGACTTTGAGGGAAAAGAAGCTCATGTATGAAATTAATTCTATGGCCATATGGTAAATTTACCTTTCCTTTAGGTTAGGTCCTTGGGCAGGAGTGAGGGAGGCATTTGAAAGAAGATATTTTTGGGAAAAGTTTGCCCTGAAATATGTTTCCTATTTATTTTCAATTCTATCTCAGGATGCTGAGAAGGAGGGGAATTAGCCTGTTAGCTTTTTTCCCCCCTCCTCTCTCTAACATCCCCCTCACCCCCATAACTAATCTGTCGTCAGATTCTTCGAGTCCTTCCTTTAGAACATCTCTCACATCTGGCCGGCAGCCACCGCTCCAGAACGATCGTGCCACACGTGGGCCATGACAACAGCCTCCTTGCGGGTCCGTTCCCCTCTTGTGTCCATCCCTGCAGACTGAGCTTCCTACAAGTCTGCTTCGGTCAAAGCATTTCTGAGCTGAGAAGTCCTACGACATGGGCCCCCGTTACCCACAGAATGCACTTCACATGACATGCTAGTCATCCGTTATTTGGTCCTAACTTTCCGACCATGTCTTCCACTAAGTCAATGCAGCAGCCCAAGTTTCCTGGTCCCTGTAGCCCAGGTGGCCTGTTGGGCTCCTAACCCCTCCTGGTCTCTTCTCTTAACCCAACCACTCTAGTTTTCTAGTTTGTCTTCAAATGAGAATCTGTCCTCATGGGCATCCTTCCTTCAGGTTCGACGTTTGAAATCCTGAGTGTGAAACATTCATCACCTCTCTAAACTCATCCTTCTCACGCTTAAGTCCCATCTCCTCCAAGAAGCCTCCCCTGACTACATCTCACAGTGATGTTTTCTTTCCCTCGAACCTGACCGTTAGTGATCCATGGGTTGCACTCAGCATATTGACCTTCTTCTTATCTTGTTTTCTACTTTGCCATCTTATCCCCTGACTCATCAGGTAGGGTGAAGTCTCCTAAGACAGGAACTGGTTTGGTCCACTTCCGTTTCCCATGGGAGATATTAATAAGTGTATGTTGACTAGGTCACAGGAACTTTCAAACATGCAAGGCACTTTTCTCTCTGGTTACCCCCACTTTAGAGTTATTTGCCAGCTCTAATAACTATCTCCACCCATGAGAGAAAAGAAAAAAAGATAACACCTGATTGGTTGTATTTTGCAGTAGGTTAGAAAAAGTTCCATTTAAACAGAATGTGGAATTACTGCCCCAAATTAAGTTTGAGTATTATAAAGGCATATCTCCATCTATTTCAGCTTTATGTAACTATCACAGAAATTAAGTCTACTAACTGCGCCTTATGGTATAAAATCTCAACCATGATTTTGGAAGCAAGAGAGTACAGTCTTTGCATTTAGACAGCCTTGTGCTCTAATCCAGGGACCACCTCTCAGTAGCTGAGTGGCCTTGGACAGGTGACTTACCGTTCAGCCCCCTGACAGAGACAGAGACACTTCCTTGAGGATGTTGTGAAGAAAACACATAAAGAAAGCTAGAGCTTGATGCATGTGCAATAAATGGGAGAGAAAGAAGATTGGTAGGTACAGATAGAGACCCAGGATGCATGACTGTGTTCATCTCAGTTATGTAAGTCATCAATTTCATGTATTTATGGTGTGTCTTTCCTTTTCTGCCACCAAAGGCAGGGGGAAGGGGAAGGGAACTCAAGAGAGCGAGATTGGTGGATGTGGGGAGAGCTGCAGAGGGCAGGAAAAGGGAGGAAGAGGGAGGACCGAGGGAGAGGGAGATGGAGAGGGTGGCCGCTTTTGGCCTTAGGAGTTTGGAGCCACTGAGTTAATGGATCTGGGGGGACAATGGTGACAGTTGAATACACTTCGCAGGGAGGAGCAGAGTCCTGGGTCCTGCATTAAAGGAAAATAAAGAACAGGCACTGGGCTGCAGCGCTGGGGGGAAACAAAGGGTCGGAGCAGCGGACCCCAGCAGGGAGCTGAATTCAGGGAAGGGTCATGTGCTCCTCTTCCTTCCTTTGGGCCCACTATTTAGAAAGAAATAATAACTTGGCAAAACATTGTAGGAGTCAGGTCAAGCTTCCAGAAGTAATTGGTAAAGCAAGATACCATTTAGACAAAACACGGGGCTTGGACCTTTGCCGTCCTTCACCTCCAAACCAGGTTCCATGAAAAAGCTGAAAGTAATCAGTCTGAGCTCTGTTCTGTTCCCAAACTCTGCACCCACCATCACACAGCGAACCTTCTCCCTGTGCCCTTGCCCAGAAGGGCAGCTGACTGAGAAATTAGCTCACGTAGCACTGTAGGCCGCCTCACAAACGTGTCTGTGGACGCTGGTCATTCAACTGCAGTTTTCAAGCTCTTGGGACAGATCAAAGGATATTCTTTCCAATCCTGATCATCTGGTCTGCACCTGCCCCAGGCCAGGGAGAGGGAAAAAACTGGAACTCCTCTAAGATAAAGGGCAAGGCAGTATTTCTGGAGATCCCTCCCTCTCCCGGCAAACACAGTCTAGAGAACCTTCATTAACAGTTACGGTACCTCACCTCCCCTCAGTGGCAGCCACCAACGTGCACTCTCTTTGTCCTCAAAATATGTGATTCTTGTCCTACTCCACAATCATCTGCTAAACCTTGTTAATTAAAAATAAATAAATAAAATGTGGGTCTCTACTTCACCTTCCAAGGGTAAAACTTTTCCTTATACTCTGATTTTCTTTTTAACCGCAAAGCTACAAATCTGTGAGACACTTCTACATTTTTTGAAAATGTGAATCCAAGGGACTCTGACATGCTACCATTTACCTAGCGGGGGAGATGGATATTAAAATGCTATGCTGAATAAATGAACAGACACACCATGTTTCTGGATTTTAAGAAAAAAAAAAAAAAAGCTCATTGTAAAAGGTAAAGTGTCCCCAAATTAATCTCCACATTTTGTGTAATGCTAATGACATTTTCACACAAGGTGAGATAGGACTGGTGGTGGGAGCAGAATTGGGGAACTGGCAAGGGCCCAGGGCACTCTTGCTTGGATGTAAAATGAGGATTCTAAAGTTCATCTGGGTAGTAAACTCAGGAACAAGCCATGACATTTTTGTAAGAAAAGAGGGCCATAGTAAGACAGGGACTTGTTTTATCACACATCTCAGTATGTTATAAAACTGCAATAATTGAATTTTTCTGTTCTTAAGCCATTTGCTCTGACGTAGATTTTTATTGACCTTCACGTATTTCTGTTGTGTTCTCCTCAGTTTTTATTCATTTGTTTATTTGGGGCTTGGGGGGGTTGTTTGTTTTGCTGGCCTTGTCCAGGTCTTCAGTTCAGCCACAAATTGCTCTTCCTAGATACTAGTTCTGCTGCCACAACTAATGGAAACCTGGCACTAGTATGACTTTGCTTTAGTTTTCCCATCTGCCTATAGAGCTAATACTCTATGAACCTTTTCACTTCATAAAAACCCTAAAGTCAGTTTGTCTCAAGAACTGAGGAGAATCCTGTGGAATCCATTCACTTGACGAAAGAAGCCCAAAACATACCAGCCTAAGAGTTCTCCCACTTTTCTGAGCAATAATAGAACGCTCCTAATGAACCAAATAGAAATCTGAGTTGCGGAGAGCTTTGTCTTGTTGTCCAATTTCGTGTTGTGTTGTTACGGCTCAGGCATGTTGTGGAAACACCTGCTATATTAATTTAAAAGAAAACTGAAAGTCAGACTCTTATAAGATATTAGCAATGCCCAAGTAAGTCGTGGTGAGAAAAGATTAACTGCATGCCGAGTGTGCATTTATTAAATTAATTTAGAAGTGTGCACCTGTGGATATTATCTTCAAACTCGTATCACTAATATGGCTTAGCACCCAAGTCACCTTTCTATAATACAACATGTCCTCTGAATAGACTTCCTGCCAGTTTAAAGCCTCCCCCTTACCCTTCACCTGCCCATAATCAATCTTCCCCTGAATAGAAGCTTCGAGTAAACAGATGTGCTTGGCATTGCATCCAGATATCCTCGAAACTTCAACTTTCAGCTTGCACGTATAAGAAGTGCATTCCGGCAAAGAGGCCCCTGCAAGGCTTGTGCTTCTTTTTCCCTCTTGAGAGCTTCATGCTGCTAAGAAAAAGAAAACTGTTCTGAATGTAACCGACGAATAAAAGCATAAGTGATGTAATATTTGTTATTTGAGACACCTGGAGGCTTCACATGTGTTGTCACCATCGTTTTCCTATAGGATATCTATATTTAGTAAAAGAGATATGGGGGATATACTCAATACTGAAGAGTTTAAATGACTTTTTCGCAGTTGAGCTGATGCCCTAAGCAATAGCCATTATGTGCCTTCCATATAGAATTGGAGCCAAATGGAACAAGCTTAAGAAAGCTCCATCGATTGGTTAATCCATTTATTCCATATGTATTTGAGAGCTTCCTGCATATTTCTATCCCAGTGTGGAGAGGAATACAAAATTATACATGACACTATCCGTGCCCTGAAGGAATAGCTAGCTTAGCTGCGAGGAGAAGACAGACACACAGACAATTGTTTAGTAGTATGCAAAGAAGGTGGTGGCTAAATATCAATTATTTGTTCTAAATAAATATAAAGGACATCCACAGAGCCCCCTATTGGGAGAATGGGAACCTGGGCTGGCCAAGACTTGGTCATCTCCATCTTTACAAACTTTGTGCAGACAATTTATTTACCCTCTTTCACTCAGCTTCCTTCTCTATAAAATGGAGATATGGTTACCAAAAAGAGTTGTTATAAAGGTTAAATGGCATAGTAAAAGTAAGGTGCTTAACACAGGACATAGACCACAGCTGTATCTTTTTCCAAGATGGCAGAAAGCTCCACTTGAGTGAGGACTTGTACTTAAGCCAGGCTTGTCAATTTCACATTAGAACACAGCACTTTTGAATCAGCACATTTGCATAGATGCACTTTGGAAATACAGTGAAGGCAGGCATTAGGCAAAGACGAGAAGGAAGAAAGGAAGGGAGAAAGGGAGAAAAGAGGAGCGATAGAAGAAAAGAAGAGCTAGGAAGGAGGAGAAAGAGTGGGGTCCGCTGATGCCTCTACTCTGCACCCTTTTCTGTCTTAAGCATGTCATGTGAGAGCTACATTAGGCTAGATTCTAGAGTGTTCTGACACAACAAGTAGACAGGTTACACTTTAGAGTTAAACAGATGCTTTAAGCAGTTTAAGCAGTAGGTTTTTCAAAAATGGAAGGAGATTGAGAGAGAGAGAGAGAGAGAGGAGAGAACAAGACAATTGGAATGGTACCAAAAGTTCAAAAAAAGTAAGATTGCCCAGTCCCAAGGACAATGTTGAGAATGAGAAAAGGATAAGTGTAAGAAGTGTTATAAAGAAATAAATAACAGTATCAACAACTTGATCATTGATCAAATAGAGGACAAAAGAAAGACAAGTGACAAAAATGACGCTGATGTATCAGACCCAGTGAACAGGGATGGTGACACCGCCTAAGGAAAATGGGGTGCTGGAAGTAGCATTTCATTTTGTAGCATCAAAAATTTCCAACGTGAAAAATGGTCATTATGGACAAATGTTTATCTGGTATCTGTAAATTAATAAGTATGCCTGGGATAACTTTATAATACAAATATGGCAAATATATGTGTGTATCGAAATCCTCAATAATATAAACATGAAATCGAATTTTCTGATCATCGATGATACATAAGATAGAATGCATAATTATCAATATTTAAATTACTTATTTATGTAAGAGGGAGAGAGACTCTGAGCATGAGAAGGGGGAGCAGCAGAGGGAGAAGCAGGCTCCCCACTGAGCAGGGATTCCCGATTCGGGACTTACTCTCCAGGACCCTGAGATTATGACCTGAGCTGAACTCAGACACTTAACTGAATGAGCCACCCAGGATCCCCTTAACTGTTTTCTTGTTTAATGACATTTTCCCTAGATAAAAAAGATCTCTCAGATTAAGAAAATGGCTGGCTGAATAACTATGCTAGTGTTTTTAAACTCTGGGGGAAATAATGAATTTCCAACTCAGCATAATAAATTACCTCTGCAGAATACCTATAGTTCTCTTCTTTTCACCAAGAAAATGCTGGTAGAGAGGGACATATCATTTAAAGAGTCTCACAGCAAAACAAAATGAAATATTTAAGTTGCTTCTGTTCATAAAACTTCAGATTCTACCTTAGAAGAGTTGAGTTGGACATCGTTTTTGCAGAATGTATGAATGATTTGTTTTACAAATGATATAGACACTCCCTTCTGTATTCACTCTAAAGAGAAATCATTCTTAATTTTAAGGTTTGGGAAAGGTTTCCCCCCCACACACCCCCTCTTTTCTTTCTATCCCCTCTCACTTTGCCCTTTTATTTTCTTTGTTTCAGCCACATTTCATGTTAAGATCCTCTTCAAAATAGGAGAGTCATGCTTTAGTCACTTCCTTATATGGTATCAATGAATAGTTTTCAGGATTAGGTATAATTTTATTACAAGCAGATTGTATTTGCCATTTCAAAACCTGGCCCTCGATGTTAGGGGCAGCACGACTGAAAGGATGCACTACTTGAGTCAGCAAGATTTGGAATTAAAATGTAGTCTTATTACTAGAAATTGGTGGGAATAGCATTGACCTGTGGAGACCTGACAGCATTCTGATTCCTCAAAAGAGACTTGGGTGCTATTCAAGTTTTTAATGAAGACTTTGGCCTGTTTCATTTTACTCAACTGAGTTTTCTGAACCATGTTCCCTGGTTCCTATGGGAGAGATGCCAGCCAAAGGAACAGCACCTGTGATCCATTTCTCGTTCAGGGCTGCCATGCATGATGGTCTAATTGGCATGAACAGGTTTATATTTGAAAGCTATTAATAGCTAATGGCTTAATTGGTACTCCATGAGACACCCAGTTTAATGAACCAAGGGGAAAAGATGTAATACACAAGTGCCGCAGTAAGATCAATAAACATCGTCTGCAGCAAACACAAAAGTTGGGCTTTGCTTCCAAGCTTAAGACCAGGTCAGATCTCTTCACCTCGCACCCCCCTTAGATCAAGGGGCTAATGTGCTTTGCATGGAGATTGGGGTATGGAACATGAGCTGATATTCTTAAATTTCTTAATTTCAGACCACCTAAATTCTGATTAATTCAGGATTCTACTCCTCCATGTTCAACTTCTGGACCTGCCTCAGTGGGACAAAGATGTCTTGAGTAGAAGTGTGGTCATTAGGGAAAAAGAAACAAAACAAAAACAAAGATTAAGAGGTGAGGAAGATGAAAGAATATTAATGTAGTCAAAATGTGTTCTGTTAGAGTCTTTTTTGACACCAAGAAAAAGACAAAAAAAAAAAAACAAAACAAAAAACAAAAAACAAAAAAAAAAACCCAGAAAGAAAATACGCTATCATTTGATATTTAGCAATTGTTATGTTCATTAGCCATTTTGCTCCAAAAATAATTATCCATTGTTGATCTACCCCTCTGATCAACCATTATAGTAGTCTCAGAAGTGGAATTGGAAGTGTTCCTACAGTCGCTTCTGCCACTGTCATATGCTCTATGGGAGCTTAGAATATCCCATGGACTGCCTCACTGGCTTCAGGCAAATCATATTTCATGGTGGGCAAGTAATAAGTTTAAATGTTACTAGCAATAAAATAAAATACGCCAAATGATGCAGTAGTATCACAGTTAGTGGGAGTACAGTGCGCCACCCACCACCCCTTTGCCTTCATTTTGCTCCCACACCCCACCTCACAATCCCCTACTCCCCCCGCAACTGGATTACATTAGTCTTTACTGGCAAATTCTGCCCTTCCCTTAAGACAAGACTGAATAAAGAAAACTTTCTCCTTGAAACTAAAAGGCACGGTGGTGGGGGAAAGAGGAAGGACTTGAATCACCTCATGCTAAATTGAACTCTGTTCTTTAAATCTTTTTCCTATTCCCACTCACCTTACCACTGTTAAGCTGACCTTCCTTTAGCTCTCTTTCCCCATTGTCCTGCTATTACCCTAAAACAGTCATCTCTCCATTTTCTACAGCATCCAGTCTAAAAAAACTTCAGCATTAAGGGACCTGCATAATCTTCTCCACTATGAACCACCCCACTTTATGTCTACGCTTTCTGCTCTTCACTAAACCTGGTGCAGCAGCCCTAGAATCCACCCCCACTTATTTCTACTACTAAGCATTTGCTCATACTGTTTTCTGGGTGGAGGCCATCCTCCCAACATGCTTCTGAGTGTCCAAATTTCACCCCCATTCCCTCCATGGAACTTTCTTTTCTGAACTATTCCAGTAATAGAATTATTCCTTCTCATAAGGGCTCACCATTAAAATCTTGTCATATAATTGTTGCTCTTAATTAGGTACGATTTTGCATTAATTATTATTCTTCATATATTTTTAAGGACAATTGGGGTAGAAAATAGCATTTTGGTTATTGAGAAATTTTAGCAAACTAATCAGCTACAAACCCACAGCTATACCAGGCAATTCTTTGGATAATGTGGAAGGCACTACCTTATGTGCTGGTTCTCTGGTTTAATTTTTTTTTTTTCCATCTTCTGTCCATATCACTTTCCAGGGCTGCATTTTGAGCCAGCTGGATTCCATCCAGAAACAGATTCAAATAGACAATAGGCCAACTAGAATTCCCATCTTCCCTGATTAGATGTGAAATATACAAGCTGGGTGTCATTCACATGCCGGCCACTCAGAATTCTATGTTATCAATTAATTTCTATCAAGAGCTGAACCGAAAAGTTTGTGACAATTGTGTTTCCAAGGACCTGTAAAATTATGGCTAGACAAGAATTCCAGAGATAGTGACAGATATATAGACTTGTGCCATCTGAAAGGATGTATGCACTACCCGCTGCATGACATAAAATAAAATGCCCTATAAACTCCATAGTGAATCATCCTCCCCCGCCTTTTTATTTTGTAGTAGGATTTAACTAAAAATTTTTTGGCTAGGACTTGAATTCTCAGTTGTAGGACAATAAGCCAGTCAGATGACAGGCTTTAAATTACTCAAAAGAAAAAGGAAGTTAACATACATTCTGTCAAAGCTACTGGATATTTTTTTAAGGGTTTTGTTTTATTTTATTTTGACAGAGAGAGATTGATCACAAGTAGGCAGAGAGGCAGGCAGAGGGGGAGGAGGGAGCAGGCTCCCTGCCAAGCAGAGAGCCTGATGCAGGGTCTCGATCCCAGGACCCTGAGATCATGACCTGAACCGAAGGCAGAGGCTTAACCCACTGAGCCACCCAGGCATTCCTGGATATTTTTTCTTGTAGCTGTTAAAAATACTTTAGAATAGGGATAGATTTTCCAGGAAGGATATATAAATTACTATAGAAACATGGAATGGGAGAGATATACCTTAGAGATCATCGAAGTAAAGTCTGAGAAACTGAGACCTAGAGACTATTCAGAGACCCACCTAAAATCACAAAACTCATTCTTACCAGAGAAACTTCTACAGGCTAGGCTTCACCAAGAAATGCAAGTCAGTGAAATTCTACCAGGACCAAAGGGAGTTCATGTGTCCATTGTACATTAAGACCTAACAGAATGTGAAGGTAGGAGTCCAGCTCTGTTCGTGACCATGGACCGTCTAGCTGAGTGCCAGGATGAATAATCAGGTACTGTAGAGAATCTTTGAGACAGGAACAAATACTGGAAAAGGCATTTATTGTTCAGGTATACTGCTTGCAGAAAATCCATTCTCACATAAATACCCAGGCACTGTTGCTACAGATGAAAGTTATGTAGCTTAATATAGAGAACCTTCTTTGTGGAGGCATGTTCTAACCTAAGTGGAAAGGATCCTATCGAGATGATGATGACAATAGTATTCATTATTCCTTCAAAACATTGGAGGAAAAGGTTACTTGAACTAAAACATTGGAATTTGCAATATTTGGGTAAGCACCACAGAAAACTGAATCTGAGAGAGGACAAGCCCGACTCCAAAGAGGTAGAGTGTATAATAATCAGCATCAGAATTCATGTCTTCTAACTCCTATTTCATTGCTCTGTGTGATTCAAGAGATTCAAAATACATCACATTTTCTCAATATTAGGGAAAACTTGTTGCATTAGAACCATTGAGCTGTTCCTCAGAAACATCACCTCATTGAGAAATAAATATTTGAAATTCTTACTCAGGTACTGGAATTTTCCCAAGAGAAGTTTAAGAGCAATATTCTTCATAGCTTAATAAATTACATGAGTGTATATACTGTTATATATCTGTATAATTTATGTTTAAAACTGATTTATTTACAAGGGAAGTAAAAATCAATCATTATTGGATTATAAATGTACTTCTTAGTCATTAATTTAAAATTTTTTCTTGTTGTATTATAAAGAATAACAATTTAATAATTCAAAATAAAAGGTTAATTTAGAATACTTAAGTGTGGTTTTGACTTTGTGAAAAACAGTTTTGTTTCTGAAATGTGCTTTAGATTTCCTTTTTTTGTTGTTGTTGTAAGTATCTAAAGGAACCATTATGATTTTTAGGTCAGTGAAAGAAATATGTGTACGGAAAAGCAGTATTTTCACAAATATTTTTAAGTTATTGGTCATATTTCACTCCACTGGAGAATGTGATCTCAAATCTGGTTGGAATTATAAAGAAATCAAACTTACCAGTATTACAACTTCTGATGAAAGGGAGAATTCTGCTGAGACTGTAAAGATAATGTGGCAGAATAATTACCTGTTTGTCTCAGAGCTAAACCTTATGACAGCGAACGTCGAAAAGGGTTTCTGTGAAAATGGTTTCTTTGGTTCATGAGAATACTTAGTTCATACTATCTTCGATTAGGCCTGCACATTGAACACTTCTGTAACACAACGCTTTCCTTTTTCCTATTTGTATTTCAAGCTGTTGTCTCTGATGAACATAAAGCAGGTCACATTCACTACTTAAAGGGAGGACCTGAAAAAGTAAAGCTGAGCTCTAACTAAACTCCTTACAGCGCTCTAGTTCTGCCTTCTCCAACATGCTCTCATAATCTCCACCAAGAAACACCAACCCAGAATGGCAAACGGTTAAAGTAAAAAAAAAAAAAAAAAAAAAGCCCGGGGGGCATAAAGATTCAAGTCCCTGCAGGACGAATATAATTCAATAGATCTGTCACCAAGTGTGAGAGCATCTTTGATGCTTCTCTAACTCACCACAGAGACTCGAAAGTTCACTCTCACCTCCAGCTAGTTGCAGACATATGCAATGCACTTTCTCAGTCTGTCCTCCACCACAACTTGTAAGTCCTCTGAAGTTCTATGTCACTGGATTTTTCCCAGTTTGGGAGATACACATCCTTTGGTTTTATATAGCAATTTATGCTTTCCACAGTGTTGTCCAACACTGAGCTGATCTTAACAACCAGGTGGAGCACATCACATGACTAAGCATGGGTGCTCCTTTTAAAGAATTAGAAACAGAGCAACGTGCTTAGGCAATATACACTGAGAAACACATTGTGGTATAAGACCATCATGTATGTAACTTACTTTCAACTTCAAGGGAAAAAATACATATATATGTAAATATATATATATTTCAGTGAGCGGGGGAAGAGAGAGCAAGTGAGCAACTGAGAAAGAAATTGAGGCAAATTGTTAACGACAGAGGAACCTGAGTAAATTATTCTTGCAACTTTTCTATGAGTAAGCTCAACTCCCCAAACCCCAGTGGGGTTTTTTGTAGTTATTCTCAAGTACAATCTTTTTTAGGGAGACACAGGGGGGTGAAATAATTCACATACACAAGTTGAGCTGATCAGAGGTGCCATGAAGAACTACAATCCAGGTCCTCTGCTTTTCCACACTTCCTCCAAACTTAACATTTATTTCTGTATACACTGAAAAGCAACTAACATCTCAAGTACTTATAAACCACAATCACATCTTTCTCCAATCAGTCACCAATAATCAGTACCCTCGCCCAGGAAAACTCAGTATTTAACTGAAAATTATTTATTAAATCACCCACCGCAAATCACTTTTACAATCCTACTTTATCTGATCCTCATGACTCCTTGAACGAGGTAGGTAACACAGGCAGAATGGGACCCATTTTACAGATTAAGAAACAGGTTACGAAGGGGGTGTATCATTATTATTCATAGCCACTAAGTGGCAGTCATATTCTATACATAGATAATCAAGTCCTAAAATTCCAGAACCAGTACTCTTTCCAATACCTCCTCCTGATGTTCCAATGCCTTTTTATACACTGAATAGTTATATCTAAATCTTCTTGAGCTCATGTTGTATTTAGCAATAGAAAAAAAGAACATTCTTGTAAAGAACAAAATGACTGAGAAAGATGCCTATGCTTTATTTACTGATATTACATTTAATGACAGTTCAGATTTACTAAGTACCTACCTGCCATGTACAAGTAAGTGCTTTATATACATCATCTAATTTAAATTTTTTCAACAGTTCTATGAACTGGAGTCCCCATCATGCAAATAAGGAAACAGGATCTGAGAGCTTGACTCATGTGACGGATGTGGTTGACCTACAGGGACCAACTCAGCACCTGGACATTTCCACACACCTTATCATTCATCAAATCATCCTTATTCCACATTTCTATTTTTTTCTTTAAGCTTGGTTGATAGTTTAACCAATTCCTGTATCATATGTCCAGTAATTTTTAAATTCTGTGAGTGATAGCATTTTTTCCAAGAACACAATTTGTATGGAAAAGCATATGGATGAAAAAGCAGGACCACATTTTACAGATATCATGATCTAAATACTTAAACATAAAACCTAAAAATTAAATAGGTTCAAGTCACCAAACCTCAGGTCTATAGCAAAACACATATTTTCAAAGCCAGAATGAAGAAATAATTTTAAAATATTTTCACATTTAAAAAAAAAAAAAAACTTTTCCTTGGAAGGCTGAACTGCTCTGTAATTAATTGGACAGATATGGCTTTAGCCTGGTCTGGATAGCCTCTTAAATGATCCCGTCTTGTCTATATGACAAAAAGAGATGCTCAGTCTTACTGCTAATTGGACTTTGTGATTTTTCTCTTTGCTCTGAATAATTGGGATAAAAAGTGAACACAGCTGACATTCTAAGGTACCCTCACATGGGGCTGCAGTGTGGCTCAGTAAGTTAAGCGTCTGCCTTCGGCTCAGGTCATGATCCCAGGGTCCTGTGGCAGAGCCCCGCATTGGTTCCCAGCTCAGCAGGGGTCTGCTTCCCCCTCTCCTCCTGATGCTCGTGTTGCTTGTGTTTTCTCTCTCTCTCTCTTTCTCTCTCTCTCTCTCTCTCATATAAATAAATAAAAATAAAATAAATCAGGTGCCCTCACTGGCACACTGAGCAATGATGTAGGAAGAGACCAGTCAGGAAAGAGGTGAGGTCAGGATAAGTGGTAGGATATACAATATATACATTTTTCCCTCTCTTCTTCCAAACCACAGTTTCAGCCCTCCTTTTTGTGGTTTCTTCCCACTCCAAAGCTTTAATAATACTCATCTGTATACATTTTTCCTCAAATAAGAATGGTTAGGTGAGCTGAGAAGTGAGACCACATTCACTTTCTTCCTTCCTCCATTAGTAATATGACCCCCATCCTGGCCCCTTCATACGGGCACAGCACACAACCTTAAGTGCACAACTTAACCTTTCTGCAATGTAAGGAAATTTCAGGCTAAAAACTGCATTCATAGAAGTCAGTCACATATCAGGTCTCAGGTTACTCAGCTTGGCACTGGTTTAAAGCATAAAGCAGTTCCTTTTAGAAAAGGCCCATTATCACTCCCTTTGCTGTCCATCATCCTTGCCTCAGGCTCTGGCTCTTAGCCTCTCATTCTTCTTACTAATGCACCTGCCAGCCCCAGACCAGGGTACTTGCAGATTCTGCAGAAGGAGGCTTTTTCCATTCTTGGTCTCCTCATATCCCCCACCATCCCTTCCAGAGGGCATGTCCTGCTGTTGGCTGTGTCCAGGTCTGTGTCCCACATAGCTCCTGCTTTCTCTTCACCCTCTCAGCCCAATCTGCTCTCCTGTGCTTTGCCCCAGCTACTCTCTCTGTGGCATATATGTCTTTGTATGTGCAGTTTATTCCTCCCCTGACCACAAAAACACTGGAGGGGACAATCTGAATTTGGCACATACTGAATTCCCTGGATGTTCATGTTTCCTACGTCTCTTTAACCCATTGTTTTCTAGCAAAAGCTTTGTTGGGTTTTTTTAACACAAACCCCAACACCCTGAGTTTACCTGATCCCCTGAAAAGCTGTGCCCCAGGCTGAAGTCACAATAGTAACACTCATGTTACTGCTAGTGATTATCAATTACTGCCCTTTTAAAGAGATCCCTATTGCTTTCCTTTATATAATTAAATATTCATATTTAAACACAGAAACTGGCGATTCACAGACCTGTACCCCGGGGCTAATAATACATTATATATTAATAAAAAATAAAAAGATTTAAAAAATAAACACAAAAACCTGGGCAGCTGTTGATAGGATCACCCCTTGGCTAATGCTTACTGAAAAAGGAATGTACTAGCGCAAATAATACCAAACTCATGCTTAGGACATGAACTCCGTAAAAGACTCTCAGAAAAGGGAGGAGAAACCGAGGGATACTGAGTACTTAGCTCCTGCTGTTCACATTAAAGCTTTATTAGTCATTCTAGTTATAAGTAAAGAAACTAGATGAAAACACTACACACCTGTAGAGCTAGGAATTGGACCCAAGTCAGTTTGTCTCCCCAGATCAATGCTGTCTCTCCCAAAGAAAGTTCTATATAAATGCTAAACAGTGAAACCCCATCACTAATTATGTGAAAGCAGTTTACATTTTCCTGCAATTTACACCTTTTTTTTTTCCCAGACGAATTAAATCTCCAACACTGGTAAAGTGCTTCTTCCCACAATTTACTAGGTTTTTTGGTAAAAAGCTAAATGAAGTTTGGCTGTGAAGCTGGTGAGGAAGAGAAGACTGAGCTTCCAATAAAAACTTGTTAACTGGTGTGCAACACTGTACCCATTAAGGGTGGAAACTTCTTACAGAATACAGACTGGTCTGTACATTGTTTGTTAAGGGCCGGCCTGAGTGCTCATCTCTCAGACCTGTCTGGTGGGCTTAAGCCCAAGACAGCCTCGAGAGGTCGGGAAACAACCCCTACCTCCCCCCGCGCCCCCCCCCCCCGAAAATACTACTGGTGATTTCGAATCTAGGACGTAGCAATGCCCGTGCAGCTCCATGTTTTCTGTAAGGCATTAACGCTGTTCCAAATAAGCAAGACATATACATACTTACTTAATGTGTTTTCCTTTGATTTACGTGCCCTTGCTTCTTAAATCATTTCCAGAAATCCTTAGGAAATGTGAAATAAATGTGTTATCTTTTCCTCCAATGGAATGTCAGATCACTTCTTGAAAGATCCTTTCCAAACGCTTTAGTTTAAACCAATTTTAACAAACTTGAATATATACACCATAATTAGGAAGCCAATTTATTCAGTTAATTTGCATCAGTCTAAATAATTTTTCCTGACAGATGACTTCCGTTCTAAGTACCAAGTACTTTTTAATCCTAGTCAGGTTATTGCTAAGGATAAATGATTTCACATTTCTCATAAAGATGCCGGTCATTAAGAATATTAACGCAAATTCCTTCCCCTTGAATAGAAATGAGCTGTTATGTTAGCCATGTTGCTGTGTCAGCTTTTCTATTGTCAAATACAACAAATGATGAGAAAATCAATTTACTCTTTAGAATTAGTCAAGTGAGGAATCCTTTGAAGTGGGGGTGCAGAGTTTTGCCTGGGTTCTATAATCACATAAAAGCGGGTACTGTATATACGTTGGTAAAATGTTGTGAAATTTAATGAGGACTATTTGCTGCCATCGACCTTCCAGACAGATCTATCTCTAAAAAAGAATTCCCCACTCCTAAAATAGAGGTCTGATGAGCAGCAGATGTGGTTTAAATGAACCCTTGTTCAACTGAACTAAGAATATATTTTGATCTGTATGAGGCACAGGCCAGAAAAGGGGGTGTTGGGGGTAGGGAGATTATATCACAGCCTTGGCCTTGGGCTTGGTGGTGGAGTTTGAATATATTTATTTGCCCCATAAAGTTTCTCTTGTAAAGCCGAATGCAAATGAGCTTTTAGTGAATAGTTTCTAATAGTCAGAGGATGCCATACAAGCTCTGCTTACGAAACAATTTACAGTTTTACTTTGTCGTCTCAGAATGTGTGGAGGAAGGAAATTCAATGGGCAGCCATAACCTTTAGAGTGATCTGTGCCCTGACAATGATTTGCAAGTTCCACAACTTTTTGTCTCCCCACCCATAAAGGGAAGATTAGATCGTTGTTCAAGAATGACAAGCATTTAATATTTGGAAATGACTAAATAATGAAGGGCCTGGAGTCTATAGAAATGCTGAGGAGAAAAGAAGATTAATTTCCAACCAAAATCTAGTACAAACATGACCTTCCTATTGTAAATCTCATGAATAGGAAAAGAAATTACATCTAAAGCTTTGTTTCTAGGGCTCAGAATTTGGAAATATATTAATACTGGAATGCTTCCGATGGGGGGAGAAAAAGATCTGTTTATTATAATCTCTTGTCCGTGGAGATGAGAAAAATTCTTTCTGCTACATTTTACAGAAAGAATGCAGTTGGTGAAGATTTAAATGACAGGAATGGAAGGGTCATCTTTTTATTCTTTTGCCTTCAGGCAGGGCTCAACTTAAGTCATCTCAGGAAAGAGAACAGTGCTGTTGCTCCCAAAAATCTCCAGGTGAGAAGGATAAAAATTAAAACGGGCAGATGGGAAAGCTCTAAGGCCTTGAAATTAATAAAGGTCAATTCTGGCTGACATTCGTTTCAGTTAAAATTCATTCCTATTAGCAAATAGCCTGACACTTAGCAACACTCCAAAGGAAGTGATGTTTGGCACCAGTTCTCTGAAAATTCCACTTAGTATTAGTATTCATGTCTGGTCATTGTTTTGTTCACCTCCTCTTCACCCTGCTGGTGAGGAAAGTCCTGACTGAAGATTCTAGAATGACCAAACACAGGACATCCAACCCTGCACACATGGGATCAACAGCGGATTGTTAGTCTCATTTACTCACAGCCCAGGGGAGGAAGACACAACACGCCCGTAGAGCCACACAGAGGTTGCACTGAGGAACAGAGTGAACAAGAAAATGCTGTGGGGGGTGGGCTTTGTAGTAACAAGAGGATGAGGTGTACCTTGATTCCCAGGGTGGGATACAGTTGGCTTGATTCAGTGACTGTGTGGTCTGGCAGGGAAGTGAAACTTATTAGGCTGAAGACCAGGTGGAGTGCAGCTGGTCCAGCTGCAAGGAAGCTAGCCAGGTGGGAAGCCTTTCCCACTCGGGAGGGAAGGGAGTTCGCTTTCCCTTGGCTATATTTGGCCCCTCTCAGAGTAATATCTTTGCCACACTTAGTGTGTCTCATGTGAGGAGAGTTGCTTCTGACTGGATTAATAAATATGAAGACGTAAACAGCTTTCTAGCGAGAGTATTCTCATGCCAAGCCTATATAATTAGCTAGATGATCCATGCAGAAGTATCCTTTGCTACTCACTTTGATTTGAATGAAAAGAGGAAGAGCGCTCAAAATCATCCAGACAAATTACATATTTAATTCCTCACTTGATTTCGATTTGTCACAAGGTGAATATTGACTAACTTGAGACTTAGAGCCAAAGGGCTGAAAATGGTCTAGCTCGTGGAAGTGAAGGGGGTTCTGTCTTCCATTTGTCATGAACAATTCTGTCAGGAAATGCGGCCAGGTCAAACTCTCTCTCCCTTTCCCTGCCAGTTAACAAGTGAAAAAAATAAAGGATATGGGGAGACCAATGGTTTCAGGTGGAGCCTGGGCATCTGATGTTAATGCTGGGCCTGTTTATAATATGTTGGGCAAGGCATTTAAGCCCTCTGGCCCCCAAGTTCTGTACTTTCTCATAAGGAAGTCAAACTAGGCCAAGAGTTTTAATATACTTCTTTAGTGGCAAAACCCTCATTTCAAACAAAATTGTAAAAGAGGAATGAAATTTTTTGTTTGAGTCCAATGAGTGGAGCCCAAGCCGAATTGACCTGGCCTCTCCCTCACATTTCCTTCTTTCCAGTTCTTCCCCAAAGATTCCTAAAACACTTCCTCGAGAGCCTAGGGTTCCTTAGAACCCAGTTTGAAAACCAGCCAATGAGCTACTATCTCAAGTTCCTGTCAGCTTTCAGCAGAATGGAAAAATCGTAGGCTGGGTGGTCAGATAGACGTGGGTTCAAATCTTCGACCTGTCATTTCCTTCGCTGTGTTACCAGTTTGTTTTAGGACAAGTGCTACGTTAAGAATGCATGTAAAGCATCCAGTCAGTGTGTGGAGCCTCACAGGGCCTCATGAATGGTAGCTATAATAAATATTATGGCTGTGACCTGAGCAGGACCAAGAGAGGAAAGATCTTACCCATGAACTACTAAATTGCAATGAGACCTCTGTCATTCCTGCAGCCAAAACCCCAAGAACTTGAGGCTAACATTTCTCTTTCGAACCTGAATTGGTTTTTATTGTTCCAAATTAGTGGAGGCGGGGACATTCTTCTAATTGACTGAACATTTTGTATGTATTGGCGAGCATGTACTGTGTAGACACACCCCAGTTCTCTTAAATGACACCAAGGTTGATGCAACCACCACAGATGGAATTTAAAGCACGCTGCTTTCACCAAAGAATAACAGGAAAAATGTCATTAAGAACACTTTAGTACGAAGCCACAAGAAATGCAGTACCTGACAGCTCATGGTCTGTGTTTCACCCCGTATCATAAAACAATTCACCAGAGAGCGTTGTTCGTTCGTGGACCTGCTGCTGTGATGGCCTGCTTTCTTTCGGTAGCGGAGGAGTTCCCCCCCGTAAAATGCATCCCAGAAGTCTGATTTCTGAAAAACCTCACCTTTGGGGAATTTCCCTGGCATTCTATTACGTCAGTTCCACTTTATAGGTCCTCTAAATGTACAGTAGCGGAGACTCAAGTACAAGCCAACCATCCTGTTACCCTCACGAACTTACATCCGAGAGGAAGCTGATTCAAGTAAAGTTTGGACGCTCCCCTCCCTGTTTTATGATGCTTTTCTTTTCTTTTTAAAATTTATGAACATTTCCAAACATACACAGAAGTGCAGGATATCACACACTCCCATAAAACTAAGGTCCAACTCCACGATCAGTACTCCACCACTAGGTGGCAGTTCACCTGAGCCTGGGGTGTTAGGCCAGGCCCCTTCCACTCCAAGGGGACCCTTGCACTCCAAGAATGGCGGCCCAGGTAAGATCAGGTCTAACCCCAGGCAGTTAAATCCAGTCCACACCTATGAAGCTCCCCGTGCGGTAGGCCATCCTGGGGAGCCACATAGCGTCCCCAACCTAGGAAGGTACACTGCACAGTAGGAATGAGAGCAGAGAAGCTGAATACAGCAGAGAAAAAAGGGGGAACTTTGGGAAGGACTTTGTGGAAAGTTGGGATTTAACTAAGCTTTGAAGGAAACGGGAGTGCAGACATTCCAGATTGAGGAGGAGGATGTAAGGCTAGGAAGCGAAGGAACTGAAAGGCCATCATTACAGTATGATTCATATTATTTTTTAACTCATTTTTTAAAAAAGATTTTACTTAGTTATTTGACAGATGGATCACAAGTCGGGGGTGGGGGGGGGAGCAGGCTCCCTGCTGAGCAGAGAGCCGGATGCGAGCTCGATCCCATCAGGATCATGACCTGAGCGGAAGGCAGAGGCTTAACCCACTGAGCCACTCAGGCGCCCCTGATTCATGTTCTAATGTGCTGGGGTAGGTGAGGCAGAGGGAGGTCTGGGAAGTTGATGACTGGTGTGGAGACACGTGGAAGTTTTGAATCCCAGGATGAGAAAGTTCCTTAGGAGATGGGGAAGTTGGGGAGAACCGGGCAGAGTAACAACCATCTGAGCTGAGGAGGTAGCAAAGCTGGGTCTCGAGAGAGGGAAGCAGGAAGGACTGGTGCTGAGAGGGAATCCGAACTTTCTCACCAGGAGCTCTGGAGAGGGGAGGTGAAGCCCGGGGGTCGTGGTGGGGGCGGGGGAAGAACCCTCTGGCTCCGTCTCTCGCTCCCACAGAGAAAAGCGTGAGCCCCATGGGACCACAACTCGAGGATGAAAACAGGGGCTTCGGCCCGGGCTCGGGGAGCTCCCTGCAAAACACGAGCCCGGGAATGAAGAGAAGCGGCCGAAGCACCTGGTCGGAGTCTCCGAAACACCAGTGTTTACTAAGCACTTGGGCTCCGGACCGCCAGCCCTTCCAAACCCCACATCTTCCAGGCACTCCATCCCGCCACAGGCGGCTACTGTGCCGGCGCGCGGGGAGGGGGGAGCCGGAACCGCACGCCGGGCAGCCCGGGCCGCCCGGGCCGCCCGCCCTCCGAGGAGCCGGCCCCCGCGGCCGGCCGGCCAGCTGCAGCTCGCTGTTTGTTTGCCGCGGTTTGCATACACATATTGGGTTGCCTTTTTTTTTTTTTCTTTTTTTTTTCCAGTCAGTTCAGCAGTGTCCCGAAATTCACCCCCAGTGTAACTTCTGCCTCTGCTCCTCCTCTTCTTGGAACTGCCTTTTGTTTGTCTGGCAGCCTTGGTTCTATGGGGGTGTGTGATGATAATAATACGCGGGCTTATATAACCCTCTTCATCTCGCAGGCACTTCGCAGACAGTCCCTAATGAATCTTCGGGCCGCTGTCAGGCCGGGTGGCTGGAGCGGGCCGAGAGCAAACCCCCAGCCCGGGCGCGCGGAGGCCAGAGGGGAGGGCGGTGCGGGTCAGAGGCCAGGCCTCCCTGGCTCCCCGCGCCTCGGAGGTCAGGGCAGATAAGGAACAATGACTCTCGGCCTGGGGAAGAGGAAGGAAGTCCCGCTGCCACCTTATCTCTGCTCCTGTGCACGCTCCGGGCTCCCAGAGCTTGTTCTCTAGAGAAGACTTGGAAGGCGGCTTTTGTAAGTATGATGCTCTGCTTTTTCTTTAAAAAGGAAGGAAACAAATTTTCCTTACTGCCTTTGTCCAGGTCACAGTATCTGTTGGTTAGAAGCATTTACCTCGCTTGGATTCTTAGGTGATGGAAAGTGTGTTTCTGGCCCAAGTCCTCCGCCCGGTTGGGTCCCTCCTAAAAGTGATAGGACCGGAAAGAGGCTGGGGTGGGTAATTCATTTAACAAAAGAACCCCCAGGCCAGGGGATGCAGTTGGGCCACTGTGACCTGATCCTCGTTGTGTATAACTGGTCTACACACATCTCCTCACCCTAGAGAGGAATCCTGGTTATTCACCTGGCGTGTCAGGCAACCAGAAAGGATGGCAGGACTTGAATCTTAAGTTTTTCTGCTTGCAGTGCTTGCCGTTTCAGACAAATTGAATTGCTGGAAGTTTCTTTTCACACTATGAAAGAAATCCCATCTTTTGGTGGAGGCTTGAAACTTGCACAGGCTTGTGTAAACTCTACAAAACCCTGTAACAGCAGTGGATGTGTGAATTGTTACTGTGTTTTTCACTGCCTTGCTGAAGGGTCTAAATATTAAAGGAACATAGACACTAACTTCTCAAGCCCTGGCAAAAACCAAAGCTCTGTCATTCAACTGCGTCTTTGTAAAGAATGCTGAATGCAGGGTCATTTTCTCAGGGGTGATGCTCATTGCATTGAGAAATTGTCTTTCAACAAAATGAATTTAAAACCCGAGACTAACACTAAGATACAATCTCTGAACTTATTTCAGTTCTATTTTGGGTCGTTGTACGATGTGCATTTATAAAACAATCATGATAAGTTGGTGCATAGTGGCATATAGAAAACTACTGTCTTTGCTCAGGTAAGAAAACTAAGAAATACAGATTGACAAGACCTCTCACTTTTAGTACTAGAAGGACTCTGATGAGTACACTGAGCTTGACCATCTTTATCTCTAGATAAGCAGATCTGAAAACCACATATAATGGGTATGTATAAATGTGTTTATACCTACAAAGTATGTGTGTGTTTATACATACAAATGTATGTAAGAGTTCAGGATAATTAAATATATATTTACACATACACATACTCTTACATTTCTTATATCTATCTGGTGCTCAGAATTTTACATGATATTATATCCATAATGGGCCAAGTGGAAAGATTTCATATCAAAGTTCAGAATGCTGTAGAGCTATTTATTTGGCAAACATAGGAAACATTACAAAATTACGTCTATTTTAAAGAATCCCTTTAAATGACATTTCCACTTAGAATTCTCTGAGGATTCCAAGAAATTCTAAGGCATAATTAAAGTTGAAAATGAGACTGGATTGTAGTTGCTTTTACCCCTGAGTTTAAAAGTGATCTGTCAACACTAAATTCTATATGCTAGCTAATTTAATTACAAAGATCAGTCACATAATCTCAACATTAGCTTCAAAGGCATACTCAGTCATAGTAGAAGGAATACAAACCATGATGGGGTCCAGATTTGAGGCTTGCTTTTGCCATTACCTGGTTATATGACCAGCAACAAGATCTTTTAAGATTTGAAGCCTCAGGTTCCCCATCTATGAGATATGACCAATACCACTTACCCTAAAGACAGGATTGTTGAAAAGACTGAAAGGACATAATATATGTGAACTACCTAGCATGGTGTCTGAAAATGGTTGTCCATTTTAGGGCTTTTCCATTTCCATTTTCATCTTTGATTCAATTCATTCATTTATTGAGCATCTACTATGTAATTACATGCTACACTAAGGAACACTAAGGAATAATGCTGCAAGGGTGAATGAGATTAATACCCTGCCCTGGAAGAGTTTATAATCTAAGGGGACAGTTGGAAACAACAGATAATTTTCTTAACAGTGCACTACCTGCAAAAACAAAAGAGATTAAGATTAAGTGACAGAATTGAAACCAGAGTGATTATTTCTGCCTTATGTCAGTCAAAGGAACTTGCACAAAGATGACAGTGATTGTGTGAGTCTTATTAAAGGATCAACCAGAGGTGTGGAAGGACCTTGCAGAAGAGGAGAGCTGGAGAGAAGAAAGTGTGAGGGGTTGGAAGCTGATTTCAGTTGGTGCTGGACTGTTGAACCCACAAGGGGCTGGAGATTTTGTCAGGGACCCAATCATGAATATTCTGGTGCCTCATGTTGAGGTGTTTAGACCTATTACTCTAATAAAACTCAAACTCATGCGTGGATCAGCTTGTGATCTTCAAAAAGTCTGTTTTATAGGTTCATATCGATTAAAGAAAAATGGGCTGAGACCTGTACCCCTGGGGATAAAAATATATGTTTATAAAAAATAAAAAATTAAAAAAAAAAGAAAAATGGGCTGAAATGTAAACCAACTGCATCATTAAGACAGTATTTGCTTTAACAGATGATGTATTTGTTTGTAGCAAAGCCATCCCAATGATGGAAGCATGGAGGCCCCAGCTCCTTAACTTACCACACTGACACTGTCTGAATCCCTCTTTAATCAGTGGGAGTCAATTTGCATGGATCGAAGAAGGCAGAGAGCAGCTATGATTTCTGTTTTAGGAAGGTTTTACATAGAACATCTAGCATTCAGTACAGAGTGGGGGGTGGGCAAGGTTAAGGGGGTTGGCAATGCTATAAACTAGGAGAGCAGTTCAAAGACTAGTGTAGTGTACAGGGAGAAATTCCTAAGCAGTGTAGGTGGACAAGTAGGACACAGATTCCAGAAATATTTAGAAGGTAGGACATTCTCCACTTGGGGGCTGAATGAGGGAATGAAAGGAAAAAGAAAGGTCTGTATTAGTTTGGGGCTCAACGGAAACACCACAAAAACAGGAGGAGATATATCTTCGTAACAAAAAATTGGGTTATGGGGGATTGAAGTGTCAGTAAGAAGGTAGACTGCAACACTGAGTAAAAAAAAAATCAAAAAAGTGTTTTAAAAAGTATAAAATTACCAGAATTGAGGGGAGGGTATTTTAAGCTCTCCCTATTATGCTTGATGCCCCCAAGAAATGTCAATATCTGGGCTCACTGGGCTCTGAGCTTTCATCTTGCATCCCTGCTGTTGAGCGGATTGTTTTTCCATTAACTTTTCAACAGGAAGGCCATGTCTAGGGCAGCATTGCCAATAGCCATGCATACCCTTAAAAAGACTAATTTGTACTTCCTCTGAGCCTTCAGCAATTAGGAGAGACTAGGAAAAAAGATCTGAGGGCTAGTAGGATACTTATTGAGGAAGAACACTTATTCACAAAGAATATTTAGTCATAAAGAAGCAGCTCTTCCTTACCAGACTTTTCCATTCGCTGCCCACGAATTAGGGGACGCACTTGGAGACTGGAGAAAAGGAGGTCATTTCTAAGACATTTCTAAGCAAATTCTGTTGCTTAGCCTACAACCATCTCCTCCTTCCATGTGATGGGCAAGTTCTTCCCCTGTGCTTGAACCAGGCATCATTGGAAGGTTGGGGTGGGGGGGTAGAATTGTAAATTTTTAAAAGATGACAACTGGAAGAATTTTAACAGAATGAGTAGAAAACAATCTGATTAGCAGACAGGAAGCTGTGACTTTTTAAATCTTTGAGGTCTGATTACTTGATAACCTTAGTTTTCTTACACCTTTCACCCTTTCTGTATTTGGTACTTAATCCCCATGTCAAAGCCTCCACTGGATTTCCTGCATTTCAGAGAACCTTCCCCACCTGAACACTTCAGAGCAAATCCCATTTATTATGAAAGGGGCTCAGCCCCGGACTTCACGACTCATCTCACAAAGTCACATAATATTTCTTTCTGGTAGGCAAACTGTATCAACATATTTTAAAACAGATTTAAGAAGCTATTTCCACTTGTAAATACAAAGAGGTCTCTCGCTCATCAGAAAGATAATATTTGGTTATAAGCTGAATTCCATCTGGCTTCTGATGGTTCACTTCAAAATTCCCCACACTTCAGAAATTATTTTGGGCTTTTGAAATCATGAAAAAGGTTTCTATTTTTACCAAAATGTTTCCGCCATAAAAGAAAAAAAAGAAGAAGAAGAAGAAGAAAAAAGCAAAGTTCCAAAAAGGAACGGTTACTATATCAATTCTACAAAATAATCACCACATATATATTTTAGAAGATGGCCTGGCATCATGGGAAAGTTTATTATTTAAAAAAGGAGCGAGATCTATTTGGGGGAATTCCCATTAGTACAATAGAAAGTATGAAGAATATACTAAGCTTCCATATATGGTGTGGGCCATTCCACATGTAGGTTACTCAAGCCATTTAAAGTCTTGGCTCCATAAGCGAGTGCTACACTCTTCAGAGTCTTTCTGGGTTTGCTGACATAATGATTTACTCCGGGCTGGGTCAGCTGCCTGAGCCACTGTGCTCTCCTGCACAGTGTTTGAAGAGTGGACAGGGTGCAGCTGTGCGGGCCCCCAGACACCTGAGTCCAGAAGATTGCTGAATTGTGTTCCGTTTCTGTGCTGTTCGGAAAGCTGGACACTCCCCAACTCTCTCTTGGGTTTGGCTTCCTGTTCACATGTTTTCTGGTCTCATGTCATTGTGCATGAAGTAATAGTCCCCCATGCAAGCACCATGCACAATGGCAAGATTTGTGTGGTTCAGTGCAAGTTTTCTAATGAGGACATTTTGGACCTTCCAACAACTCCTTAGGGAAGGCAGTTTGGAACTGTTCTTACTTTCCAAGGCGGAAAGCAAGCACAGACAGAATGCACTTCTGCAACAAGACGAAGAGTCACTTTTAGGAGAAATTAAAAGACAACTGCCCAAGGAAACTACGCACTTACCCTACACATCTCTCTCCATGTGTATGTGTATACAGGGTAGAAAAATGCCTCCAACTCACAGTTTGAAAACATCAGTTACTGTTTCAGCATTTCGCTATGAATGGTGCTAGTGTTTTCCACTGAGGACTGTTATTTTAATGACATTTCTCTGCAGCAAAATCGGATGAGTTTACGAAGTTTGAGAGCCAGGAAATGCAGCTCAGTTTCTGAACAACTGAAAGCCATGAGAGTCAAGTTCAATCACCTACTGGCTTTATAGCATGGATTCGTAAGTGCTAAGTACAGAAGCCCTAGTACGAGAGAAGCCAAACCAAACTTTTAAAGTAGAGCTGTTAAACTATCAAACTCAGCTTCCCAGTATATTATCAGCAGGCGAAATTCTGGCGCATAGCTGCATTTATTTATGGGATGTTAATGTCAAATTAATAGGCGTAATTGCCAATATTTTATAGAATTTTAGAGCAGAAAGGGATTTTGGATGTCTCCCAATCTTATCTGTGTTTTTTACAAACAGAGAAACTAAGTTTCATATGAGCGCTTGCTTTCTTGCTCTCTTTTTCTCTCCCCCACCCCCAACACATGTTTGCGCAAGACATATCTGAGTCTTGGGCTGAGTCGTTGCTTACAGAAAATATCGTAAATCTGGCTTAAGAAAAAGAAAGGGCAAGATGACCCAGAGCCAGACCAGTGTGGCCCAGCTTCAGCGCCGTGTGGACCCACAGTTTATCCTTGATTCAGGAACCATTCAAGGTCTTATATTAGGTGTTTTTGGCCAAAATTTGAATAAACTCCAAAACAAATCCAGATCAAGAGGTGACTCAGATCCTGACGATGGAGGGATCCTCCATCAGTGCATCGTACTTACCGGCGACCACAGTGTGATTCGAGTGTGAGACGGAGACGAAGCCCCAGGTATAACCCTCACGCTTTAGCAATCCTAAAACCTGGTTGAGAGATGACCAGGAGAATAGGAGAAGGAGAAGGTGAAGGAGAGAGCCCTTCACCCATGTAGGCAGCAGTGACAACAGAGTGGACGGTATAACTGAATGCTACATTGCATGGCATGGATTTTTAAGTGATGGTGTGCTGGTGAGAGAAATGAGAATGAACATGGTCAGGAAATATCAGGATTTCAGCCAATCCCAGAGGGGTGCTAAGAATTTGAAAATAAGGGCAGATTTTTCTAGATAAAGAACAGAAGAAATGAAAGTGTAAAGAAAGTCTTACAGGGAGTGGGACCAATGGACCCTGGAGTCCCCAGTCTCTCCTTATATTACTATCTGCTAAAATGTTACCGAAATACATACCCTGAAAAAATGTGTTAATTATTTGAATTATATTTATATAACTATACATCTGCAATAGTAACATTGTATTTATAGCTTTGAAAATCCAAGAGAAATTGCTGATTAAATATGAGCAAAACCATAAACCAATAATACTCTCTTTAATGTTAATTTTCTTTGCCAGATGATGCCGGTTTGCTGAAACTAAAGAATGAATATTTTAACCGTGTTCATTCATGAAATTGTTAAAAAAAAAAAAAAGAGAGAGACATTTTAATAAAAAGTTTCTATTGCGCATTTATACTATGCCTATTTATAATGAATTGTTCAAAGAGGGTCACGTGAAGAACAGGATCCAGGCAGAACCTCTGTTGGGGTCTGGGTTATGGAGCAGAGAGCCGTGCTGGCTTAGCCGTCCTATCACCTTGCTGTAATCTGGCCAATACGAGTTTATCGAGCACTGCCAGAAGCATTTGCCTCTTGTGGGCGCGTACTTAGCCAGGGATTCGGGCTGCCTGTGTTTTCCCTCTAATAGCCTACAGCAATTAAATTGTTACATTATTCTCCCACAGATTAACATTTTAATGATGACAAATCAGAACCCTCATTTATAAAATTTATGAAAACTCTGCTCTCATTCCATGAAAATACCTTTTTTTTTTTTTAAAGATTTTATTTATTTATTTGACCGAGAGAGATCACAAGTAGGCAGAGAGGAAGGCAGAGAGAGAAAGAGGAGGAAGCAGACTCCCTGCTGAGCAGAGAGCCCGATGCGGGACTCGATCCCAGGACCCTGAGATCATGACCTGAGCCGAAGGCAGCGGCTTAACCCACTGAGCCACCCAGGCGCCCTGAAAATACCTTTTGATTGCAAATTACCACTGCAAGGGCAGTGCTATCTTTGTTATAGGCTAGGAAAAATAAATAAATAAATAAAACCCAAGTAATAACGATGACCAGTGTTTATTGTGTGCTTTCCATGGGCCACAAATCCTTCTAAATTTTTTACATGGATGTTAGTGTGTCATCTTCACATCAACCCTATGGTCTTCAGTCCCCATTTTTCAGAGAACTCTGAGTCCCAGAGAAGTTCAGTAATTTGCTCAAGTTCACTAATGCTGTAGCCTGGAATTCAGGCATCAAATTCCAGGGTCTGCTACCCCCAGCAGTATATTCAGAATGGTCTGAGCGTTTTTTGGCCTTAGACTATGCCAACATGACCACAGCCAGAAACTTAGAGCTTTATGCTCCCATGTAAACATTCACTTCAGGAGATCACAATGTGTTCTGCGTCGTTGTAAACATACACATGTTCCCAGGAACATGTTTAAAAAGTGGACATCTGTGTGGTGCTTGTAGTAATTTGTAATATTATCAGAGACATGGGAACAGAGAATGGAAAAGTTGTCCGAGAGCTAAGCACCTCCCAGGATAGGAAGCACAGGGGAGCAGCCAAAAGGAACTAGGTTGGGCGTGCCCGATGACAGAGGGTGGCGTAGATGGGTGGAGGAACTGAGCATCTGTCAGGAATGGAAAGAGACACATGATAAGGGTGGTGTGGGAGGAAGGGTCCTGCAGCGACAGGCCAGCCCCAGGGAAACCCAGCTCTGGCAGTCTTGCTATAAAAACGAAGTTTCCAGAACAGAGAAAAAGGACTTGGTGCGGCCCACCTTTAGCCTGAATCTGCAGGGCCAGTTCAGATCCGGAAGACATTCCAGGTCTATTGTATTGAGGGAAATAATCTATACTCACTACCTCTGAGAGTTCCCTCTGTGCGTACCTATAGACACTCGTTTTCACTAGTGAAGAGGTAAGGAGGCTCCAAATGCAATGTTCTAATATTTACATGGGCAAGAGAAGCACTTTTTAAAGGTCAAGGAAATTTGGGGTGTTAAAGTGTGTTATTGTTTTCTTATTCTTTTATACTTCTGATAGCTTATATTTCCTTGAAAGATATATATATATATATATATATATAATATAGCTTCTATTTCCTCTTCTATACTATATACCATATGATATATACATGTTAAAATGTGCTATTTGTGGCAGCAAGTTTGCATCATCAGATGCTGTGTTAATCTGGGTGTTTCTTCTTATTCGAAGTATCTAAGTTGATTTTAGTTATTTATATTTTTCAACTGCCATAAATGCAGAGTAGAAACAAACTCAACCACTTGTAAAAAGCTTACTTTGCTACTCATCAAATAATAGCTTACAGCAGCTTCAGGAGATTTTATGAATCAGCACGTTCTCCTTCCAAACTGGTCTCATAACCTGAAATTCAATTTCACTCTGCTTTTAAACTTGGAATGCTTAGTAAACTTTTAAAAAATTCTTTATTAGTTTTAGGAACTCCAGTCAAAGAATAATATGAAATGAATCTAGGAGAAAGTCTTTCCCTTGATGAAGAGAGAGACGAATGGAGCCTCCTATTAGAGCCCTGAATTACCCACCGTATTTCAAAGTCTCTCGCAAGTGATTGTAAGAAAAGCAGTGTGGATATAATTTGGAGACTATTATTCCTAATGATGTCCCCCTTTGAAGTTTGTGAAAGGGCGCCATCTGAGAGATGAGAGAAGCCACTGGTAAAATGCAACTGAGGGCACATTTGCTCTCCTCCGTTGTAGGTGCTGACGGCCACCCACCACCCTCTGAAGAAGGCGATATTGGCGGATGACATGCAGGTTCTCCAAGACAGAATAATTGCAGAAAATCTTCAAAGGTACTCATATCAAACATTTAGCTCTTGCTTAATTAAACCAAGGTGCTAATTAAACCCCATGAGCACCCCATGTCATTTGAAGAGAGACTGTTCCATGGATGGGGAATTGTAAGAAACTGAGAACAGCGCCTTCCTGTAGCCTTTTCATCCTTCCTGTCTGAGAGAGCTAAAAGGGTCCTTAACTGTGGTAAAGCCGTTGCATGAAATTGGTCTCCAGGAGTGGCAAAACAAACACCTGAGTAATGAGAATCTAAAGAATCAGGGGTGCCCAGCTGGCTCTGTGGTGGAGCCTGTGACTCTTGATCGTGGAGTTGTAGGTTTGAGCCCCACACTGGGTGTAAAGATTATAGGACGGAAGGAAGGAAGGAAGGAAGGAAGGAAGGAAGGAAGGAAGGAAGGAAGGAA